>NC_068985.1:54378177-54397871 GCF_001194135.2 Octopus bimaculoides | reverse complement strand
TATTGAGTGAAAACACCTAAAGCTCCACGAGGCTCCGGCAGGGGATGGTGACGAATCCTGCTGTACTCTTCCACCACAACTTTCTCTCACTCTTACTTCCTGTTTCTGTTGTGCCTGTAATTCAAAGGGCCAGCCTTGTCACACTGTGTCATGCTGAATATCCCCGAGAACTACGTTAAGGGTAGACGTGTCTGTGGAGTGCTCAGCCACTTGCACGTTAATTTCACGATCAGGCTGTTCCGTTGATCGGATCAACTGGAACCCTCGACGTTGTAAGCGACGGAATGCCAACAACAAAATAATATTGTAATGTTCTAATTACAACATGTATGTTAAAGCTATTTATAGGTGAAGGTACAGGTGTGTGGTTAAGAAGTTTGCTTTCCAACCACATGGGTCTCAGTTCAGTTCAACTGCATGGCACCTAGGGCAGATGTCTTCTACTATAGCCCCAGTTCAACTTAAGATAATGTTGGCTGCATGGTTGAGAAGTTTGCTTCACCACCACTTGCTTTTAAATGCAGTCCTGCTGAAAATTCACTCATCTCCCTGGACAATGAATAAATTTGTATGAGAACCGAGTGAGTGAATTTGGTAAACAACAACTGTACTAAGCCCATTACACACACACACATGATGTGTGTAAGAATGTGTGTGAATGTGGACATTTCACTTGTCACTGTTTAAATAATGTGGTGTTGATGTATGGTGACCTTCCGTGTTGGCATTATGACCAATCTGTTCTGTGATTTCATCGACTCTTGTAGAATATATGTATGTAAAAGTCCATTACTTGAAAATCAAGTGGGGGTTGGTGACAGGCAGAGTGCCAGCAGGAAAATCCTGCCTCAAAATCAATTCCTGTTCAATTTATGTCAGCAAGGAAAAAATTGATGTTAAATAAATGAATAAGCAAAGACACATTAATATTTGTGCGAGTGAGTAAGAGGAGGAGGAGAGTGACAGGGAGAAATAATGAATGTTATATTAATAAAACTAATTGCTGTTTTTATCTATTTTTATTTATATTTTATTCTTTTATATTTGTCAATCATCTACTTGAATGGTAAATAACAACAACAACAATAATCCTTTCTACTAAAGGCACAAGGCATAAAATTTTGGGTGAGTCGATTACATCGACCCTAGTACTCAAATGGTACTTATTTTATTGACCCTGAAAGGATGAAAGGCAAAGTAGGCCCACAAAATTTGAACTCAGAATGTAAAGATGGATAAAATGCAGCTAATCATTTTGAATAACGATGATGATAACAACAACAACAACAACAACAACAACAATAATAATTTTGGCACAAGGCCAGCAATTATAAAAGAGGAGTTAAGTTGAATACATTGACCCCAGTACTTCATTGGTACTTTATTTCATTGACCCTCAGATGGTGAAGGGCAAAGTTGACCTTGACAGTATTCAAACTCAGAATATAAAGAGCTGGATGAAATGCTACTAAGCATTTTGTTTGATGAACTGACAATTCTGTCAGCTAATTATTAATAATCTTTCTTACTACTATTGGCACAAGGCCTGAAATTTGAGGGGAGGGGACGAGTCGATTACATCGACCCCAGTGCATAACTGGTATTTAATTTGTTGACCCTGAGAGGATGAAAAGCGAAGTCAACCTTAGCACAATTTGAACTCAGAACATAGTGACAGGTGAATTATTAATAATAATTATAATAATAATAATGTTTCCAGCCTTGTTTGTGTGTACCCTTGTCTTGACATAATGGTTGTGAAAAAGCATCACAAGCAGTATTAATTTTCCCAGTTATGGATCAAAATTGTATTGAAAGAAAAATTTGCTTTGGTGAAGATATCAAGTATAATCTGTTTTAAGACGTCACATTAGTTTCCATGCAATAAAACTAAAGTTTGAAGTAAGTCTCGTTGAAATTTAGAAGGGAATGTTTTATAGTTCTTGATGGAGACACCCTAGTGAAGTAAGTTGTTAATGTAAGGAATTTTATGGAGTAAATTTAGTTTGTCAGAAATGCTATGAGTTTATGTAATTTACCAAGACACCAAATTAGGTAAGAACTGAAAGTATTGGTTATCAAACAGAGATTTCATTGTAGTTTGACTTTGTTAAAAATATGATTCATAATAACTTTCTGCAAGTCTAAATTACATCACTATGTGTAAGAATTAAAACACAGGGTGTACCAATGTCTAAGATATTCTGCCATGACACTTTTGTAGAGGAAAAAAAATGTATTGTTGACCTCTATTAATATAATTGTCATCATCTTACTCAGCTTTAAACTAATGCTTAATTGTAGTCCATTTCTCGGTTAGTAGGTCTGAATTGAATATTATTTTTGTTTTGTGAAGGCTTGGTTGTTTCCTTTTTATCAATTTGTAAACTTTTAGCACATAAAACTGTTCCTTTTATATTGCAGACGTGATGCTATTTTCAATTTGTTGCTTTCATCTCAATGGCTTTATTGTTTCCTTTCTCTGGTACAAAATACTTGATATGTCTATAATATATATTCTTTTACTTGTTTCAGTCATTTGACTTGGCCATGCTTGGGTACCACCCTGAAGGGTTTATTTAGCCAAGCAAATTGATCCCAGTAGTTAGTTTTATGTCTGCTGCTTATTCTACTGGTTTCTTTTTGCTGAACTGCTAAGTTTCAAAGGTGTTAACAAACCAACATCACCTATCAAGCATTTGATGTTTGTGGGTGGTGGGGGTGGGGAACACAAGTACAAAAGGTGCGTACACGCATACATACACACATCCATCCATCCATATATGCATGCATGCATATGTGTATGTGTGTGTGTATGTATGTGTATATATTTATAGTTTCTGGCTACCATATTTAATCACAAAGCATTGGTTACTCCTTGGGTTATAGAAGACACTTGCTCAATGGTACTGCACTGATAATCACATGGCTACAAATTCTTTTATTCATTTGACTGCGGCCATGCTGGAGCACTGCCTTTAGTCGAGCAAATCAACCCCAGGACTTATTCTTTGTAAGCTTAGTAATTATTCTATCGGTCTCTTTTGCCGAACCGCTAGGTTACGGGCACATAAACACACCAGCATCAGTTATCAAGCGATGTTGGGGGGGACAAACACAGACACACAAACACACACACACACACACACACACACACACACACACACACACACACACACACACATATATATGATGGGCTTCTTTCAGTTTCCGTCTACCAAATCCACTCACAAGGCTTTGGTCAGCCTGAGGCTGTAGTAGAAGACACTTGCCCACCATGCCACACAGTGAGAATGACCCCAGAACCATGTGGTCGGTAAGTAAGCTACTTACCACACAGCCACTCCTGAGCCTAAAAATGATGAACAACCTTACTCAATTTTCATACCTTATGGGATTCTCATCAGAAGCGTCCGCATCAAACTTTTTTAACGATACAGCCATGTGAAATTAGCTCTTATTTTTTTGTTTCTTTTTCAATAATTCCTTAGCTGTGTGATTCTTTTAGCTTGTATGATTAGACATATATCTCATTTGTCATCGATTAAGGACATATTTACATTCAGTTGTACAAATAAATCTATAAATCCGAAACTTTATTGAAATTGCTGGTTAGTACCTCTGACTCTTTCTGGACTTCCCAGACTGCTTTGTTGATGTGCTTGACAATTGGTGTTTTTGTTTTTTTCTATCTAGTTAATATAACAATGGGCTTTGGACTTTAGTACATAATTAATATTGTAATACAGAATTTACTGTCTTGCTTTTTGCTGTCGACCTTTTAAGAATGAAACTTTTTTTCTTCAGTGTTTTCTTTTATATTTTTGTTTCCTTTTTGGAAAACTAATGCCAAATTTAAAAATATAGTGACTATAGTCAACTATTGTTTATATAATTCTGATTTCATATATAATTCTAAGAAAGAATACTTTTCTTTCTATTGTTTAAAAAATGGAAGTGCATTTATGATTTCTCATCGAGTTAATTCTAAACACAATAAATATTAGTACTCTTTCCTGTCAGTATTCCAATGCTCTATAAGAACTTCTTCAAATATGTGGAATGTTGTAGATACAGTTTTTATGTATTTAGAGCATTATTACCCTTGATTTAGAAATGAAGGATTACTGTTCAAATCTAATTTGGTTCTATGTGTATATTTAAGAATAAGATATTTGATGATAGTAGGAAATGAAACTAATCGAAATGTAACCTAGATGTAAATGTTAAAAAAAATCATCTCTAGAAATGAGGTTAGGAATTTGAGAAATGATCATCTTATTAACAACTCATCTCAGGCATTTAATCAACTAAACTACATACCTTCACATATTGACCATGTATACATGGCTGCTTTGAGTTTCTTCACTAAAATACCATTTTCCTGTTATTGTCACTTTCTATATATCAATGATTAAATGATCTACTGAAAGCTTCATTTGTTTTTCCCTAAACAATTTAGTATTCATTTCTATTCACATCCGCCACCCCCTACTTAAATGCTGAAATTAAGTGTAAAAAAAGAAAATGAAATTCAATTCAATTAATTTATTTCAGAATTTCTAATTAAAGCTTAATGGTATAAAATTTTCATGAATTAAAATTTCAATCAAAATAATTTTCATATCTTGTAATTGGTATATTTATATATATATATATATAAATTATAATTAACTATTCATCATCAATAAAATTTAATATTGTTGAATTTTCAGCATTTGTATTAAATCATATTAAAATTTATTTTGTTTAGATTTTGAAATCACTTGTGTTATTCATCAATATATATATATATATATTTAATATTTTATTTTGTGAATTGTTAGTTTGATGACTTTATATGCCTTTCTTCATTTCTTTTCTATACAAAAGCAAGCGTACCAGTGTCGGCCGAAAGTCCAGTTTCAGGGGCCTAAGGTAATGCAAATGCACAGCTGCCTTTATGTGCAATGGACGGTTATTGATAGCTTACATTCAGCTTCTTTGAATATCTAAGGAATGGTCTCTAGTCTTTAACATGCTGGGTTAGAGAGTTAGATTCCATCAAGCTTAAGGAAATTGTTTCCTAGGAATGTTAAGCTGAAATGCAACCCTCCATTGACTAAGCAATCGTGGTTCATATTGCAATTTTCACTCAAAGCAACTTCGTGCAAGCTGTTCATTTTAAAGTTCGAGCATGCCTTATAGTTGATTCAATAGCTTCGATCATTTTTTTAACTCATATTTATATATATATACACACATATATATATACATATTCACTTCAGTGATCTCCAGTTGATTTTCTTGCTATATTGTTGCTTCCTGAATAGAAAATACTAACATTTTTCTGATATTGTTTTCTCTTCTTCATAGAAAAGTTATACAACACAGTTTATTGAAAATTGGTATAATCTATTTATATATTTATTTGTCAGATAAATATTTCTTTTTTTGTATACCTCAGTTATGTAAAACATTGGCTTATACGATTTGGATGATGCTTCTGATTATAATGAATGTAGTCTTGTTTGTTTTGCTTCTTTTTTCTTTTTTTTTTCTGTACAAAATAATGGCATTTCAGTTTTGTTGATGAAATTTGGTCTTTGAAATGAGTAAAATAGGTTTGAAAGTTTCTGGCATTTAAAATTACAAACTGTTCAGTCAATTCATGAAGCATGAATGAAATGCTGTGTAAATATTGTTTGTACTAAAGCAGTGGCTTGTTCTCTGGTCTTTCTGTTTTCTTATAAGGTAGAGAAACTCACTGATAAAATGTGTGTGTACATAGCATGGAAGGCGGACGTTAAATGATGATGATGATGATGATGATATATATATATATATATATATATATATATATATATATATATACATGTGTGTGTGTATAAATATATATATATTTATTTACTTACACATACATGCATACATCATTGTTATTGAGTTTAAGTCTTTTATTATCTAATGTATAACAGTATAGAATATAATTGATTAGAATTGACTAAGATAGGAAAGAAAGAGCTGATGTTGCTATATGGAAGATGCTTTCACTTTATTTGCAAATGGTCTTAATCTTTATTTTTGCTATTAATCATATTTTTAAATTATCTTTATTTTTTTCTAAAACTTCAAATCAAAATTCATATTTATTTCTGTAGAAATGCATAAGTGATATTAAAGAATAAATAAATATTACATCGGTGGCAGGTACCCTCTCTGATTGACCCATTGTGGTTAGCTAATCTTGGAAACATTTATTTTCAACAATTTACTGTGTAAAATTTTTATCAGATAGAATATATAGGAATTATAAGTGCAATTTTAAGGTTGCAGTTTTATATTTGTATGGTTTTGTTTTTAATATTTTAATAAGGAATTTTTATTCTCACCTCAAAGTTTGATTTAGTTTAAAGTCAAATGAAATAAAGGAAGCCAATCATTAATTATTTAAATTGGAATTTTAAACATTCTTGAGAACTGGTTTGTTGGTCTCATTTTATCTTTTCCACTGAGAGAAAAAAAAAAAAAAATTTTTTCATGGTTAATGTTTTTTAATCTCAGGTAATCTCTGCTTTTTTAAAAAAATGTTTTACCAGTAATTTCATTGTTAAACTTACTTGAGCTTAATAAGTCTATTATTATAAATTCAAATTGATTAAATCGAACCAAATTAAATCTTAGAGTGCAAGAAAAAACTGTTTGTGTGTTGTGTAATTGACTTGCAAGCTTGATATATATAAATATTTTATTGAGGCTTTGACAATGTTTTCATCCTTTAAATATTCTTTGCACGTGCATATTTGTTACTAAGATAGTTTTCAAATAACAACACCTTGATGGCTCTTCATCATTGACATGCATGATTTCGAAGACATTCTAAAGGTAGATTTATTTTAACATTTTCATGAACTTTTCTTGCTATTGTAAAAGTTCATATTTCTCTAATAGTTCTGACTTGTTTGTTTTTTTTCTTCTTTGCTTGACAAAGCTACCTTAAGGTTTTCGTATTAAATTTGTACTTAATCATCATCTCTCATACTTCATTGCTTTGGTTTAGAGCAAATAGGCTTGGCAGCTGTCTAGATATAGCTAGTTATTTTAGTGGCTAATAATATTATTACACTTACTATTATTATTATTATTATTATTATTATTATTATTATTATTATTATTATTATTATTATTATTATTATTATTACTGCTACTACTACTACTACATTTATTTGAAATTTTCATCTGATACCATCTGATATCTTTATTGTGTATTATTGTATTAAATTGTTGAAACTAATCTGTTCAAAGCATGATTATTAACCATTACGTATTTTTCAATTATATAGTTGAGTATTTAAAAAAAAAAAAAAAAATGTAATTAATTTATAAAAGAACTTCATATTTCATAATTTATTAAAGTAAGTTTTAAATTTATCTGAAATGTCATTCTTTGTGTTTTTAGGTTGTTTGGAATCTTTTAACATTTTTACTTGTGGAGATGATGGATTTCTTAGTTTAAACATCAAGCAATATTTATATTTTGTTGTTTGTTTATTATTTTTGTAGCTGCAAAAGAAGAGCACTTTGTTTTAAAGAGTCTAAAATAGATTGTTTTCTCTATTGCTTACAAATATTTAATCTATTTTAGTTAGTCTTCTTAGAACTTGATATGTTCTTTTTTTTTAAATTAAAAAAAAAATTTTTTATTGGTATTTTTGAGATTCATAACTTTTCTAAAATATAACTGATTTTACTGAACTGCTTTTACTTGTGGACAGGAAGATAATTTTGTATATTGCAAATTTCTTTGTCAGAACATTGCTGTGAGAGAATTCAAAAGATTTTTCACTTATATAAAACTGAAAGAATGTTTGAATTGTGTATCTATTTATTTAAACAAAGCAAATTATTAACAAAAACATATAAATATTTGGAATTAGATTAGACAAAAGAAGTTATTTTGGTATTATTGGTACTGCATGACATGGTGACAGTAGTGTGTTTAATGTATTTATGGCTTCTTAGGAGTCAAGTCGGGACATTTGATGTAATTAGGTCATTTCTTTTTAGCTAAGTGGCACTAATGGTAGTTGGTGCTTAACATGGCAATATGTTCCATAATATCTAAAGTTCAGTGTTTCAAATTTCTGAGATCAAATCCACTTTAGATGAATTTACTTTTTATTCTGTCAGCATCAATGAATAATATTTTTGATATAACAGGGTTTGATACTTTTTCTCTTTAGGAAGGGCTTTGTGCTTTTAGAGCAATGGAAAGCCATTATATAATTTGCAAGATCTGAGTTTGGTACACTATTGAGGTAAATAGTGGGTACATTATTGAGGTAAACCAGACTGGATTAGATACTTCTCTAGTTTCTATAAGCATGATATTTTCTGACAAATAGAAATGAATAAAACATACTTGCCTAATATTTTCAAAATTTTGCCAGTCTAAAAATAATTATTTCATTTTCATCACAGAAGGAGGTAGGGATCTAGCAATCTTTAAGGTAAAAAATATATATATATATGTGCAGCACTGTTGGTGGTGGTGAAGAAAGTTGCATTAAATAGAAGATTGTGTGCTGTGGAATAATGGTGGTTGAAATATATTGGTAAATGAGTCTTTGCCTCTTAGATATGATCCTGATATATGGAGCACTGGATTGGGTAACATAAATGTCACCCAAAGAGGGTCAGTAGCTGATAAGGACTTGAAGTACTTTCTCACTCTAAAAGGAAGACTAGTCAGGCAGTTTTGACAATGTTACATACAATGTATATATCCACTGTATTTGTTTTTTTTTACATTCATCTTTTTTCTGTGCTTGCATAGGTTAGATGAATATGTTATCAAGACATTGCTTTATGGCTGGATGCTCTTCCTGATGCTAACCCTTACCTGTTTCTGAAGTAAGGGATCTTTTATTCTGTTTGGCTTTGAAGGTGCAAATTGAGCAGATGACTTATTGACATGCAAAGTAACAACAGCTCTGTCCATAAGTTGCAACCTTCACCAAAACAAACAATATGTGAGCATATTCACACACACACACAACAGTTTTCTTTCAGTTTCCATCCACCAAATTAATGAGCTTAGGGGTGGGTGGCTTTCTGTAGTAGTACCAGAACACATTTTTATATATTTTTTAATACTATTATATAGCAACCAAAAAATGTTTATTTGTTAAGTGTGTTTATGTGTTCTACACATGATATGACTGAATAATCTGCAGTACCTCGGAACAATTTATGTGTAGTGATGGCTTTATATTGTGAGTGTAGGGTGGGGTGTCAGCATAACTTTGTAACCATGATTTTTGCGCTGGTAACATTTAGACTTGAATGTAACCTGCTTAATAAAGTAATTTGTGCCAAACTTAATAAATCAGTAAAACATTGTATTGGTAATTCTTAAGAAACTATATTAGTAATCATCTAAAATTTTAGTATTATTTGGATTATTACTTGCAGCTCTAAGAATATTTAGATGAAAGTAAGTTTTGAGCTAAATGTATGGGTTCATTAGCAAAAGACTTGTTATGACAGTGTGGATTAAAATATATCCCCAAACCAATAATGTTTTAGTCAAATGAAAGCCCAAGCATAGGGGATGATCTTTTGTTTGAGATTTGAATTGAATTAGCTAATTAGGTTTGTAATGTAGATAAGTTTAAATGCTTTAGGATGAAACTATCCAATTATGTTAATTGTAATTATAAAACTTTTGGAATATTCCAGAATTGATTTAGTTTCTTTTATAGAGTCAACCTCTAAGAAGGAATGTAAGCATGTGGATTCCATGTTAAATAACTGAGTGGTCGGAAAAACTGAAATATTTTGGAATATTTATCTCTGGCTAATTATTTATTTGTTAATGATCTAATTTGAACATCTGACAAAAATTGACTGAAGCATCTCTTAGTTTAGTAATAGTAAAATTATAAAGCTTAGTGCTATGTTGCTAAAGAATTAGATGGTTATCTTGAAACACTTGAAAATATTGAAGATAGATAATTGCTTATGCAAGTCAACAACAGGATACATGAATGCAAGTTATTGTATTGCAAATATTACAAAACTATATCATTGCCAAACTGCTTGAAAAAAAAATCCCTTTTCTTAGAGTAAAATGGTTTACTGGAATTTTTATACTTTATGATTCTAGTTTCAGAAGTTTATTGCTCAATCAATATTAACCCTTTTGACACCATAAGATCTGAAATCATTCCTATTTCTATGGTACAAATTTCTTTTTTTTAAATGATCTAAATTTAAGCCTTCTATCAAAATTTCATGTTATTATATTTTCCAAGCACTAACTTAACTTTTTCATTATCATATTTCTGTTGAAATACATCAGTTTCATTTCAAAAGAAGAATTTAGTAAAATGACTTTGTCATTAAGCTTGTGTTTGAAATATAAATCAGTATGAAATTTTGGTGGAAGGTTTTAATTTAGTTCTCTTTAAAAGTGAAAGCTTGTATCATAGAATCAGAAGTAGTTTCAGGTGAGTTGGTAGCAAGAAATTTAATAATGACAAGTTTATTTTACTAAAATCTATATCATTAAAAATAAATAAATGATCTGTAACAAAGTAGTGCAGCAGAAATACATGACACAACGATTGAACTTAAGATTGGCAATGAATGATTGAATCCTGTAGAACTTATTGATTTACTATATGTACTCTATTCTGTATGAATTTTACAATAATAAATTGAGAATAAAATGGCAACCTAAGTTTAAAAAGAAATAAACAAGCAAACACGAATGTATATTAATTCTGAAATCAATCATTACATATTTTTATTTTTTTGTTAGATGTTACAGCAAATTAGATTGTTTCATCCAGTTCTGAAAAAAGAGTTTGTAATTACTAAAACAGTAAAATTTTCTATGTAGTCTTGGAAATATTAAAGAAAAAAAAAGGGCAGTACCTCAGCATGGCCACAATCAAATGACTGAAGCAATTAAAAGGTAAAAGATGAATAGATTTTATCTTTGAAGCCAACTGGTTAAAAACAATTAGACCTCCTTAGGAAGTGGTATGGTAACAAGACCTGTATACTGCTTAGTACATCTTTAATTTATTATTTCCAACTTGACAAAGCTTTGCACACACCAGCAAGTTTATTATTTGCTGTTTTCATATAAGAATGGCAGTTCTTAGTGGGCTATGAACAACAGTTTCAGTGTTTGTAGCTGATGAAGCATAATGATGCAGAAGCACTTCCTACAGTCTGATGATGATCATAACTCAGCTCAGTGTGTTTTCACACACATTGTCTTTTAGGCGAATTTCACTTCCATGACAGTTACTGCAGCAAAGGTCTTTCTACATTTGAGTGTACACAAATGTGTTAAATATAAATGTAGACAGCTTTATTACAGTCACTATTAAACGACATTTTGTAGAAATATCTTCCAGAATAATTAATTGAAATAGCATTAATTTGATTAAAGTACATAAAATATATTGTTATATTTAGATGCAAAATATAAAACCTTCACAAAGATGCAGTGATGAGAGAAGCTGATTTATATGGAATAATCTTAGAATTTAAATAACTAACTGCTACAAAAAAGTGTAAGATTATGGAAAGCAAAATTTCTCAATTTTAAATGTGAATGTGCTGTAAACTGGTCAGGAAGCATGTACTTTATGTATGAAAGTGTATGTGTGTAAATGTTTGCAACAAAAAGGGCAACTCTTGATCGTGGAAATTGGAACTGGAGATTTCTCTAAAAATTACTTATCTTCATTTCGTATCTTTTAACTTTTATTTGTTTCAGTCACCTGGAGTGCCACCTTCAAGGATTTAAAAAATTCTGATACTTATCCTATTAATCTCTTTTGCTGAACTACCAAGTTATATGGATATAAACAAACCAACACCAGTTGTTAATTGGTGTAGGAGGACAAGTACAGACACAAACACACATACACAAACACACATACACAAATATATATCATTGATGTCCACACAGTTTCTCTCAAGGTATTGGTTGGCCTTCGACTATAATAGAAGGAACTTGTCCAAAGTACCATACAGTGGAACTGAACCTAAAATCACATGGTTGCAAAGTGAGCTTCTTAACCACATAGCCATATGTGCAGGTTGTTTTAAACTACTATGTGTCAACATGGCTTCTATAAGATTTCTAGGGTGTCTGTTTTAGTATTATGTAATTTTTTAAGCTGTGTAAAACTTGATCAGAGGAAGCCATTCCTTTATGATGGGAAACTGTTTAAGTAATAATATATTTATGCTGCAAATAAGGTGGTGAGTTGGCTGCATTGTTAGCATTCCAGGAAAAATGCTTGGCAGCATTTCATCCATCTTTTTGTTCTGAGTTCAAATTCCACCAAGGTTGACTTTATACCTTTCATCTTTCAGGGTTGACAAAATAAGTACTAGTAGAGTATTGAGGTTGATAAACTGGACTTACGCCCTCCCCCAAATTGCTGGCCTTGTGCCAGAATTTGAAATCAATATATTTATGAATCAAGTAACATTTTGGTATTTTGACTTTTAAGATTATTTCTAGAAGAAATGTTTAATATTAAATAGTGGAGGGAGAAAAGCAAAAAATCTGGTTTCTTCAGCACCTTAACTCTCCCCACATCACCATCTCTTTTCAGTCTTAGGCATATACATGAAATTGAGGTCACTATTGCCTAACCACAACAATTCAATTTCCTGAATATTTAACATTCATTTTTGGTTTCCTAGTATCATTTGATTCGAGGGAATATTTGAAAGATATTTTCATGGATGCTTTTCTTGTTTAAATGGGTTTTTTTTTTGTTACATGATTCATTTAATTCCTTTGATTATGGAAGTATTTTTGCCCAGGTAAAGAGTAACTTAGAGTAAATAGAATGAAACAGTATCTTCCTGTTTTGAATGACTTATACACAATTCCAAGAGTAGGCATGGCTCAGTAGTGAAGAAGTTTGCTTCCCAACCAAATGGTTTCGGGTTCAGTCTCACCATGTGACACTTTGGGTAAGTGTCTTCTAGTATAGTCTCAGGCTAACTAATGCCTTATAAGTGGATTTGGTAGATGGAAACTGAAAGAAGCCCATTGCATGAATGTATGTATATATATATATATATATATATATATATATATATATATATATATATATATATATATATATATATACACTTGTGTGTGTCCTTTGTTTTCAATCTTCCATGATCACATGTCTGGCCACGAATGGGGAAGTGTTACCTTATTTGGAAATAGATGTCGGTTGGCAACAGGAAAGGCATCTGGCCATAGAAAATTTGCATCAACAAATTCTGTCTTACTCATATGAAAAACTAGGCCTGAAAATGCTGAGGAATTTATTGAAATATAACCATAATCACTTGTTTGCAAAGATTTTAATTAAATCATCTATATTGAAAACTTAATTTTATCTTTTATCTTTTACTTGGTTCAGTCATTAGACTGTGGCCATACTGGGACACCACCTTCAATTTTTATTCATATAAATCAGCACCAGGACTTATTTTTTAAATCTGGCACTTATTCTTTCAGTCTCTTTAGCTGAGCTGCTAAATTATGGAGAGAGAAATACAGCAACACGGGTTGTCAAGTGGTGGTGGTGGTAGGGACAAACATAGACCCAAAGACACACATATAGATATAGATGTATACATGCATATGTGTGTGTGTGTGTGTATATATATATATATATATATGTATATATATATATATATGTATAGAAGATGGACTTCTTTTCAGTTTCTGTCTACAAAATCCTCTCACAAGGCTTTGGTCAGCTCGAGGCTATTGTAGAAGACACTTGCTCAAGGTGGCATGCAGTGGGACTGAACCTGGAACCATGTAGTTGAGAAGCAAGCTTCTTACCACATAGCCACACCTATGTCTAATTGGTAAAGTTTCTTTATATGTTTTAGAATGAAACAATAGTCCAGTTGTGTCAGTTATTTTTTCAAGATTTTAGAATATAAAAAATTCATTTAGTTTCTTGAGCAGTTCTGTAGGAATTGTTGTAAGCATGTAGATTCTATGTTGAGTTATTGAGAAAATGCAAATCTTCTAAAGTATTTATCTCTGCCTAATTTGCCTATGATCTAATTTGAAGATCTGACAAAATTGACTGAAGTGCGTCTTTTAGTGATTGTAAAAAAAAAAAAAAAAAGTGTTCTATTGCTAATAAATTAGATTGTTATCTTGTATTAGAGATAATTATTTGTTATCACAATAACAATACTGATTTTGTTTTATTTATCAATTAATCAATATATATAATGCTCTGAACCAGATACAAAATCTTCAACAGACAACAATCTCACTACAGCAATTTTGAATATTTGATCTGTCCAGCGTAACAGTGAAATTTCCTTTACAAATGCTTTGCTGTCTTTAAAATATGAGTCAGCATGTTATTAAGTTCTTAAAATTTAGGATACATACTCAAACAGTAAAGACATGATAGTCTTGGTCAGAGAAGTTAATGAAATACTTTCTTTAGTTGTCTCCTTCTGACCCATAGCTCTCATTGATAACAGTTAACTTAGGTTATCTATCCAACCACAGCATTAGACACAAGCTGTCTTTAGCCCTTTACCATTCAGATTACTCTCTCAAAAGCATTGCGTATTTATTCACATTATTTTGAATTAATCATGCATGATCATGTAACTGAGTTTTAGACAATATGATTGCTTATATTAGAATGTTTCCTAAGTTACTTCATTGTTGCCTTATGGAACATTTAAAAAGAAAATTATTGCAGGAAAATAATCCTTATCAATTCAGACATGTTATTCAAAAGTGCTTTTAATTAATCATTTTTTAGTAGTCGAGAGTTTTCAATGACCAGAATTAGAAACCTAGTGAAACAACCATAAAAATCCCCATTATTTTTGTAGTGTTTGGTATGCAACATTTCGTAGAAAGCTTGTGCTACAACTGTTGTTAGGTGGTGAAGTAGGTAAAAGTGGGAAGCACTCTTCATGTTTGAAAAGAAGCCAAATTTTTGCATAAAACGTTGGCAACATTCGGGTTGTAAGTGCAGCAAAAGGAATTTGTTGAAATACAGCTAGTGATTACTTTAATATAGTAATGTACTGGTTATGAAGTATACAGACATACACTTATGATCTTGATTGGATAGTAGAATAAACTGGGCAGAAATTTTTTTTGCTCTTGTTTTTGAAAGACGTGAGATACGATATGGAAGAGACCTGGAAATAAAGTTGTGCAGATGTTATAAAATATAACTTCAGAAATGAAATAACTATTTGAGCAGTAATAAACTATATTTAACCCTTTTGTTGAACTACACTTGTCATTGTTTCAATTAATATCGAAAAGAAAGAGGAATTTAGTAAAATAACTGTTTTTATTAAGCTGAACATAAAATAATGGAATTTTGATGGAAGGCTTTAATTTAGATCACTGTGAAATAGGATGTTTGTATCATAGAACAAGGGGTAGTCTGATCTAAGATGCATCAGTATTAAAAGGGTCAAGTTGATAATAGCTAGAATTTCTTTTGCTTATTATCACCTCTATTATAAAGCATTACATTTAAGAAAAATACTTGAATATCGTAATGACATAATTTTATCTCTGACTTTTGTAAATACCTATTAGACAGGTGTGTGTGTGAAATATTGATTACTTTTGTCCAGTTATTACGTTAATATCTGTGAGCATGTGTGTGTTTATATGTAATAAGTATATATGCATATAACAAAACTGCTATAATTAAAGACATCTATATGATTAATGTACTTGAATACTTATTGCCAGAAAATTAATTCCCATTTTGCTACAAACATTATAATTTTTATTAACTACTATATTCCAATCTTAGGATAGGTACACTGTGTACCTGTAAGTTGTAAAAGGCAGCTAAAAGGATCAGAGGCTGGAAGGGAATCTAGTGAAATTCTGCTTCAGAAAACCTCTCCAACTCTTGCCAATATACAAAATCAAATGTAAAATGATGATGATATCTCAGAGGCTCAGAAGTTTTGTAGGTGCTTTTAGGCAGGTGAGGCTGATGCTATGATGATCAGTTTAAACTTCTGTAGGTTGAGAGCTGTGAGGAAAAAGCAATGTTGCCAGGGGAGACATTTTAGAGGATTAAGTGTTCAGTGTAGGTCTTAATTGAACTTTGCTGATGGTCAACACCTGATGAGGATTCAAGAAGAATTCTACTCTTTGCAATACAATGTAGTGGGGTCATCACAAAATACCAAATAATAAAACTTATTATTTTCCCTCATTTTGAGGTGTTTTTTTTTTGCTTTGCATGTTTGTGTATGTGTGTGTGGATAAAGCTTATGGTTCAAGACTATTTCTTTGATGAATGTGGAGATTGTCTTTGTCCTGCTGAAGGAGAGTAGGACATCTATTTATACCATTGTCATTACATAAAATGGTGAAAGTAATCAGGCTTGTTGTAAACCTTAAGAGCAGGCCATGCTATTTCAGACATTTATTTTCAGGTGTGATAGGGATCTAAGACTAAATTACAACCCACTGCACTGATAAATAATTTGTTGGGTTTCAACTTCAAGACTTCATCTTATTTTTTGATTGACATATATTTATAGTGACATATAAAAGACAATAATTTTTGGAAATTTGTATACTTATATTAAGTTTATTTAAGTCTGGCCAATTGGTAGCACTAGAGCTTATTACTGTGTCCATTGGACAATTTCTTCTGAGTAGGTTGTTAATCTTTGAATTATACAAATACTTATAGAGAGATTGGTCTAATTTCTCTCTAGGCTTGTACTCTATTGATCCTCTTGGGATGAAAGTCTAAAATAGTTTAGGTGTGATTTGAACTTGCTAACAGTTTCGTGGACGAGAAACTTGCATTTATGAGATAGAATAGCTGAATTCTTTTTTTAAAGGTACATTGCTGGAATAGATAATACATTTTTGACAGGATAAAAACTGTTTTATGTTATGAAGTAGCTCTTTTAAACTCTGTTACAAACATTGAATTGTACCTTGGGGCAAAGCATGTTACCAAAACATTGATGCAAATTACTTTTACTACGCAAATGAGTATCAAGAACACTGCTTCTCAAAGTGGATGACACTGCCCTTTGGGGATGGAAGATTTTTATATGGGGACTAGGAATTAAGGGGCAATAGATCATTTGTATTGTTTTTAATCTTTGTCTTATGTTTAAATATCAACTTCAAAAAAAAAAAAATAAATTGATAAATGTAATATTAAAATAAACTGCTTATTGTATACAATTGCAATGAAAATTACATCAGCCATAACATAACAGATTTTGTAATGTGAATAAGTGAAAAAAACAACACTACACACACGCACACATACACACACACACACACACACACACACTCATGTACACACCACCTATGTTTGTCAATCGTAAACAATAAGCTAAAGCATAATTTCAAAGACATTGCCAAAATTTGTTGGTATTTCCATTCATGCAATAAATGACCTCTGTACCTGTAGCATTAAGTACATACATATACCTGACTTGTTTATGAATTTAATTTTGCGGAATTGTAGCCAGAGTGTAGGGAAACTGATAAAGTGTTAGTAAAAGAAAAAGGGCGATAGTGAAAATACTTCCAAGATATTGTGATCTAGAATGAGAACTAACAAAAAAAAAAAAAAATTCTAAATAATCAATTTTTTTAAATAACTCATTTCCACATAATGAAATTATATGTTCCTTTTAAGTGTAGTTTTCAATGTAAATTTAAAATTTCAGCATTTCATTGAGGAGTTTGTGTATGCTATAATTTGGTGATGCCTGGAATTTAAATATAGACTTGTGCTTGGTTCAACATTCAAGTCTCTGACCTACATTCTTTACATACATTGTTTAGAGTCATTTTTTTCAGCCAAGTACAAAAACAATAGTGTGTGTGTATATATATATATGTATATGTTTATATGTGTGTATATATGTATATAGAAATGTATATGTATATGGGAATATATGTATCTATTTCTAGTGTAATTTTTCTTGGTTTTGGATGATAGTAGAAGGAAAAGAACTTGACTAGCAAAGAAGCCTTTGTGGATATTGATTCATATGAAATTATTTTACCCTATTGTTGTGCATTTCATTTCCCATCGTTACTTCTTTATTAGATGAGCTCTCACATCATGCATACGCATAACTTCAGTTAAAATAGGTCTAAATAGGTAAATTACTGAAAGTATACTGTAACATGAACAGAAAATAGATTCCTGTAATAATACAAGGAAACTGATACTTTTACATTCGTTTACACTAAAAAGTTTTAGTTTCCCTGTTTATGCCTCATGCACATTCAGTTTTCATCAGATTTGTATGTTTGAATGTGTGTTTGTGTGTGTGTGTGTGTGTGTGTGTGTATACATACATAAAGGTGTATGTATATCAATAGATAGATTACATATATTGTTTTAATGTTCACTTTTCTATGCATGCTCACATGTGCTGGATGGAATATGTTGAGTTATGATGACCAAATGCCTTTCCTGTCACCAACCCTTGTTTCCAAGTGAGGTAATATTACCCCATGACCAGACATGATTTCATAGAAGATTGGAAACAAAAGATACCACCACTTGCATGATGGAAACATTTGTGTACAATTGTCACAGTGTTAAGGCAAGAAGACAGTAAAACACACACACACATAGACACGCTTCTTTTAGTTTCCATATCCACTCAGAAAACTTTGGTCAGGCTGGAATTATAGTAGAAGACACTTGGCTAATGTGCCACACAGTAGGACTGAACCTGAAAACATTTGGTTAGAAAAGAAACACAGGTGCACACACACACAACTATATATTTTATGTGCATGGAAGGTGAAGTAAACATCAGAGAAGCTCAGCTCCACGTCGAAACTGCAAGAGCTACTCAGGGGTTTTGCATGCTCTTCTAAATCCATTGCAATGCTGAAAACCTTTCCATATCATCAGCAGGTATCTCAGGGTCACAAGTGTTTTGCTCCTAGCCTGTGTGCTTCACCTGAATGGAGCAGTGCAGATTGAGCTAGTCTTCCTCTATGGAAGGGTTCAACTTGTGGTCTCTTATCAACCATAGCTATCTTGAGCTAGTTTCAGCTGCTGTGCCTATTTCCTTGATGACTTTCTTTAGTTGTCTGGTTTCCAAACCTATCATCTGCAGGAATATAGCTCACTGATCTTGATAGAGAATTGTATCAGCTGAGGAATGAGGATTTGAAGAATGAGACTGCATGCCAGCTCCTGACTCGGGCCTCATTGACAAAGTACTGATATTTTGACTTCTTTACATGGTGGGAAATATCGAGTCTGTCCTAGGACACTGTGAGTTCAATCATGAGGATTGTTTTTGTATTACTGGAGAGCAGGAACATTTCTGGTTGGAGTGATGTTACCACTATGTCCTGGGAAGACAAGCCAAGCCTGCCCCTTAGGTCCACTTGCATCTCTCAGTCTGAGGTTGAACCCTTGTCTTAACATTATGTGGTGGTTGTAAATGAGTGTCATCTCCAGTCCTCACTGAAAAACATTCTGGGAAATATTACTTTGTTTTTGGAAACAAGTGCAAGTTGGCAATGAAGTCATCTGGCTGTAGAAAATCTGCCTCAACAACCACTGTCTGCTTCATGGAAGCATTGAAGTGTAGATGGTAATTGATGATATATATATATATATATATATATATATATATATATA
>NC_068985.1:54377153-54378167 GCF_001194135.2 Octopus bimaculoides | reverse complement strand
TATATATATATATATATATATATATATATATATATATATATATCTTCACTGTATATATACTGGTAATATGCCCCTGCATGTACTCTTGTATTACTGTCCAGTGTATGCTATTCTCTGACCCAATTTCATTTCCTAGTTCATTTCAGTTACTTTATCTTGGATGAAAGATATGACTTTCTCACTTATCACTTCTATTAGATTATACACTTAACTGTATAAGGTAGTGAGAAAAACCACATAGTGCTGTTGAATTGATAGAACAGCCAGAGAGTGGAAACAGTTCATTTGTGAGCTTGATTTTGTTGCATGTTTGTAACTGAATATTTGTCAATCAGTTTGACGTTGCTGCTTTGGCTGTGGTGTAACATATTTGTGTGTAACAGCATAACAGTGTCCTACATATGTGAGCAGTACTCTGAAGACCTTGCTTTGCACTTTGTAGTTAGTCAGCAACTAATAAATGGCCCAAGATGGCCTTAAAGTGGAAGCTTGATTGCTTGGATGTAATCTTGGTTATGCTATATACATGAGGTCATCTTGAACGAAAATCAAATATTTTAAGGTTCAGCATTTGTATTGATTTTGAGGGTGTTACTTGTGTGTTGTTGGTGAATAGAGGTGACGTGCAAGATTGTTTCTTTGAAGTACATAGTAAGTGTGTGTGTGTGTGTGTGGGAGGAGCTTTTTATGTGTCTCTTTAGGAAGAGTTTGATGTTTACATCGACTCGGTGTATGTCTAGGTTGTGTGGATACTTGTATGCAGAATGTTAAAGATTGCAGGCGTGTGTGTGTGTGTGTGTGCATATGCAAGTAGATATTTTTATCTTTTATTTGCTTCAGTCATCAGACTGAACCTAGGATCTTAGTCTTGCAAGATTTATGGGGACCTCACTAGTGCCATGAATAAAAGCACCCAGTACATGTGATAAAGGTGTTGGTATTAGGAAGGGTACCCAGCCATAGAAACCATGCCAAAGCAGACAGGAGTATGATGCAGTCTTCAGGCCTATTATA
>NC_068985.1:54361436-54377106 GCF_001194135.2 Octopus bimaculoides | reverse complement strand
ATATATATATATATATATATATATATATATATATATATATATAGAGAGAGAGAGAGAGAGAGAGAGAGAGAGAGAAGGAGGAGAGGGACAGATAGATAAATAGATTTACATATACACACATCTATATTTTCATGTTTATACTACTTTTACTACTCTGAGTTCCACCTGTGGGTGTATAGGGTTTTTAGGCAATTTATGCCTGAAAAATGATGGGATTTGTACATCTGTATGTTGGCTTCCTGTCATAGCATGTAGTGGTGGGTAGGAAATACAATGAAAGTGGTGGGGAGAAGAAACAAAGAGATTTTTTTCCTTTTTATCATATTTTTTCTACTTGTTTAAACTGAGCATTTTACTGTTACTTGAATTTCATGCTTGGGCAATTGATTACTTTAATGAATGACAACTAATTATTATGTATATTTCAACTTTGTCTTGCATCCTTCTAGGGTCAATGAAATATGTACTACTTGAGCACAGGAGTTGATGTAATTGACTTACCCTGCCACCCCTGAAATTGCTGGCCTTGTGCCAAAATTTGAAACCCTTACTATATACAAATTTTCAAAAGACTTGTTTAATGCACAAGTTTTGATATGTTTCCGCTTTTGGATTCTGCCAGTATTAAATGAGACAACTGAGAATCTTTTTGGTATCATTTAACTTCAAATCTGTTCAAACGATACTTTACAATAAGAAAGGAAATATATGATTAAATAGTGTAATCGTAGATGTTCTGTCTAAATATATATAAAATAAACAAAAAAAAACAACTCACTCACTTGCTCACAGCTGAGATACGTTTGATCATAAATCTATTGAATCAGGGCTGGCCCAGGGTTAACAGCAACGAAAACAATTCACAAATTGATATTGTTCATGCTACGAGAGATCTGTTGTTATATTACTTAATTGTAAGAGCATTAGATTCCTTTATTTTTTTATTTGTTTTAGTCACTTGACAAGGGCCATGCTGTAGTACCACCGTAAATGATTTAATCAATCAAATAGACCCCTGTACTTTTTTTGTTTTTAGTCTGGTACTTATTCTGTCAGTTTCTTTTGCCAAACTGTTAAGTTACTCGGATGTAATCAAAGCAATATGGCTTGTCAAGTGGCGAGGCAATAAACAGAAATTCACACACACATGTATCATCATCGTCATTTAATGTCCGCTTTCCATGCTGGCAGGGGCTGGACGGTTTGACTAAGGACTGGCAAGCCAGATGGCTGTACCAGGCTCCAATCTGATCAGGCAAGGTTTCTACAGCTGGATGCCCTTCCTAATGCCAACCACTCTGAAAGTGTAGTGGCTGCTTTTTATGTGCCAGCCAGGCAGTCCTGACATTGACCATGCTTGAATGATGCATTTTACATGCCACCGGCATGACAGCTAGTCAGGTGGCACTGGCAACAGCCGTGTGTGTGTGTGTGCACGTGTGATGGGCTTAGGACAGTTTCCATTCATAAGTCATTGGTCATCTTGGGGCAATAGTAGAAGATAATTGCTTAAGGCACCATATTGTGGTATCTGAAACCACATATTTTTAAAGTAATCACACTGCATTGCCTGCACCTGTATGATAAATAAATAAATAAAGGAAAGCAACACATTAGTCACTGTTGACATTCAAACCTCAATTGATGAATAACAAATTTTATTTTTAGCTTATTGATATGAGACATTCTTAGTGTTTATCTGACGAGGTTTAAAGTAGGCTAAAGATGGTAAAATCTGGCTTCTGGAAAAACAGCTTTTGTTTTTAATTATATTTCTACTTAGTATGCACGCAAACATACAGACACATGTATACACAATTTTGTCAAAATTTATTGAAGAATAACTAATTATGGAGAATTTGTTTAGGAAGTTATCACTATCATCATTTTAGTGTCCACTTTTCCTGGCTCGCAATGATCAGACAGAATTTGTTGGGGTGGATTTTTCTATAACTGGATGCCTTTCTTATCACCAACCATTACCTGTTTCCTACTAAGATGATATTTCCCCATAGCCAGATGTGTTCTTTCACTGAAGTTTGGAAATGCATGACACTACATGCATGGCAATATGAAATCAAAGTAAGTTAACAGCAACACACACGCACGCGCGCGCATGCGCGGCAGGCTTCCACATAGTTTCCATCTATCAAATTCATTCACAAAGCATTGATTAACCTGGGACCATAGTAGAAGGTATCTGCCCAAGGTGTCACATGGTGGGACTGAACTTGAAACCATGTGATTCGGAATGCCTCAACAAGTCTGAAATTGTGCAAAAGGAAAATGAAACTTCTTCAGTTATTTTAATTCTATAGGCATGGCAATAGTTAAGAATTTTTTTCTTTGTAACCAATTGGAAACATGAGATTGGCTACAGGAAGAACATTCAGTCTTTGAAAATCTGCCTCAAGAAATTCCATTTGCCCCATATGAGCATGGAAAAGTGTTCGTTAAAATGATTGATAATAATGACTTTCTACAGGAACTCTGAAATAATTTCTCTATATTCCAAAGAAATATCTTATGTATAAGATATTTCAAAAATTTCCATTATATTATATTTGTTTTGTGTGCATTCATATTTACTACATTGATTCTAATCACCTTCCCAGCATAATATTGCTGTTCCTATCTCAGAAGTTAAAAAGCTAAAGATTCTTACAGTCGTGTGTATATATGTCTGTCTTTTTTTTTTAATCTTTTATTTTTATTTTTTAAAAATTTTATTATTATTATTATTATTATTATTATTATTATTATTTATTTATTTTTTTTGCTTTTTCTGGTGTGATCTACTTTAGTGAAATATTTACAACATGTCTTTGAGACATGTTTGAAATTCCTTACTTTCCCTGGTTCTGTAGAAGTATGTAATGAAAAAAAGATTTTTTTCCCTTTTTCTTTTTTACCATGTGTGATAAATAACCTGGTGCTAATATGTTGCTTCCTCTTGCATCATAAGCATTATATGGATGGAATAATCTGCTCACACATTTATTTCTTTAGCTCTTGGATTGGCAGCTGTTTAAGTTAGCATCTCTCTTGTTTTTTTTTTTGTTTTTATTTTTCTTTGTATTTGTTCATACCTAGAACCTTATATAACTTGGGACTTGCTGTGCAATGAAAAAAATCAAGAATAAAATAACTGAAAAATCTGGAATATAACTCTTGTAATGATACACAAATAAATAAATAAAATTTTGTTTTGCTTGAATAAGAGACAAGAAAATAAGTTAGAAAGAATGGCTGTGATAGAATACTTGGTTTGTTGACTCAGGTTCTATTTGAAATACTAAAATGCCTTTCGATGTTTATTCTGGCTCTTTATGTTCTGAGTTCAAACCCTGCTGAGGTCAGCTTTGCTTTTCATCCTTCTGAGTTTGGGAAAATAAAGTACGTGCTAAGTACTGGGGTTGATATGATTGACTATACTACATTTTGGCTGCTTGTCTGTCTGTGGAATGATTAACTATTTAAAGAATATCACGTCTTTTTTTTTTTTTTACTACTCTGTGACTCAAAGAAATACAACTTCTTATCACAGACATTGGGTTCAGAGACTTTTTATACTTGCTTGATCTGTTAGAAATAGCAGTCAATTTTCATTCAAATAACATTTTTGTGTCTTTAGAAGAATAACATATTTTGAATTATGTAGTCCAAGATAGACTGTCTGAAGAAAACAAAAAAGAAAATATTTGGGATCATGGTAAAATACATTTGAACATAGGTTTGTTTGATCTAGCTGATCTGAAGCTGAGCAACATGTTCTCAACAGAAAACTTCCTGCAATTTTATTTAGTTTCCATGCTCATTTAATAAATTTGCTTGTGTCTTGTGTAGCAATGATAACTTTTGAGAAACCAGAATATTCCCTTTTTCTACTGAAAATTGTATTCCATGCACAGGCATAGCTGCTTGATTAAGAAGCTTGCTTTGCAACCATGTGATTTGAGGTTTAGTCCTATTGCATGGCACTTCGACTGTTTTCTACTATAGCCTCAATTTGGTAGACATAAACTGAAAGCAGCCCATCACAAGCGTGTGTGCGTGTGTATACTTTTGCCATGATATGTAATGATTATAAATGAACATCACCATCATACAAGTGATCTTGTTTTGTTTCCAGTTATCTGGCCATGGCAAAAAATTACTTTGCTTGGAAATAGGTGAGGGCTGCTGACAATGAAGGCAATGAATTTTGTCTGACATGTGCAAACATGGAAAAGTGAACTTTTAACAATGACGATGAAAGCCTTTTTGTAGAATATGAGTTAAACACCCAAAATCTGAATCCAGCCTATCAACTGTTATGTCATAATAGTTACATTAACCTGAAATGTTGGAGAATCAAACTGTATAACTTTACTTCTGAAGGATTGACTAATTAATGAAGTCAGTTTACATCGTGTGTTGTATTCTCATATATTAATGTTCTCCTGTTACACTATCACGCTCTGTCAAAGTTTAGTCATTACAACTGAGAAAGCAGGAACGGTTCTCTCTCTCTCTCTCTCTCTCTCTCTCTCTCTCTCCCTCTCTCCCTCTCTCTCTCTCTCTCTCCAGATGAGTAGTACAATAAGGCATCAATATTTACTGGAAAATAGCAGTCGATACAATTACGACGTTATTGTAAAGCTTCACTGCATATATATATATATATATATATATATATATATATATATATATATATATATATATATATGTATCTTAACATACAGTTGTCATGTCATTTTTTACTAAATTGAAACACAAATAAAAGATAAATGAAGAACAATCTTTAAAAAAATCTCTTAGAGGACCTTTTTGTACTTCTTCAACAGCTTCTATGATAGCATTTTCTGCTACTTAAGAACTTAAATACTTTCTTTTTGTTAGTAGGTACTTTACAGTAACACTATTTACTAATATACATGCTTGTTTTTTTTAGCCCCAGTTCTTCTTTGATTCAATAGAACCATGACCATCCTGTCTTTTTGTATATTGTACTAGATGTCTTTCCTTTTTGAAGATGGTAGGGTGTGATTGGTGGAACTTTGGGTGCTACTTCTAGTAGGTCAAATGACAATGTAGAAAGATTTCAGTAGCTTATATATATATATATATATATATATATAATGTACATATGTTCTTGTTAGCTTTGGTCATTGCCTCAATTATAATGTGGAATTACAAATTATAAACTCTTTATCTTAATTAGAGATGACACACCTCAGGGATAGATTGTTACCAATGGGGCTTTTGGGTTTTGTTGAACTGGCTAACATACCATCTCGTGCTCACTCAAACTTATGTTTATTTGTGTTTCCTTTTCCAATTCCTTTAACATGTACAACTTAGGATGGTCAGAACTGAAAAGTTATGCAAACATAATGTTAAAACGACTATTATTAGCTCAGTAGCAGAACACCAGACTAGATTATGTGTAGAAATTATGTAGGGATGTCATTCCCTGGAAATAATAATTAAATAATCATATACTCAATGAAGTGTGCCAGAAAACATCACTTAATTAAAACTGACTTTGCTGTGAAACATAAAATTCAGTGACCAAATGTTAATGGAATCTAATTAAGGCAAAGGTGTGACAACTCTGAAATTTTAATTAAAATTGAACTAACATGCATGCAGTGGAAGGGAAACAATAACTTGTGGATTAATGTTCATTTAAATTGGTCTTGGGTAAATGTAGTGTTTTGGTCACGTAAGACCTCCTTAGCAAAACATGACATTTTCCAGAGATTGTGTGAAATTGTTTAGTGTTTATTGAATAACTTGAAATCAGTCTTGATCAGGTATGTTTCTTCATCACACTGTAAAGTCAATAAAATCATCCCCATCATTGACATTTCAACAACTTCTTTATGCTTGTATGAGTCTGACAGAATTTGTTGAGGACAAATTTTCTATAGCTAGATGCTCTCTCTATCATCAAACCTCACTTGTTTCCAAGCAAAGTAATACTTCCCCATGGTCCAGTAGGCTTTCAACAGAGGATTGGAAATGAACGACATTGCTTGTATGGTGATGCTCATTTACTTGTTTTTCTTTTTTTTTATATTTTATTTAAGATTGTCTGGGTTTGTGGTAGATTAAACTTGTCACCTGGTTTAACACCTTGATATGGCACCTTCACTGTTTTTAGCAAGACTCCACTTTGTTGTAAGCGCCTAGGCGAAGTCTCTGGTATGAGACTGCTTTTCTCCCTCCCTCTCTCTCTCTCCTTCCACTGAAACCCTGAAAAGGGTCATGGACATGACTTTCCCTCCTAACTAACCACAAAAAAAAGAACAAAAAAAAAATCAAAGCAAAACAAAAAATCCTGAATCTATCATATTTGATTTGTTGAGATTATGTATTGGTGTGTATATGTCTGAAGTTTTAAGAGAAACTATTTTAGATATTGTTCAAGACATCATGCAAACTTAGTTAACTTTAATATTAACTTGAATTTACATTTGTCCCTTTATTTCCCAGAATATTAGGGTGCTTGAACAAATAGTTTATACCTAAGTTATAGAGAAGTTTTAAACTTAATTTCACTTTGTTTCTAGTATGGCATTTAAAAAAGATTGATTTCTAAAGAGACTAATAATGGAAACAGTTTAATAATTCAAAGAGATAGTGTTATTTTTAATCTTTTAGTCTGGAGGAAAAGCAGCCCCCATGATTTCTGATGCTGGAAAGAAGGAGGGAGGAAGGTATCTTCAAACTTGAAGCCTTGCCCGAATGCTTGTAAGAAAGTGGATTTTGCTAAAGGCACAAAAATGCCAGGTTGCAGTGTTAAACTGGGTCACAGAGTATGTCTATCACCCAAGCAGGCCATGGTAGGACTTGAACTTAGAATGCAAAGAGCTGTAACAAACACCACAAGGCATTTACTCCAACATTCTTATTGCATTGAGTTGCTACATCTTTTTATAGTGCCCTAAAGGATGAAAGACAAATTTGATTTTGGTGGGATTTGAACTTAGAACACATGGAGTCAGAACAAATACCACAAAGCATTCTATCTAATACTTTAATGACTCTGCCAATTCATATGCTTATGTATTATTATTATTATTGAAGCTGGCAGAATTATTAGCACATCAGACAAAATGCTTAGTGGCATTTCTTCTGTCGAGTTCAGTTGCCACTGAGGTCACCTTTACCTCTCATCCTTTCAGTGTCAATTAAATAAGTACCAACTGAGCACTGCGGTCAATGTAACCAACTTGCCCCCTCCCCTCAAATTGCATGCCTTGTACCAAAATAAGAAAGATTTATTATTGTTAAGGCAGCAAGCTGGCAGAATCATTAGCATACCAAGTAAAATGCTTAGCAGCATTCATCCATCTTAACATTTTGAATTCAAATTTCACTGAGTTCAACTTTGATTTTCACCCTTTTTAGGGTTGATCAAAATAAGGATCAGTGGAACTCTAGAGTCAGTGTAATTGACTTACTCCTCTCCTGAAATTGTTAGCCTTGTGCCAAAATTTGAAATCATCATTATTATTATTATTATTATTATTATTATTATTGATTTGACTCAGGTTTGTTCCTATTCCTGGTAGAATTTATGTGGGTAGTAGGTTACTACCTTAGGTATCCACAAGCTTTCAATAGTCTTTCAAGTGCTTAAAATTCTTCTAATAATCTTTCCTATCCCCAAGAGGCAAACTCTCTTTAGAAGCTCCACAGGACATTCTATTCCAATCTTCTTTCAACCATTTGCCTATATCTTTAATCATCATTTATTATTATTATTATTATTATTATTATTAAGGTGGTGAGCTAGCAGAATCAGTAGCACACTGGGTAAAACGCTTAGTGGTGTTTCATCTGCTGCTACGTTCTGAGTTCAAACTCCTCTGAGGTCAACTTTGCTTTTGATCCTTTTGGAGTTGATAAATTAAGTACCAGTCAAGTACTTGGGTCGATGTAATCAACTATCCCGCTCCTCCAAATTCCAGGCCTTGTGCCTATAGTAGAAAGGATTATCATCATCATCATCATCATCATCATTATTATATTATTAAGTTAATATAAAGATGGGAACGTAGTTACAACTAGCAGTTGGTGATGAGCTACAGAGAAGGGTTATTTGGAAATTTCAGTAGTGGTAATGATATTACTTTTATAGATGGAATGGGTCCATGCAGCCAGAGGTTTAGCTTTACCTTTCCATGTGAGCAAAAGGAAAATTAATAACATAAAAGAGTAGCCCTCACTAATAAAGAAAAGCCTCTTGTTTTTGACCTCCTTTCTACTTGATTTGGAAGGTATTTTATTGAATTAAATTCTTTAAATATTTCTAATACAAATATAATATGCTTGGCAGTGATTCTGAATAAAAAATGACATAGGATAGAGGGGATGGTTTAGTCCTACCTTACACAATCTTTCTAGTGTTGGTGGCACGATAAAATGCACCCCACCCATGCTGTATCACTTGTATAATTAAAAATTAAGCATAAAGAGGAAAATAGAAATTATATCAGTATTTCATTTGTGTCTAGGATTTACAAACTGATAGACTAGTAAAACAAAAATATTTAGTTACTGAAGTACATTTTTGTGTACATCTGTTAATAAAGAACACATTTTTCACATACTTTTTATCCTGCTCTACTCAGTTTTACAGATTAACATCTATAAAATTTGGATTCAGTGATATTTTAGCTATGTCTTTCAGTCTGTATAACAAACAAAACTTTTTATATTTAATATGCAACTCATTAAAAGTTTTTATATTTACATATTTATCATTATTTTAATTAGGGTGGTGGATTGCCAGAATCCTTAGAATGCTCCAAGAAATGCTTTATGGTATTTCTTCTGGCTCTACATTCTGAGTTCAACTTTGTCTTTAATCCCTCCCGGGTTAATCAAATAAAATACCAGTCAAGTACAGGGGTTGATGATATCAACTAACCCTTCCCTTCAAAATTGCTGACCTTGTGCCTTAATCAGAAGCCATAATAATAATAATAATAATAATAATAATCTTTTCTACTAAAGGCACAAGGCTTGAAAATTTGGAGGAGGGGACTAGTTGATTACATCAACCCCAGTGTTTCACTGGTACTTAATTTATTGACGCCAAAAGGATGAAAGGCAAAATCGAACTCAGCGCAGTTTGAACCCAGAACGTTGTGACAGGTAAAATACTGCTAAACATTTTGCCTGGTATGCTAACGATTCTGCCAGCTTGCCACCTTAATAATAAAAATAACAATAACATCTACTACTACTATTATTATTGTTATTATTATGGCAAGTTGTTAGAAATGTTAATGTGAGAAAAAGTGCTTTGTGGTAGTAATTTCAGCACTTCACAGTCATTAGTTCAAATTCTATTGATGTTAGCTTTGCTTTCATCTCTCTGGGATTAATAAAATAAAGAACCAGTCAAGTACTGGGGTCAATGGTATCAACAAACCCCTTCCCTAAAATTGCTGGCCTTGTGCCAATGTTAGGAAGAATTATTATTGTTATTCTGCCAAGAACAACTTTGCCTTTCATCCTTTTAGGTCAGTGAAATAAGTACAAGTCGAGTGGGGATGATGTTATCGACTAACCCCTCCCCTCAAAGTTTTAGGCCTAGTGTCTTTATTAGAAATAATTATTATTATCCTGACTTTACATTCTGAGTTCAAATGCCACCAAGGTCAACTTAACCTTCCATTCTTTTAGAGTTGATAAAATTACACCAACCAAGTTGAACACTGGGGTTGGTGTAACTGACTTCCTCACCCCTAAAAATTTCCTGGTTTTGTGCCCAAATAACAAAAGATTATTATTATTATTGAGTAGTCATTATGAAATGTTCCTAGATGGAATGAATAGAATCTTCATTTTCTTGTTATTGTAATGCAACATTCTTTCCTTGTTTAGGTTATTGTTTGGTGTAGTAGAGAGCTTAATGAGAAGGCATCACTCTAAAGGTTGTGAAGTAAGAATATGCTAAAGTACACTAATTGGTGGCAAAACTACTTGAAGTGGTCTTTATTGCAGTTTTATTTCTGGAATTTTGTCTAAAAATACATGTATTTAGCTATATACATCCTTTCGTAGATGTGGTCTTGTTTTTCTGTAGGAGATAAAATACTTGACTATGTAAGAAAAGTAAGTTATACTGCAAAAATTATGATGTTGCTGTTGCTGTCAATCACTTGCATTTATATGAAGCCTGATCAATAAGTATCCGGACTGTTGCCATAGTAACAAAGCTAAAGCATGCAGAGTGAAGCCGTTTGGCACAGATTGACTGACCTTGAACTCTGCTCTCCATGTTTACAGCAGTGCTGGGAATGAACATGTATAGCTTGTGATCGTCGCATTGACCATGACAGAGAAAGTTAAGCCGAGAATCTGCATCAAATTTTGTCAAAAGCTTGGCAGTACCTGCTCAGAGGCCTATGTAATGTTGTAAAAAGTGTATGGAGACGAGTGTATGAGCTACACACAAGTGTACAAGTGGTTCAGGTGTTTCCAAAATGGCCGAAAAATGTCAATAATGATGAATGTTCCAGGAGACTCACAACCAGCAGAACTGAGAAAACATCGCAGCTGTGAGGGGAAATCGTTGAATCGCCTTCCATGAGTTATCAGAGGATGTGCAGATCAGTTACGGTTCAGTTCAGTCTATCATCAATGAAAATTTGGGTAAGAAGTGCATGCCTGCCAGGTTAGTGTCAAAACTCAGGTTTCAGTTGCACAAGATCTCCTTGACTGTGTTGAGAACAATGAAAACTTTTTGAAAACTGTCATAACCAGTGATGAATCGTGACCCTGAAACAAAGGCTCAGTCTTTGCAGTGGAAGACCTCAACTTCTCTGAAACTGAAGAAAGCACGAATGCATTGAAGCAACGTGAAGACACTGTTGATTGTTTTCTTCGACTACATGAGCATTGTTCATTGGTCAGACAGTAAACAAGTGCTACTGTGAGGTTTTGTAGTGTTTGCAGGATGCTATTTGTTGCAAAAGGCCATAATTGCATGCGTCCAGTGAGTGGCAATTGTGCCATGACAATGCACCTGCCCATACTGTGCAGTGCAGCCTGTGGAGAAGTTGTTCCTTAGGTCTGACAGCCACTGTATTCCCCAGATCTCACCCCTTGCAACTTTTTCCTCTTTCCGAAAATTAAATCTCTTGAAAGGAAGATTTCAGGACGTTGAGGAAATGTGATGAGGCAGCTGCTGATATTCCCAGAAAACGAGTTCCAGGAATGCTTCCATCAGTGGAAACAGCACTGGATTAAGTGTGTGGTTTCTGAAAGGGACTACTTTGAAGGAGATTAAATGCCAAATTGGTATGTGTTGTAGTTTTGTTTTTATAGCACCAGGCCAGATACTTATTGATCAGACCTTGTATGTGCCTATTTAACTGTCATCGTTTAGGTATTACTTTGATGGGCTGTGGATGTCCATGAAGTTAATGTTATGTTTCACCATCATCTTAATAATTGTTTCTAACATAGGCACAAACCCAGAAATTTGAGGAAGAAGTTGAATTGATTTTATCTTCCCCAGTACTTGATTGATACTTTATTTTGTCAACCATGTAAGGATGAAAGTTGTGAATTTGAACTCTGAATGTGAATGCATTGTATTATTAATAATAAAATAGATGAGCTGTAGCCACCAACACTATGCCTACCCATAACTGTAGGTCAGTTTCTGTAGTCTGTCTTGGCATTGAAGTTTATTGGTGCAAAACATGTTATGTAAAATACTGTATTTGATGGCATATAAGATGCACATTTTCTTCAAAAATGTCTTAAAAATCACCCTGCATCCTATGTGTTAAGTTAGTCCTAAATTACATGCTTTAATACACTAAAGACTTTTTCATTCCTGAGTATTCATTGCTGAAATTAGGTGCATCTAATATGCTCGTGTCTTTTATGCTATCAGATATGGCGTGTGCTGCTAACAGGTTATAGAATACTGACTGACTGTTTTCATTGGAGTTTATCTTAGTTGGTGCATATGCACTGATTATTCTCACCTTGCATTTCCATGTCTTATTGTGGTGACTCTTGTCACATATTGGTGTACACAATTTGGTGAGCTTTGGTGGATCCAACTTCTGAAGCTCTCTGTGTTCCTTCACCTTTGGGTATGTCATTTCAGAAGAATGTGTTTTTCCAAAATAAGATAGACTACATAAAACAAGATATATTACATAAAATACATGACCCCCCCCCCCCCGAAAAAACAACAAGGACAGAACAAAACAAAACAAAACAAAACCACTGGAGAATCAACAATTGTTTTTATAAAGTCTGCTCTTTAATTTCTCTATCATCAAATAAATTAGAAGTAACATTATACTTTGAGAACTCACTTGTTACCAGATAACAATACTATTAGTAAGCTGAGATCAGGCCACCTCCAACCCCCCTTCTTCTTTATGACCTGATAGCTATTTCAACTGTTGGTCTAGAACAGCTCCTGGCTCCTTAATGGTGAGCTATCAGTGTATGAAATTGAACCTGTTCTTTATTTTATTTTTCTTTCTTTCCTCATTTCTTATCTTTATTTCATGTTTTTCCCCTAACAACTGTCTAATAAAACATTACTGCAGCATGATGGTGGAGATATGGAAATTGTCAATAAATAAAATTCAGTAAAAATATAGAAAATACAAATAAAATAAGTGAGTAAAGCTGTACTTTTAGCTTTGGTATATAGTAAGTTTTCATTAAAAAAAAAGACATTTGCTTTCTTTGTTGATTAAACATTGTATGATTGTTGTTGTTATTATTCATATTATTTTTAAGGCCGTGAGCTGGCAGAATTGTTAGCACACTGGGCAAAATTCTTAGCAGTATTTCACTCACCGTTATGTTCTGAGTTCAAATCCTGCCAAGGTTGACTTTGCCTTTCATCCTAGTGGGGTTGATAAATTAAGTATCAGTAAAATACGGGAGTCAATATAATTGACTAGGCCCCTCCCCCAAAATTTCAGGCCTTGTACCTATAGCAGAAAGGATTTTATTATCATAATACAAGGCAATGAGCTGGTAGAATTGTTAGCTTGCTGGACAAAATGCTTAGCAGTATCTCGTTCTCGCTCTGTTCTGAGTTCAAATTCTGCCAAGGTCAACTTTGCCTTTCATCCTTTCGGGGTTGATAAATTAAGTACCAGTTGCATACTGGAGTTGATCTACAATTTAATCGACTGGCCCCCTCACCCCAAATTTCAGGCCTTGTGCCTATAGTAGAAAGGATTATTATTATTATTATTAAGGCGGTGAGCTGGCAGAATCCTTAGCGCACTGGACGAAATGCTTAGCGTATTTTGCCTGTCGTTACATTCTGAGTTCAAATTCTACCAAGGTCAACTTTGCTTTTCACCCTTTCGGGTCGATAAAATAGGTAACAGTTGAACACTGAAGTTGATGTAATTGACTCATTCCCTCCCACAAAATGGCTGCAGTTGTGGCAAAATTTGAACCCATTATTATTATTATTATTATTAGCATCATCATCAGTTAATAGCAGTAAGCTGGCATAATCTTTAGAGCATTAGAATAATGCCATACAGTATTTCTTCTGCCTCTTTATGTTCTAAGTTCAAATCTAATCAAGGTCAACTTTGCCTTTCATTATTTTGAGGGTTACTCTTTACTCTTTTACTCTTTTACTTGTTTCAGTCATTTGACTGCGGCCATGCTGGAGCACTGCCTTTAGTTGAGCAAATCGACCCTAGGACTTATTCTTTGTAAGCCTAGTACTTATTCTATCGATCTCTTTTTGCCGAACCGCTAAGTTACGGGGACGTAAACACACCAGTATCGGTTGTCAAACAAAGTTGGGGTGGGGGACAAACACAGACATACAAACATATATACACACATCCATATATATATATATATATATATACATATATATGACGAGCTTCTTTCAGTTTCTGTCTACCAAATCCACTCACAAGGCTTTGGTCGGCCCGAGGCTATAGGAGAAGACACTTGCCCAAGGTGCCACGCAGTGGGACTGAACCTGGAACCATGTGGTTGGTAAGCAAGCTACTTACCACACAACCACTCCTGCACCTATTAAAAAAAAAAATTAGCAATCAAATGTCAATGGTATTGACTAATTCTCTCCTCACTAAATTACTGGACTTGTGCTAAAATTAGAAACAGTTATTATTTGTAGTCAAATTTATGTCTGAACTATTGAAATGATTTTTTTATTCATATAATGTTCAGTCAGTGTTTTTCTTGTTTTGTTTCACCTATAACAAGAAGTGGATTATGTACAATGTTTTTACTAAAATTAGCATTTATGATTTTTAGTTACGTGATACAGTACAGCACCTTTTTGTATACAATATTAAGGTACCTTATGAATTTGAGGAAACAACATTATACTTAGTTGTTTGCTGCAATAATGAGGACAAATTTGATGTGTTAGTGGTCAATATGTGATAGCAGGAGTTTGGTGCCATCTGTTTGTAAGTAGGAGTGAAGTGTTTGTTTAGAAGTGAGGAGCAAATATAATTTTAGTACTAACCTTCCAGTGACTTGTTTGTTTAATCTTTGGCTGTTTTCCTAAATATCCAAGGCTGATAGTTTATACATTTACTGAGCTTCAGTATCTTAAAATAAAAGAAGAAAAAATAAGTAAGAAAAAAAGACAAAAATCACTACTATTCAAGAAGAATACAAAAAATTTATATTAATATTTTGCATAATATTGGAAATGCAAACACTATCATCATCATTTAACTTTGGTACTCCATGCTGGCATGAGTTAGATGGTTTGACAGTATTTGCCAGGCTGCAGCACTGTGCCTACACCAGTGTCAGCTTTGGCATATTTTTTTACCATTGGATACCCTTCTTAATGCCAACCACTCTACAGAACATACTGCTTTTTTTTTTTTTGTTTTTTTTTGTGATATTAGCATTAGTGAGGTCGCTCAGTAACTTGCAAGACAAGAATAGTAAAAGCACCCCTGAACTGAGTGAGAGTGTATTTGAGAGAGAGGAAGTTGTTTTGTGCCAGATATTGAAAGGCTAAAGTATGATAGGACAAACATAGATCTCTTGTTATTGAGCAGATAGGTGGCTATCCTGCATTATAAAAGAGTAGCTGGAAAGAAGATTAAGATGGTAGTGATGAGGTGCCAGAGGGTACTATCAAGGTACAAGAAGTTGAGTGTAAATGAGAATATGAACAATGGATCAAAGGAGAAGGAAAGGGTGGTTAATTTCATAAGAGTCAAGACTAAACTGCTAAGGTATCCTTCTATTGAATAATGTTATTATCTCTGTAAATGCTCTCTTTTTATTCACATCATGTAAACAGTCTTTCTGATTTCTTACAACTATGTTGTTCTATCTTCCTGTATCTTGTACAATGATTAACTTGCTTTACTATCTGTACTCCAGTTACATTCGAGTCCACCTGTTGCACCTGCATCACTGCTGTCACACCACTTCATTTGATCAATAACTGCTTGTCATAGCCTACATTAAAGTCCCCAACTAGTCAGAGGAATGATAGATGTGTAGATTACACCTAGTTGTTTGGTCATCTATCTATCTATAAACCATTGGTACGATCAGTCAAAGCTGAGCAAGCTGTACGACAGTAGCAACTTCACTGTTTTACAACTTCTACTCTCTCTCTCTCTCTCTCTCTCTCTCTCTCTCTCTCTCTCTC
>NC_068985.1:54358411-54360911 GCF_001194135.2 Octopus bimaculoides | reverse complement strand
ATATATGTATGTGTGTGTATATGTTTGTGTGTGTATATGTTTGTGTGCCTGTGTTTGTTCCCCCCCTCCCCAACATCGCTTGATAACCGATGCTAGTGTGTTTACATCCCCGTAACTTAGCGGTTTGGCAAAAGACACCGATAGAATAAGTACTAGGCTTACAAAGAATAAGTCCTGGGGTCGATTTACTTGTCTAAAGGCGGTGCTCCAGCATGGTTGCAGTCAAATGACTGAAACGAGTAAAAGAGTATTTCTCAAACTGAAACCTTCATGTTGAAACTGCTAAAGTATTCTTATTTCTCTGCCTGTCTATCCAGACACAGACATATATGTATGTGTTTACACACACACACACACACACACATACACACACACACACACATACACACACACACATACACATTCGTCTATATATATGTCTGCCTATCTCTCTCTCTCTCTTCATATGCTGGTAATTTCACTAGCTATGTTATACACAGTTTCTTATCAATTGAGGCAAATGACTGTGTAAGGAAATAGTCATTCTGTTGTAGTACAGGATTGGTGAACTTAAACATAATTTTCTCATAATTCTTTTGTATTAACTGCTCATAATTTTGAAATAACAACGTATAAAGTAGGAGCAAGTTTAGATGGAAAGTTTAGCTTCATTTTTCTCTTAAAAATTTTTGTTATCTCTCACTTTTGAATTGGTTAACCTATATAAAATGTATATGTATACTATATTTGACAGTAGCTCACATTGTAGCTTTATTATTACAATTATAATGCACATACTTTCAAATGCTACATCAAAAACAATGCTTATGTTATTGTCTAATCCTCTGTCATCCACCACAAATGTTCTTTTAGATCTAAAATTTGTATGGCTTTTATTTATTTATTTTCATTTTTATATACTGGGTGGTGTTTCTGCTGGTATATGTCATGTTTTGCTTATATGAGACTACTGTGATGTAGGACTAAATCCTGGGGTTCTGATTTCTTTGTAACCCAGAGAAGCCAAGGCTAGTGCATTGTTGTGTAAACATGTATATTCCAGGAAACTGTTTCCTGTATGAGTAACATTGAAATATCTTAAAATATTTGGTAGAGGAGAATGCAGTTTGCCTTGCCTTTTCCTTGAAGCAACATACAGATTTCAGTTTAGCAGACCATCTGAAATTTTTAAGAATTTTCTTGACAGTGTAGACTTGAATAAATGCTTCCTTTTTGTAAAAGTTACATACGCAATGCTAATTAATAAGCAGCTTTCTTTATTATAGGCATAGTCATGGGTGTGTGGTAAGAAACTTGCTTCTCAACCACACGGTTCTAGGTTCATCTCCACTGCGTGGCACTTTGAGCAAGTATCTTCTACTATAGCCTCACACTGACCAAAGCCTTGTGAGTAGATTTGGTAGACAAACTGAATATATATACAAATATGTTTGTGTCTGTGTTTGTCCCCCCACCATCACTTGACAACTGATGTTGGTGTGTTTATGTCCCTGTTAGTTAGCAATTTGGCAAAAAAGGACCAATAGAATAAGTACTAGGCTTACAAAGAATAAATCTTGGGGTTGATTTGTTCAACTAAAAACCCTTCAAGGTGGTGCTCCAGCATAGCCGCAGTCAAATGACTGAAGCATGTAAAAGAATAAAAAAATATTGATAAAGTAAGAGATGTTTTTTTTTAATTGGTTATATGAAAATAACAGAGAAATTCTATAATTTTTGTGGTTAACATTAAAAAATGTTGATGGAAGTTATGATTTATTTTGTATCAGGAATCATATAGAAAATAATAATTGCTTTGTTCATGTTTAGCTTTCACAACAAAAGGTTTAAATTAGTCTACCTCAGTTGGATCCTTTCCTGTAAAGTTACTCTTCCAAATCTGTTCAAGCAAGTGTTGTGCTACTGTGTGAAGCATATTTACTTTGTAGGAGTTATACTTGGTGACCCCATCAGTGTTAGAGCTATGAAAAAAATACCCTGTACACTCTGTAAACTGGTTGGCATTAGGAAGGGTATCCAGCTGTAGAAACCATGCCAAAACAGACGTTGGAGCTCATGCCAGCATGGGAAAAGGGATGTTAAATGATGATGAGTTCTGATAGATTGTTATAATGCTTCACATGATATCATATGGATAGGTACCTTATTACTTTTATTCATAGCCGTAAGACTTATTTTAATGTTACACACTAATTTAAAAGAAAAAAAAACTATTGGAATTTATGGTCAATGTGCTAATTAATTTGAAATTTGTCCAATTACATTTCACTTCATTTCTGCTCAACTCTTTTTTTTTGTTTTACATATATATATATAGCACTAGTGTAGCAATAATTGGGTACCCTCCCAGCAGTATACTGGATAGATACTATCCCTTAGTGGGTTGTACCCCCAACCCCTAACTCTCTCACGTTATATATATATATATATAAGTTCAAAAAAAGACAAAAAACAATAACAAAAAACAACAAAGTGAGGACGTGATACGGATAGTGTTATT
>NC_068985.1:54357485-54358142 GCF_001194135.2 Octopus bimaculoides | reverse complement strand
GTGCATGCGCGAGGGTCTGCAAGTGTGTGTGTAATAACAGAACGTGTGTGTGCGTATGTATGTGTGTGTGTGTGGTTTGGTGGTTTATCTGTTAGTGTGTGTTTGTGTGTGACATAGTGGAAGGAATTAGTAGCAGGAATAGTTAGGGGGTGCTTATGGACAATGGTCAGTGGAAGGTCAGCAGGCAGTTTTTGAGTGTGTGTGTGTGTGCTTGTGTGTTTGTATTGTTTGGGTGTGATTTCCTAGCAGTGTGTGCCTGTATTTTTTGTGTACGTGTGTGTGTATGTGTATATATCTGTGTGTGTACGTGTGTGTGTATATGCGTGTGGTTTGCTTTGTGGGTCACACGTGGGTTATTTCGTGTGTGTGTGTGTGTGCGTGTATATGCGTAGTATGTGTTCATGTATGTGTCACTGTTTGTTGTGTGTGTATGTGTATGTGAGTTATGTGTGGGTTCATTTGTGTGTGTGTACATGTATGTGCACCTGGGTGTGTGTGAGTGTGCGTGTAGGAGTTGTGTGTAGGTTCAATTGCATGTGTGTGTAAGTGTGTTCGTTTCTACATGTGTGTGTATGTGCCTTGTATGTGTGTGTGTGTATGTGCGTGTGATGTGTGTGTATGTGCGTGTGATGTGTGTGCGTGTGTAGATGGGGGGTG
>NC_068985.1:54348396-54356613 GCF_001194135.2 Octopus bimaculoides | reverse complement strand
GTATATATGTATATATATATACATATAGGCGTATATATGTATATATATATACATATAGGCGTATATATGTATATATATATATACATATAGGCGAATATATATAGGCATAGGAGTGGTTGTGTTGTAAGTAGCTAGGTGTAGGAGTAGCTGTGTGGTAAGTAGCTTGCTTATGAACCACGTGATTCCAAGTTCAGTCCCACTGCGTGGCATTTTGTGCAAGTGTCTTCTACTATAGCCTCGAGCCGACCAAAGCCTTGTGAGTGGATTTGGTAGACAGAAACTGAAAGAAGCCCGTCGTATATATATATATATATATATATGTATGTGTGTGTTTGTATATGTTTGTGTGTCTGTGTTTGTCGACCCATCATCACTTGACAACTGATGCTGGTGTGTTTACATCTCCGTAACTTAGCGGTTTGGCAAAAAAGACCGATAGAATAAGTACTTGGCTTACAAAGAATAAGTCCTGGGGTCGATTTGCTCAACTAAAGGCGGTGCTCCAGCATGGCCACAATCAGATGACTGAAACAAGTAAAAGAGTATATCCCCAATGTACACCTGGCTTCTCTCTCACATTACTGCAAATCTTCATTCATTGTCTGTATATTACATTTCTGTAGTCTTGCTCTGAGCTCAGGTTAAACAGATCCAGTATATGTAGGTTGTCACACACATATGTATATATACATTACAAAATATACACACACACACACACACACACACACACGCACACAAACACACACACAAACATTACAGTATACACACATACACAAACACACACTCTGCAATAGCCTGTAAATAGGTCATTTTCCAAATTGAATTGAGACCGTACTTTAAATGAAGCTCATGTGTTCACTGTTATTGGACAGCCTGTTCATAATGAAGTCGGAAAAGTTAGTACCCTAGTTGAACAATGTAGTTCAATAGCAACATCTTAGTCTGTTAAACTGGTGGTGAATTGCCAAGTTATTAGTGCTGGATGAAATGTTTTGAGGTATGAGTTCAAATCCTGCTGAAGTCTTCTCTACCTTTTTATATTTCTGTGGGTCAATTAAGTACTCGTCTAGAATGATGGACTAATAGGGCTGTAGGTTAAGATACCTTGTCGTATTTCTTTTAGATTTCTGCATTCTGAGTTCAAATCCCACTGTCTCCTGTTTGGGTGGTAGACTTGCTATTTGGCCTGTTTAACACCAACACTTGATTCTTAGGTGCTTTGGTGGAAGAGTTCACTCTGTTGTAAACATTGACAGGTCTTTAATTTGTGTGTACCTTTCTTTCTCTCATTGGTCTTAGAGGAGTTGAAGAAAGCCATGGATACTGCCCTTCTTTCTGACTGAAAAATGAAATAAACCCTTATTAGTAACAAGAATAGCTGTTTTCTATGTCTTAATAGTAGAGTTTGAAGAATGTCCTTAACTGGTCTCCTAGTTTTCCTGAGTAGTATTTTCTCTTGTCATGTATATAATTCCCATTTTACTTTTCTTGAGTTGATCTAACATCTAAGTCAGACAAAGAGATTATTCCTTTTATATAATTAAGATAAATATTTTCTCATTAAGAATGGTCAGTCATTCTTCTCTACTGTGTTCATTTCTTTATATAGGCTGCAGGTAGGTCAGTCAGTCCAGTCCACATGATGTTCATTAACATATTTCTATGTCAGGATATTTGCAATTGGAGCAGAAACTTATGCTTGGATAAACTAGCACACCTGTTAAACTAAATTCCTTGTTATTACTATTTTTCATCTCAGTACACTTTCTATGCAGATAATCTAGCTAATTTTTGCTTTTTGTACTAAAAGTATAGAATAATATTTTTAGTTATACAATAGAAGTGGCCATCAAGGGCTAAGCATAAAAATTTAGAATTCATGATTTCTGACCTGCACAAGTTCAAAAATTTGTATGGAGATGTCAGTAAAATCTAATTTCAGTACGTTACTGGTACTTATTTTTATCTTTCATCTTTTATCCTTTACCTCAAACAAGTACCATAAATGCATAAGGATTAATTCAGTCAAGAAATCAATTTGGTAATTTCAACAAAAGATTAATAATTTAGTGCCGTGTAACTTAAGATTTAGTATGAAGAAAATAGCAGTGTAGGATGTAAAGATATTATTAACTTGTTGAATGAATAACTTATCTGTTTCATGTTGTCCCTTGTACATTATCAGTATTTTATAAATTCATGTGGGAAGGGATGGAAGGGTGTGTGTGAGAGGTGAAAGATGAAATATTTTTCCTTCATTTTCCCTCCTCGCTTGTTTTGGTAACTGAAATCAAGCCTATTTTCTTGCTTCATTAGTTTATTGATTAATTTCTATTGAGTCCCCATTATAACCGGGGACTTGTTTTATGTCTGTTTTTCCATGCTAACATTGGTTTGATGAATGCATATTGTTAAAGCATTATTTTGCAACCAGATGCCTTTTGTACCACTAACCCTTACCTGTTTTTCAAGCAAGGGAGTTTTCATTTCACTAGATTTCAAAAGTGCAAAGATGCTGGATAATTTGTTGGCAGAGAAATGACAATAGAAAACACCACTATAGCTCACTGATTTAAAAAAAAAAAATTCTTTTATGCAAGCGCAAACTGTAAGCGCTCCTATAGACACACATACACACACACTCATATCATGGGCTTTGTATAGATTCTCTATACCAAATTCATTCACAAGGCATAGTTGGTTCAGGGCTATAGTAGAAAATATGTGTCCTATATGCAACACATTTGGACTGAACCCAAAACCATGTAGTTGCGAAGTAAGCTCCCCAACCACACTTCCATGCCTGTGCTTCAGTTTAATATTTTTATCAGTGACTAAACAGTGAACTCTATCCTTTTTAGATAATTAGATAAATATTGTATTAACTCACTGGTGTTATCATTGCAGCTAATTGCAAAAGTTTGCAGCAGTTATTAAATTTGAGCTGCAATATTACTGACATACAGCCTGTATGCTCAATAAAAATATAGAAGACAGTTGATTCTAAAGTACCACCTTCCCCTTGCCAATACAATAGTTATGTATTGTCTAATATCAACTTGAAATCTGAATATGTTAAATAATACATCCTAAGTATCCCAAGTCACATTTAAAGAGCAATTGGTTTGTTCTCTTTGGTATATAATAACATTTAGATTTCTTCTAATTTAGACCATTTTTTTCTTCATTTTTTCAGATTAATTAGGTATTTGAAACTTTTTATAAATTACATCCATTTACTAAATCTTATTTAACCATTACTTTAGATTAAGTTGGATGTTCTTAGGTCAATAATACAATGAGGAAAATAATGGCTTTCAACTTTAAAATACTCTATCTTCACTTCATATTATTCAATTACTGTGCACTGGTGGAATGTCTGATCAAATTTGGTGCCAGATTCTTGACCCATCAAGTACATATCTTTTTTGCTGAGGTGGAAGATTAATTCATTTTTGTCTTGTGTAGACAAACCGGTGCATTTGTTTGTATTCTTCTGGATTGCAACTGTGAACTTGAAACACCCTTATCTCTTGGCAACAAAGTTTCATAATGACATAAAATTGCACATTTCTTGCATAGTAAAAGACTTGAACCATTGATACACACAGAATTGGGTATATTTACTAATATGGGAACCTTAGTCCCTTGTAACTACACCAATGGACTCATTATTTGTTTAGTTATATTCCACACAAAAAGAGAAACAAAGTCTTAGGAGGTTTGTGAGATGTTGGACAGTCTGCTCTGTTGGCAAGTTAAATCCAAATTACATGGTCAAAGACAGAAATGTGTGCATCTTAGTTCTCTATCAACATCATTTAAATATCCATAATTCCATGCTAAAGTGGTTTAAGATGTCTGGCCATACTTGGCATTTTCTCAAACACTTGTAATATTGGTGTAAGCTTAGTCTGACAGACAGAATGTCTAACAGAAAAAGTGTGTTAGGTAATAATATAGGTTTTCATGGTTAGATACTTTTCAATGCACCAACTATTTTATGTATCAATCATTTTGGAAAAATATATGAGGAGAAATTTTCAAATGTTTATTATAAGTTGGATAGGTTTAAAAATATAAATATTTACATGAGCTATCACAAGTATTTTTACAGCTAGCTATTTTGGAGTTATTGCTAATTTATTTTACAATGACTAGGAACAGTAAATCGTTATTGATCTGTAGGTCAGCATCTCCAACACAAAACCCTTAAAAATTTGTCAAAATGCATGAACAGAAAAAGAAGAGAGATACACTGTATAAATGGGTGTATATATTTTTATCTGAAGTTCAAAGTTGATTTACTGAAATCTTGCAAAGAAATTTACAGCTGAATATTGATCTAAAATATTAGAAGTCTTATATACTAATTACATTACGAAAGTGTCATAAAAACTGTGAGGAATATAGAACACCAGTACTGTATTTGATGACATAAAAAATCCACCTCAATTTGAGCAGTGCATATTTAGCAAAAGAATTTTCAGTGTATTAAAGCTTATGGGAGGTCAACTTTAAATATAAGGGTGATTTTTTTGAGACAAGTTTTGGAGAAAAAAAGTGCATATATGCCATCATATACAGCAGGTTTCATTTTAGTATTCAACTGTTGGTAAACCTGATTTCTTGTGGCTATGTGAGAAATCTATAAAATGACATTTCTAGTTTAATATGAAATATTACTTGATTGAAATTTTAATGACAACTACTTCTAATTAGTTGGTAAAGAGAAACTTAATTCATATAAAACATAAATGAACTGCTCTATCAGTTCATCATTTGGGTGGTGTATGTGTTTTTTTTAATATCTAAAAAAAAAAAAAAAAAAAAAAAAAAAAAAAGATTTTTGTCGTGAAATTCAGGTATTTTTTAAAAATAGAATTTTAAGTAATTATTTTGATTCACTTTTATTTTGTGAAAATGGTTTGTTTATCCTTGATGTGGAAGTATTAGTAGACTTGGTTACCAAAGAGTTGAATTAGTATTCCACCTCCTTGTTTCATTCTTCCATTTGATATCCTTAATTAACTCCAATTTTTGAATTTATAAAAAGTTATTACTCTCAGAATAATGAGGTGTTTTTGCTTTAAAACAATCCAGTTAATTTGATTGTGAGTGTGTGTGTGTGTGTGTGTGTGATTTGGTAGATGGAAACCGAAAGTTATTGTCTCCTTGCTTTGATATCACATGATAGTTCTAAACAAATGTTATTGTCATGGGGAAATATTACCTTACATAGAAACGGCTGGACTGGCCATAGAAAAATCTTCCTTAACTAAATTCTGTCTGATTCATGCTAGCATGGAAAAGGGGATGTTAAAATGATAATGATTATATATATATATTCTAGAGTGTTATCAGTCATATGATATAACTTGGGAAGTATACTTTAGCCATTGTGGGTAGTATCAAGAAATATGATATATTTTCTTTTAATTTCTTACAGTTATAATTGAACTTTTATGAAATTTCTTGTCGCTTCTACTGAATGCTAAAGTGAAAACAAATAGAATTAAAAACAAATTTCTAATTTGTGTGACCCTTCTTATAACTATTCTGTCTTTACTCACTCTCTTCTTCTTACTCTGTCTCTATAATTCTTTCTATCTCACTCTATGTGTGTGTGTGTGTGTGTGTGTGTGTGTGTGTAGGGAGGCACTATTTTACTCATTGTCTGCCACCATGCCAAGTATGTGCACTCATCCTTCACCTTTTGTGTTAAGTATTTGTATCTCTCTTTTATTGTCTCTTCCCCCTCTCTCCATATGACCGGAGAAATCAACTGGCCAACATGTATATTGGCTATTATTATATAGAGGTCCTTTACAGATCCAAAATAAAGCTAATCAACTCCTCATCATATATGTTAATGTACAAATTTACATATTTGTATATTGTTGGATCTGCTGGTTTTGTCAAGATGTTCTTATTAACCACACAGTTTGGATTGGCATTTTTTAATAGAGAAAACTGACATTAAACAATAATGTAGTTTATCTCAAAGCACAACTTGAGAGGTAGCTTTTCAACCTGCTAGAAATAGCAGCAGCTCTCATGAAAATTACACCTTACCATCTTATGAAAAAGGGCACATTAAAATGTAATTTTAGATACATTATGGTTGATTAAAAAAAAAAAAAAAAGAATGGATATGGCTATCTTAGGGTAGTTAACAAGGCTTGCATTCATGACCAACCTTACACTTTAACCTTATATCAGCTGTATAGATATCTTTACAGTGAAATCTCTGATACTAATGGAAATTTTTCACATAGTTTTCAATCTTGTATGCTATCCACATTCCTTGTAGTCATAATACAATTTTTTTTTTTTTGAGTGCTAGAATTCATAAAGCTGGTTACCTACCTTCCATAAGGTATAATTGACTGGTATTACAACATTCCCTCCGAATAGGTTTGTTGTAAGGTTCAAGGTTTGCAATTTTGAGGGGAAGGGGAAATACATCAACCCCAGCACTTGTACTTTATCAACCCTGAAGAGATTGAAAAGCAAAGTTGACAGTCTGTAAAAAAACAGAAGAAATGCTGCTAAGCCTTTTATCTGACATGCTAATGGTACTGCCAGCTTGCTGCCTTTTGTATATGATATGATATAATATGATATGATGTAATGTGATGATATGATATATGATGTGATATATGATATACTAGCAAGTCCTTCTCTTGACAAACAAACTCTACTGCAGATCTTACAGATATTTTTAAGCAGAAAAATGTCTGGGATTGTAATTAAGTCCTATCTACGAAGTGCTTGTTTCAAGATAGATTGTTCAATTCTTCAAGCTTCAAATGCTTTACATCTATTGTAGATCATTTGTTTCCAAACTGATCGATCTTGCTTCATCTGCTCCCAGTCTTCAACTTTCACATTAAGAGCCTTAAGGTTTCTTTTGACAATAACCCTAAAACGTTTCTTAGGTTTATGGCTTGGACGTTTGCCACACTGCAACTCCCTGTAAAACAACTGCTTTGGCAACTTGTCATCCTGCATCCTTGCAAGGTGCCCAATGCATCTGATTGCGTATGAGGATCTTGTTGGTTTTGAACTGTCATTGAATCTTCTGTATCTTTGCTTTTCCTAGATAGGGGTGTTGGCCCTATGCAAACCCAGTGGTCAATATTAGTCAGGCCTCTATCCTTTGGCCTGTCCAGCATGAGCAGCCCTGTCCAGAGCTTGTGCTCTGCTGGCATAGCTCTCAGAGTCACTGAGACACACAAACCACCATGTTGCAGTAAGGAATGGACCTTGTGGCAGTGGTTAAATTAAGGTTGAAGTAAAATATAGTATAAATATAAACAGAACTATTTTTAACTACATATAATTTTTTTTTTGTTCTAAAGAAAAGATATAGTCTGTTCTATCATATAATTTCTTTCTTTATTTCACATTCCCTACTTTTATTTTTGCCTACTCTTGGAAGAACTGATGTTGAATACATAAAAAATATACTTCAATTTGACTGATTTAGCAATGTAGGTGTTAAATATACACAGAAAGATATATTTAGGTGCACAGTGAACAAAAGGAACCATAGTTTTACATAATTTATGCAAAAATTATCAGGAAATCTTTTAGTCAAGTTTAGATAATGTTTAGTTTGTCTCTTTGTGTGTGTTTGTGTGTGTTTAACAAGTGCAGTGTGTATCGTTGAGTATCGTTCAAATTACCTTTTATCATTGTATCCTGACTTTTCAAGCATATTATTTGTGAGTAGTTGATAGCTATTATATCAGCTGCACAAACAACAGGTTGTAAATAGTATGATGAATATCTCTTGGCTTCATGGAAGGCAAAAGATCTTTTTTATGAGAAACTTTTGTGCATACCACTACTATCACTATCATCATTGCTACCACAACAACCACCATCACAACTACAATCACCACTACCACCTCCCCTTATTTTCTCTCTTGGTTTGGGTTACAAGGCAGTGGATGGATAATGGTACAATTTTATATTCATTGCAATTTTTTGTAATTTATATTGCTCCTTAGTTTTTTTTTTCTTTTCTTTACAGTAACCAAACTTGAAATTAATCCTACACACACACACACACACACTATGGCCTAAGCAGAGGAAGAAGGGCAATATATATATGGCTCTTTTAGAAGCTCTTTAAGATAAATGGGAAGAGGTTATGCTCAGACTAGAGACTTGATCTGACCTGAGTAATTGCAGCAGTGGACTCTGTAA
>NC_068985.1:54347288-54348127 GCF_001194135.2 Octopus bimaculoides | reverse complement strand
AGTTCCTGTCTACCAAATTCCACTTGCATGTGGAATTTGGGCTGACCCCCAAGGCCGTAATAGAAATTACTAGCTCAAGATACTGTACAGTGGGATTGAGCCATCATCATCATCTAATGGCATGGGTTGTGCAGTTAGACAGGATCTGATTAGCCAAAGGATTATATAAAATTCCAATGTCTGCTTTGGCATGGTTGCTACAGCTTGATGCCCTTCCTAATACCAAACACTTTACAGAATATACCAGGTGCTTCTTTTTCATGGCACTGACTTTAATGAGGTCTCCAAATAACTCACAAGATAAGACCCCTTGATCTTCGCCAAGTGATCTTAATATAGTTTCACCTTCACCCATATAAACCCATTGTACTAAATGGTGTTTACTTTGACTATCCTAGTTTGTTTCTCAGTGATACTGGAATTCCATAAAGTTTTTTTTTTTAATTGTCTCCAAAGTTCTTGAAATGTTTTTCTTAATACTTTTTACTTAAATCCAATACTTTACTTTATGGTTGATAAAAGTTTATTAGAAAGTTTGCGTGCTTGTCATGTAGCTATCTATATACTGGCACTCTGTTGGTTTCGAAGATGAGGTTTCTAGTTGATCCAATCAATTGAACAGCCTGTTTGTGAAATTAACAGGCAAGTGGCTGAGCACTCCACAGATATGCGTACCCTTAACATAGTTTTCAAGGAGATTCAGCTTGACATAGAACGTGACAAGTCTGGAACAACATAAAATGAAATTTCTTACTCAAAAACACAAAAACACAACGAACTGACAATCTTACAATCGTGAGCCAGATACCTTGACCTCTAAGCCATGTGTTAAGGAGTAA
>NC_068985.1:54327658-54347080 GCF_001194135.2 Octopus bimaculoides | reverse complement strand
TGATACACTGATCTGAGAATCATCACCATTAATTTGATTTAATCCTGTACGGCTGCAGTTCAGTGACTAAAACTAGTAAAAGAATAGCTTAAATATTGAGTTGGTGCATAATTATTGCGGCTTTTTTTTTCAACAAATTTTATTCAACAAAAGCAATAACATGTAACAAAAACATCTTTAAATGATTATTCCGGAGCATATTCACCATCTACTTCAATTACTTGCTTCCCATTTCTTTGGCAGTCAGTCAGATGTTGTTATTGGTTTTGTTGAATAAAATTTGTTGAAAAAAAGCAGCAATAATTAGTCATCAAACCAATAGATTTGTAAATTACTTTTCTTTTGTGTGTGTGTATTCTTGGTTTCAGTTATTTATTTATATTCATACTTAGGTACATAGGTACAAAGTTCACTTTGTAACCATATGATTTGAGGTTCAATTTGACTGCAAGACATTTTGGGCAAATGTCTCTTCTACTATAGCCTTAGGCTAAGCAATACCTTATGAGTAAATTTGGCAGGGAGAAACTGAAAGAAGCCTAGTGTGTGTGTGTGTGTGTGTGTGTGTGTGTGTGTGTGTGTGTGTGCGCGTGCGTGTGTGTGTGTGCGCGCGCACATGCATATGACTACATGGTTTGACGTTGTACTCTGATTGTAAATAAGTGTCCCTACTATGCATGTAGCCACTATGTAGTTCATGTTCAAAGGATTAACAGGAAACGTCACCTTTGCTTCGAAAACAGTTGAAGGTTAATGATAAGTGTCCAGTCATGGAAAATCTGTTTCAACAAATTTTGTCTCACCCATGCCAGCATGGAAAGTAAGCATTCAAATGAGAAATAATATGCCTTTTGCTGTACAATTATGACTTGTTTTTATTTCATATTGTCCTGAACACTCAGATTACTGTCTCTGTATTAGAAAGTAGAAAAGTAAGATACAATAAAAATGAGTAAATTTAGTCTTAATTTCTATCTTTTCTATAAAACATTTTTTGTCTCAATTAAACCTGCTTATTAACATCATTATGAAACAATTTGGGAACACAAATCAGGCAATGTCGGTCAATTAAGCTACATCCAATGCCACCAATCTCACTCATTTCTTTGTTTACCTAATTTGGTCAATTTTGATTATGAATATGGAGATAGAACAGTTTTTTTTTAATGCTTCGTATGATAATTTCGTTTCTGTATTTAGTTTGCAAGATTCTTTATGTGAATTTGTGTGTTGAAGCATATTTTATTGTGTCTCTGGAGAGTCATTCTCTTTTAGTGCCTTATTATTTAACACACTCACTGGTTCGATTTCCACTCATTTAGTTATTTATTTTTTCTAAAATTTTTGTTGCGTCTTGCAACCTTTCCAATAGTCGTTGACTCTGTCCATTATCAGAGCTGTATTTTTGTTTGTGTGCATATGTGTGTCAGCGTGCATGTGTATACACATTATGTATGCATGCATGTGTGTATGCATGTATGTGTGTGTGTATGCATATATATATATGTATGTGTGTGTGTATTTGTGTGTGTACCTATGTCTTCTTGTGTGTGCATGTTTGAGTGTGTGTATGGGTTTGTGTGACTATGTTCATGCCTCTGTTATGTATGGATGTGTCTCCATATGTGTCCTTGTGTGTGTGTGTGTGTGTGTGCACGCACGTGTCTGTGAAGTGTGTGTGTATATGTTCATGTGTTTGTCTTCATTTGTGTATGTATGTGTGTATGTCTGCCATATTACCTATGTACCCATCTATCTATTTATCTGTTTACTTACATATCCATTTACCTACACACACGCACACACACACACATATACACACACACACACACACACACACACACACATCTAGATAACAGCCTACTAACAACTCTACCTGTGTATATATAAACTGTGGGTCTTGGAGTATGACTGCCTTCTACATATAATTCCTATTTATTACTGGGGATGTTTCATTTATGAAGACATACTCCTGTATTTGTCTGAGTGTCGGGTCCTTCGGGTGCTTGGATAAAATGCTGATGTCAGGTTGACCCAGTGTGCCTCCATATTGGTGTTTGGCATGCTGGTAGAGTATGGAGGTCATATTGTCTCAAATGTTCATTTAGTCTCTCTGCAATGCTTCTAGATATCTCACCTATGTATATCATGTTCTTGTTTTTACAAGCACCCTCTATGCACCTTATGCTGTAGACTACATTTCTAGTTCTACAGTTAATGCCAGGGTTAATCTTACATACCATGCAGTTTTCATTGGTGCATGTGGTATTCTCAAAGGGGTACGTCCTACATAGTTGTGATCTGATGGAGTTCCCTGGCTTTTCAACAATCTTAATGTTGAGTTTGGTCTCCTTCAGAGCTTTCCTAAATCTTTGGGCTAGTTCTCCATGGGCTGTGGCCTCTACAAATATCACTCCTTGATATTTGTCGGCCTTGTATCACGTGTTCACCCTGTTTGCTTTGTCACAAACCTTTGTATCCTATTTCAGTCTTTACTTCTGTATCTAGAGCAAGTACCATTGCTTTTATTACATATAATGCTATCTAACTTCTTTCTAGCTTCCCTGTATACCCGAATCCTATCTTTTTGCTCATATCCAGAGAATTGCATGTGGTGCATGAAATTCTGTACATGTTTCTTTGTTTCATAGGGTTTGCATAGTGAGGACATGTTGTTCATTATCCTAACTAAGTCTGCTATCAGTATGTTGATTATCATGTTCTGTGACAAAGCTGAGTGAGTTCTTGTGAGCAACATATTTAGAAGCTATGGGTTTCATGTAATAGGAGTGGAGGAACTGCACTCTGTTGTTTACAGTCTCTAACCAAAGTTCAAGGACAGGGAGTCTATTGTTAGGGTGTCCAGTGGGGTAATCTATAGTTACCTTGATACTTTGGTGGATAGAGTTAGCTATGTGCTAGATGCTCTCCATTATGCTCCTCTCGGTTTCTACATTACAATTACTAGAGTTTGTCCTAACTAGAATATTAATGTCATCTACATAACTACAGTAAAGCAAAACAGTTGTGGATTGTTCCGCTAAGGATTGCTTAAATTTTCTGTCCCACAAGGTCGGACAGGTAATAAATGAATATCGTATGGTATTTACAATTCACCTTCGTGATTATTTTAATACTTGCCATTTTCTTTCTGGCATATTTTAGATAAATCAGCAAAGGTTATTTTCCTTTCATCATGATATTATGTTCTTGTATCCATGAGATCCAAAATATTTTAGATCTAAGATGCTCATCTGTTTTATCTTCCATTCTCTGTCGCTGTCGCCAACACTTTCCACCTTCAAATCCTCACATTTTTCATGAACACACACACTCACACACACATTTATACATGTACTTCACTGTGGTTTTCTTAAATTTATCTGCAGCTAACTTTCATAGGGCTTGATACATGAATTTCTTTCTATATCTCTCTCTCTCTCTCTCTCTCTCTCTCTCTCTCTCTCTCTCTCTTTGATGATTAGCAAACTGTAAATGAGTGAGTTTAGTTCTACAGAAATTAAATAAAATTAATACTAACATTTCTATATTGAATGGTTTAATGCATAAGTAACTTAAGGAATTGTTCTAACCTAGATTTCAAGGATATATATTACCCCTCGAGGGCTAAATATGTTTGCTTTTTACCCTTTTCTGTACTGCATGTTTTTTTTAAAAAAGAAAACTCTATATTCTTAGAACTTTTATGCTCCCTAGATAAAATTAGGATGCAAGTTTATTGCCTGCATTGGTTGATAGCTAAATGAACTGTACTAAGACCCTTCGATTCTAGTCCTTGCTTCCACACCTGAAACTTATCTAGTTCTGATAGTGACTCAGCAATTAGTGCAAAGTCATCAGCGTAGAGGAGCTCCCAGGGTCATCCTGTCTTGAATTCCTGTGTTATTGCCTGGCGGACTATGATAAATAGGAGGGGGCTGAGGACTGAACCTTGGCGGACCCCTACCTCTACCCGGAATTCTTCACTGTACTCGTTGTCAACCCTCACCTTAATAACAGCGTCCCTGTACATGGCTCGCACAGCTCTCACTAACCATTCATCTATCCTTAGTTTCCTCATTGACCACCAGATAAGGGAACGGGGGACCCTGTCAAAGGCTTTCTCCATGTCAATGAAAGTCCGGTACAGAGGTTTATCTTTGGCTAAGTATTTCTCCTGCAGCTGTCTTACCAGAAATATAGCATCAGTGGTGCTTTTCCTTGGCATGAACCCAAACTGCATCTCATCTAAACTGACTCTCTCCCTAATTAGTTGGGCTATGACCCTCTCCATGACTTTCATTACCTGATCCAACAACTTGATACCTCTGTAATTATTTGTATCTAAAGCGTCACCTTTACCTTTGTAGCAGTTGACTATGGTGCTGCTACACCAGTCATTGGGTATGACTCCTTTGTGTATCACCTGGTTAACTATACGAGTGACTAGGCTATAGCCAACACAGCCATATATTTTGAGCATCTCTGCAGTGATTCCTGATGGGCCGGGGGCTTTCCCTGTTTTCGTACTCTTAATTGCTTTATCTACCATGGTACTGTCAACTCGGATAGCTGGTCCCTCTGTTGGGTCAACATTCGGCAGACTCTCTTTCTCCCATTCATTCTCTTTATTGAGCAATCTTTTGTAGTGGTGTTTCCAAACCTCTCTCTTTGCAGCCTCATTTAGTGCAAGTGAACCATCATCCATATGGACACATTTCTCTCCTACGACATCACGATTCTCTCTCACACACTGTCTTGAAACACGAAATGCCTCAAGTCTTTGGTCCTCGTGGCACAGAACATTGGCAAATTTTTTCTTATCTGCTTCCCCTCTGGCTAAATAAACCTGTCACCTAGCTTCCCGTCTGGCAGTCTGATACAATTCCCTGCTACCACCGTTCTTTCAGTCCTTCCAAGCCTGTTTCTTTTGTCTAATAGCCCTGTCAACAACATTGTTCCACCACCACGTTATTTTGGGTTGAGAGGGAACTTTGCACCATCCACAGATCTAGTTAGTGGCCCTCAGCAGGTTGTCTCGTAGAAACAGACAGTTGTGAAGCTATATCCCCATCTATTTCGTCAAAGGCTTCAAGTAATACGTCTCTAAATCTCCCTCCATTCACAGGTTCTTTAAGCTTCCAGACCCTTCTCCTCCATGCTGGTCGTCTTCTGGGCAACCATTTAGCCTGATCCTGAAGTCACTAACTAACATATATGAAAAGCAATAGAATGATGAGATAGATGTTTTCGCCAGTCAGTGATGCATACTGTATCCTGTGTCAATTAGCAAGCTTTATACTGTTTTTAGCACAATTTTCAACTAGAAATCTGGTATGGTATGATAATAATTGTGTTGCAGATATAAAATAACATGAATATTACAAATGATCGAGTGTTGTAAATGGCCAAGAAAAATAAGTAAGACACACCTAGTTTAAAGTATTCTAAATTTACACAACCCACTTAGAAGCTTAAACTTTAATAGGCTGAATAGTTGCAGTTGGAATTTAATAACCAACAACAGACATTCACAGATGAGTGCCTTGTCCAATGAATTCAAGTCTAAAATTAAATAAGATTACTAACTATGGTGCTGATAATAAGTCCAACACTTATTTCCTGCTCAAATCTTGCTAAGATTGATTTGGCTTTGACCCTTCTAGATTGAATAAAAATAACTATAATGTACAAATATTAATTTCACTGTGTGAATATTATTTAACTCACCCTTTTATTCCCCTTTTTATCTTATTCCTATTTCTCCATTAAGTGAAGAAGAAAGACAATGAGACATTTTACCTATCAGGTTTTCATTAAATCATCATCATCATCATTTTAATGTCCCCTTTTTCATGCCTGCATGGGTTGGATGGAAATTGTTGAGGTAGGTTTTTCTGTGGCTTGATGCCCTTCCTGTCTCCAACCCTCACTTGTTTCTAAGTAAGATAATATTTTCCCAGAAGACTGGAAACCAAGAACACTGCTGTATGATGATGACACTCATTTATGACTTTTATGTGATGTCTACACAAGGAAATACCAGCTCTCTCCATCTCATGTTCACACACAATGGGTTTCTTTCAGTTTCTATTTACCAAATCTGCTCACAAGGCTTTTTTGGCCTGGACCTATGGTAGAAGACGCTTGCCCAAAGTTTTACTCAGTGGGACTGAACCCAAGACCACATCTTAACCACACAGCCACATCTCTGCACCTTACATTATCTAAAGTAATCAAAATAATATACAATATAATGTGAAAAAATTTTTTTTTTGCATAATCCCTCATTTCATAATTACTTAAAATCTAAAAGAAATACCTGTAAGATTAGATCAGTGATAATTAGATAATGGCTTTGCATTTACTTAAAATATAAAAATTTTGTAAATAAGGACATCTGCTTGGATTTCAGATGTATAGGTCAAGTCCTGGTGCAACTTCCTGTCTTGTTTTCCCATTCAAGGGAATTTTAACCTGAGGTATTATTATAAACTATTGTTTATAGCTGACTTTACTTTGAGAATCATTGTTAATAAAGACTTATAAATTCTTCTACATTTGCATTATGAATTTAATATAATTTTTGTCCCACTGCAGAGCACCTTGGGCAAGTGTCTTCTATTATAGCCCTGGGTGGATCAGTGCTTTGCAAGTGAATTTTCTAGATGGAAAACTGAAAGAAACCTGTCATATGTATGTGTGCATATTTATGTTTGTCTTCCTGCTTGACTGCTTGATAATTGGTGTTAGTTTATTAACATGCTTGTAACTTACTGGTTTGATAAAAGAGATCAGTGCTTATCTAGTGAATTTTGTAGTTTTTGCAGATGGGAAACTGAAAGAAACCTGTCATATGTATGTGTGTTTATGTTTGTCTTCTTGCTTGACTGGTGTGGGTTTGTTTACATGCCTGTGATTTAGTGGTTTGGCAAAAAGGACAAAAAGAATAAGTATCAGACTTAAAAAAAAAAAGAGAATTGGGGTCAATTTGTTCAACTAAACCCTCAAAGGCAGTGCCCTAGCACAGCCATGGCCCAATGAATAAAGCAAGTAAAAAAAAAAATGGAATCAGTTTGAATATTAGCATTGCTTGTTGAAAGGCGTTTAAACTTGTTCAGTTTCTTGAAGGTGGTGGTCGCTTTTATTTTTTATTTTTATTTCACTTCTTAAACGAGCATTAAGTGTCTTTGACTCAAAGTCAGAGTCTGAAATCAATGAGTAAGATGTGCTCTATCAGATCCTGTTGTGGTAGGTAACATAGACACTAAGTCAGGTGTACATTTCTCAACTTGAAGATGAAGCATTTCCTTTTGTTAACGATATACTCTCTCTCTCTCTCATTCACACATCCACACACAGATGTACATGCTCACATTATTGAATTACATGATATACTGATCCATGAGGTGGTGCTATAGTATGGTCTTAGCAATGCTAGAGAACCTCATGCATCAGTAAACTCAAGAAGTTTGCAACAAAATATATCTTCATATGTGTCTGTTATTTTGTGTCTGCTAACCGTATTTATGTACACAGATGTATGTAGATGGATAAGTTGCCCTTGGAATCCTTCTAAAGACTCATTTAACCCTTTCACATTCAGATTACTCTATCAAATGTAATCCTTATTTATTCACATTGTTTTCAAGATTTTGATGATATGATTGTATATTTTTAGTGACATTGTAGAGTAAGTGTGAGAGATGGGATCTGGCTGATTTGAGCATAAAACAGGTAGAATATTTTGGCTGGATATGGCCAGCTTAAATACTAAAGAGTTATAATATTTGGTAGTTTTTGTTACCTAGGTGGCCTAATCAGTGGAGACAGGTGCTGCAAAAAGCTATGGTGGCATGACAGTTTTGAGAGCTGTAGCATCTGTTGACAGCAAAGGTTTCTCTCTGAATGAAAGGTAGACTGGGGGATACTTGTGTGTGAAGTATGGTTATAATACATGGGCAAGGAATGTGGAGGATTTGCAAAGGCTACACTCCACTGGATATGTAATGTCAGTATGCATGAATAAGAGAAAGCGGGACATCAGAGGTTATTTGTTGTAGTGTGCAATGAAGAAAACTTTCTAGGTATGGACCAATTGTGGACAACCTGCGACTCATGAGAAAGTCTAAATGGCAGAGCTAATGAAAAATTACCTTGAATTTTTAGTTGTGCAGCTTGTCAGATGATGAGCTGTTTCATGTGGCCTGCTTCTTCACAAGGGATGTCCATATTAGATAGAGACAATTGATGCTATAGAAGGTAGTTGTAATAGGGAAGGGATTGGCAGCAGCATCAATGCTGTACAAAATGCTTTGTATTATTGACATACTCTTGTTCCAAGTTCAAAATCTACTGAGGTTGACTTTACCTTTCATCTTTCAAGGAGTAGGGAAAGGAAGTCACTAAAATAATTACCAGTCAAGGTCTAAGTTTGATATAATCAGTTGCCCACCTTACTAACCAATCTAACCAAACAAAAAGTCAAGTATTTATCCTCAGGAGTTCAAAGTAACTGTGTGTGTGTGTGTGTGTGTGTGTGTGTGTGTGTGTGTGGTGGTTGAGTATGTGTATGTGTCTATGTGTGTGAAATAGCACAAATGTAATGAAAGAAATGACAGACAGATAGACAATGCGAGAATTTACAAGTAGCAGTAAAAATTTCAACAAGTAATGTAGAGTAGATGATATTAGGAAGAGCATATAGCCATAGAAGCCTTGTCAAAGCAGACACTGGAGCTTGATGAAATCTTTGAACCTACTGGGACTTGTCAAACTGACCAATTCATACTAGTATAGAACAAGGGTGTTAAATAATGATGCAAAAACATTTCAGTTGAGGTTTCTGATATATATTTTTGTCTCCATAAAGAATAGATGTCTAGTATAACCATCAGTTATGTCGTTGCTATTTTCTGCACAGCTAGGCTTTTTCTTTTATGAATGAGATTGTTTCCTCATAGAAACAGTCTATCCATTTATTTATACACTCTTTCTACTTAAATGTCAATACAAATCCACTTGTGAAGCTTTGTATATTTTAACTTTTGTGTTTACTTTTAACTTCTTCAATTAAATTCCACCTTAAAAATAGAAAATAACATTCTGTTAAGTCCACTCCTAATAATTCCTTCTTGTATATTTTCTGAATTCTTTTAATATTTGTGTTGCTATCATTATAACATGCTTATATTTTTCTTGATTTTTTTTTCTCTCTCCTCTCCCCTCCCTCAGGTGAAGACTAGGCATACTCTTTTCTGTTCTTATAAAAGTACTTAAAGTTTGACCAAAAGGAAGTAAGGAGTGATTGTAGAAACTGTAACATGTTGAGATAGAATAGATACTTAGAAAGCAAGGACTTGGTTTTAACCCTTTTAATCTCAACCTGCCCAAGACTGCTCCTGGTTCTTTGAAACAAACTTCCTGTTTTAAAGTAATCTAAATTAAATTTCCCATCAAGGTTTCATGTTAATTTGTTTCAAACATTATTTTAATGATAATAAAGTTATTTTACTAAATTTCTTATTATTTTCAAAATTAATTGAAGCAAAGGCAGCATATTTCAACAAAAGTATAGTAACAATAAAATGATTTTAAAAGAAATATTTTTGTCTATCATATACTTTAAGAAACCTAAAATCTATATATTTACACAGACATTGATTCACATTAATTTGCTCTCTCTCTCTCTCTCTCTCTCTCTCTCTCTCTCTCTCTCTCTCTCTCTCTCTCTCTTTCTTTCTCTCTCTCTTTCTCTCTCTCTCTCTCTCTCTCTCTCTCTATTTGTTTTGTAAGATTCTTGATGTGGAAATGTGAGTTGAAACAGATATTGTTATACTTGGTGATGGTCATTTTGTTTGCTTATTTTTTTGCCAATTAAACACACAAACTATTTATTCAATCTTCACTTTGGTTTTTATTTGTATTATTTTTTGTTTATTGGTCAATCAAAGTTTTTGAGTCACACAGCCTGTGACCTCATCAGTGGATTGAAACAGACATTGTTTCAGCCAGTGAACTGTGACCATGAAGGGTTTAGTTAAGAAAAAGAAAGAAAAGTTGACCACATTACTTATGTTAAGTCTGGTACTTATTTATTCTACCAAGTTATGGGAATACAAATGTATCATCACCCGTTGTAAAGTAGTGGAGACACAAAGATGTGTGTGTATGCGCGCTCATGCACACACATGCATGCATATGATAGTTTTCCACTAAGTTCCTGTGTACTGCTAGCCCAATTAACACAGTTTACAGGGCATTGGTGTTGGCCCACTGGAAGACACTTACCTAAGGTACTGAGCAGTAGGACTGAACCTGAAATCAAAGTGAACTTCTTAATCACACATCACACACACACACTCATATAGGCAATTGCTTTTTAGCTTGTTTATTTGGCATATTGCATTTTTTTCTTGTGCTTGTGTGCATGCATGCACATGTGCACACACATGCACACAGATGCATACACAAATGTATTCTGTCTAGTTAAGGGTATGTGAAATTTAATTAATATAGTTATAAGATTTGGAAATATTTGTCAAATTTCATATTTATAACTGCATTGACTAATTACTGTAAAACAGTGGTGTTGTAAACCACTTACTAATATGGTAATTACACTTATTTGAAGAAAGGTAGTAAGTAATAGCTTGTTTGATTGACACATGGGTCAGCACTTCTCAACAACTGTTACTACTGCTGCTTATGGTTCCTTCATATCTACCAGATTTATATATTAAGGAAACAGCAGCTTAGAACCCTGCCTTAGTGTCTGGTTACACTTGCTTGCCAGTCAGTTGTCATAGCAACCATCCCTGACCCTATGACATCTGGGAGAGGTTAGTTTGGTGGAGTCAAAGTGAACATTTATTTTCTCTCTTGTTAGCTGTTTTCTGGTAGAGGCTGTTAAAACCATTTTCCTAATTATTATTTAAAATTATTTATAAGTTTTTTTTTTCATAAGAAATAAGAACCATTCTGTTAATGAATGTATATATATATATATATATATATATATATATATATATATTCCTATATATATATATATAATTTAGACTTCTTTAAAAGAAAATTAAAAAATAAAATATTTTGGTTAGTAATAATTAATAATTTGATATTATCCTTGATATATATTCTAAGTCTTAAATTTGAATTTTTCTATTGTCTACAGAAGTCATTTGCAAACTGATAAATATTTAGTTTCATTATTCATGCTCTTAACTCAAGTTTGTGAATATTTCTCTTATTCAAAACCAATGTTTCAATATTATACAAGGCTTTCATTTTAAATAAACTTATACAGTTGATTGAATATATCTTGTTTATTGTTAACTCACACATACAAAGTGTTCAGACTAAATTTGACAGTTTGCATAAAAGGAAAAAAAAACAATATCCCATCCAAAAATAAAAGTATTTATAAAAAATCAAAAAATATCAATGTGATTATGGCTGGGAGATAAAGAGTTTACCCAAAGTAGCTACCCTCAGCTTCCACCATGGCCTTAAGGTGGCTCTGGAACCTGGCACATGCATTCCTCATTGTGTTCCTGGGAAGCTCTTCAAACACCTCCTTGATCTTGGCCATTAGCTTAGCTTAATGTTGTAGGTAGTGGTTGGTGTCTTTCCCCACACATAGTTATCCATGGGATTACAATCAGGGCCAGAAATTGGAGTTGGCGAAGTTGTAGAAATTCTCTGACAATCACTTCTGGTTCTTTCTGGAGGTATGGCAAGGGACCATATCTTGCTGTCACACATATGGCCTTCCAGCAACAACCCTCTCCAACCAGGGTTTCACTACAGTCTGCATTAGCTTCATATAGCCATCTGAATTTAGCCGACCCTATTCAAAGATATGGGAATGAATTCTGGTATGCAGTCAGAATGCCTGCTGTATCCCTTCCTGCTGGCCATGGCTTTGTAGTCTCCATTGCTGCTGTCCTTGTCAAGTCTTAGAGCTTTTACATGTTCACAGAGCATTGAGCAATAGTCATGGTGTCAACATTTTGATATCCGGTGCAAATCATCATGATGCAGGTAACTGTTTTCCAATATTCAGATGGCCTCCAGTCCTCCATATCATCTAATTTTTATTCAACTACAACTTTAATCTTTATGCTTACCAATGCTGTTGACTGTTCACCAATATATCAATCTGTTCCTGAAGCATAAAAAATTGTCAAATTTATCCTGAACATCCTGTACATATTAGACATATATATTAAAATATGTAATTTATGTCAAAAATGTATTGCATTTAAAAATATTTTTTTAATTTCAAAATGATTTCTTTTTGTTGCAGGTTGGGAAGCCTTCGTACAGTCAAGGATGATCAACCAGTTGCCAGAAAAGAGGCCAAACCTCCCATACCTGTTGATTCAGATTCAGGTAAATTATATATCAGTTAGTTGTAAGCTGGTACTATTTTCTGATAGAACATGTCATATTTTAATGATGTATCTTGTAACTTAACATCCCATCCACTGACTGCTTCCAGTAGTGTATATTTAGTAAATGATGGGAAAGAATAGGTAAAGAAAAGAAACCATTTCTGATCAGTTCTAAACAAAATTCTGAACTGGTTTCCTTGAACTGTATATTTAGCTATATTTCTCCTACTGTATCTCAGTAATGCAGTCAGTAGGTGCACAAGAAGTGTGGCAACAGTTTTGGCAGATTGTCAGCTAAGCTGCACTTCAGGTGTTTAAAATGCACTTGGTTCTCAACAGACACCACCTGACAAGAATACATCATTTTTTTCACACAGCTAAATTCACTTCTGAAAAACTTGGTTAACAGGGGGAAAAGAAAAGGAAATAAATAAAATAAAAATACAGCCCTAGGTTCTACTCTTGATACATATTGACTTTAACTAGTCTAACCCTTTAGCATTTAAACCAGCCAGATCCAGCCTCTCACACCTACCCTGCAATGTCATTAAAAAACATAATCGCCTCATCAAAATTTTGAAGCTACAAGATAATGCATGATTAATTCAAGAAAATGTGAGTAAATAAGCATTACACTTGACTGAGTAACCTGAATGCTAAAGAGCTACAGTTGAGGTTAACCCCTCCTTTTGTTGCGATTCTTTGATTTGTCCTAAAATATTGGCTTAAAAGAATCAAGGCATCAAACTGCACTTGACATTTCAATTTTATATTGGAAGCAACATTTCCTCCCAATTTTCCATGGAAACATGCCTGACTATGGGAGAATATTACCTTGCTGGAAAACAGCTGAAGGTTGGTGACTTGAAGGGCATCCAACAGTAGAAAATTTGCCTCAACAAATTCCATTTTACCCATGTAAGCATAGAAAAGTGAACATTAAAATGATGATGACAGATTAAAGAACAAGTGTTTCAGGTGTTAGCAAAGGCACTTTCTGTTGGAAAGGCTGGGCTAGCAATGATTCAGTAAGAATATATTTCATAGAAGTTATTGATTGTCTAACTCTTTAGCATTCAGATTACTCTGTCAAATATTTATTCATGTTGTTTTGAATTGACCATGCATTATCTCATAGCTTTGAGGTTTCGATATGATTGTATATTTTTAGAATGACATTGTATGATAAATTAAAGAGGCCAGATCTTGACATTTTAAACATAAAACAGAATATTTTGGCTGGATATGACTGGTTTAAATGCTGAGTTAATCATAAGTAATGAATGTTCCTAATTTAGGCACATGACTGAAATTTGGAGGAAGGGCTTTTAGTCAATACTATTGATCTCTGCAGTTTCACTGGTCCTTCATTTTATTGACCTTGAAAGGCTAAGTTGACCTCAGAATATACAGAACTGAAACATATACTGCAAGGGTTTTTTTTTATATTATACTTTAATTCTATCAATCCAGCAACTTTTTCATGAACATTGTTTTCTTTTTGAGGGGAGGGAGCTAGTCAACTATATCGACCCCAGTTCTCAGTTGGTATTTATTTTATTGATCCCAGTGCTCAATTGGTGCTTATTTTATTGACCACAAAAAGATGAAAGGCAAAGCCAACTTCAGCAGAATTTGAACTCAGGACACAATAGGCTAGAAGAAATGTCCAGAGTGCTAATGATTCTGCTACCTTGCTACCCCTTTTTAGCAATAATAATAATAATAATAATAATAATAATAATAATAATAATAATCCTTTCTACTATAGGCACAAGGCCTGAGATTCCTGGGGAGGGGCTAAGTCGATTACATTGACCCCAGTACTTGACTGGTACTTAATTTATTGACCCCGAAAGGATGAAAGGCGAAGTTGACCTTGGTAGAATTTGAATTCAGAACGTAAAGATAGATGAAATACTGCTAAGCATTTTTCCCAGTGTACTAATGAGTCTGTCAGCTCGGGCATCAAGAGGAACATAAAGGAAATCAGAATAGAGTGCTCAGTAGAGCTGTTACAAAAGGTTTGCCTTCATGGCACAGCCAGAATAATCAGGGAAGTATTAGATAGTTGAAAAGAACAGATAGAATGGTACCGTAGACTGCAGGTAGCAAGCCCGCTATGCATGCTAGACTCTAGGAGTTCCAACAAAACCTAAGTTAAAAATAATAATAATAATAATAATAATAATAATAGTAATAATAATAGTAATAAATGCCCGGATGCAGTACCAGGCAGTGGCTCTTATGGCTTCTTATCTTAATTGATTGGAAGTGTTATCATGTACATTGTTTTGTTTTGGTATAAAAAGATGGGCTACAGCAAATATTCTGCTCAGTACCACAAATTTGCTTGTCAGTTGTTTGACCTTAACCAGTTGAGCATGTCCCTTGGTTGCTGATGATATGTGCATCTCTGATCATGAGTAGAAGTAGTGAGGGAGCATCATAGCCATGTGTTGAGAGGAATTCTTTGGGGTTTGAATAATTTACCTTTGGAAACATGGGTGTTTTGCTCAACATCCTTAAACGAACCTTATTCAGGGACCTTTTGAGCGGGATGGGCTATTCGACCTGAAGAAAATTCTAACTGAGCCCCACCTGCGAGGTCATGTGCTGTTTATCTTGATATGAGATCACCATGTCGCGCACATATGGTTGTGATGCATGTGCCTGGTGTACCGTTATCAAATGGGTAGTCATGATGGGTATATTGGGCTTTGTATATTTTACCCCAGTGTCATTTTGATGGCATGCACTGCTCTCTCACTCAATAATAATAATAATGGTTTCAAATTTTAGCTCAAGGCCAGCAATTTTAGGGAGAGGGTAAGTTGATTACCTTGACTCCAGTGCTTCACTGCTACTTTATCTTAGCCCTAAAAGGATGGAACATGAACAACGAGAAGAAATGCTGCTAAGCACTTTGTCCAATGTGCTAACAGTTCTACTTGCTTGCTGCTTTAAACAGTAATAATAATAATAATAACAACAACAACAACAATTATAATAAGGTGTCAGTTATCTTAACTAATCAGGATTTGTTATGCAAACCTGGGAAAACAAAGTGTTGCTAAAATGAGTTGGTATGAAAGATCTGTGCAATATAAAAGTATTACAAATGTAATAACACATAGTAGGAACACATGGATATGTGATGTTTGATAAGCCCATGCAACATGTAACCAACAAGGAATACTATCTAAATGAAGACTTGATCTTCATGTTGTGTATCTAAAGTATATCTGTTTTTATAAGATGATTTCAATTAATCTCTCTCTCTGCAAGCCAACAGAAAATATCTCTGTTAATTGCATCAATGAACTCTATTTTCTTCCTGTGATACTTTTCACACACATGTGACAGAACTCTTGTCTGTTAAATGTCTTCACAGCTCAGTCCCAGTAAGACAGTACAAAGTGTCAACTCTTTGGTTAAAAATCCTGCATCCAGCCAGCTGCAAATTTTCAATGCGATTAAGACTCACTGGATTAAAATATTGATTAGGCCAACTAGTATAAAAATCTATGCAACAGATGCAATTGTATATTATATTAGTTTTTGCTATTTAGATACATTTGTAATTATTTAGATACATTTCTAGGATTATTTTTAAGCTTCAAAATGTTATAATTCTGTACTGGACCTAACATGCTACCTTAAAGGTTGTCTTCTGACTGTGATATGAACTTTCCTATAGAAAGATTATTTGGTATGTGTTGTTGCAGTGGGAACAAGCAGGTGGGTAAATGGTGAAATGCCATAAATCAAGGATTAATGATGGAAGAGCTGACAATCATTGATGAAAAGGATTACTTGTTGGTTAGAAACATTTCTAGTTGTTGTCTAGTCCCCAAATTAGCTTTAATTGAGCAAATCCCTAATGAAAGCTTTCCACCCATGACCCTCTATTTTTTTTGTATATTAGGGGTAACATTGTTCAATGTGTCTTTTTTTCTTTTTACTTTTATTTAAAGGCATGTATCATTATTATCATCTGTTTGCTTTCTATTCTGGCATGGGTTGGATATGTCATCATGTTCTAAGTCAGTTCAGGTCTTATTCAGAGTTATTGCCCTTTGTGATGGGTTGGAGAATCTCATCTTACTCAAACATTACATTTTTTGGATATGATTTCCAGGACTGGATTCCCTTTCTAACCGCAACCTCTTTACAGAACATAGTGGTTGCATTTTATTGTAGCACCAACACCAGAGAGGTAATCATGTCTTTGAACAGACTAAAGTGTTTTCTCAACACTATGTTGTCTCCACATATTTGCTAATTACTTTACAGAGTGTACTGAATGCAAAATTGTTTCATGACACCAATACTAGTGAGGTTACTTTGTGACCTCCAAGGCTAAAGATTTATCATTACTTTATGATGTCAAGACAACCTGATCAAGAAAGTGAGTTGAAGTGAACAGTACAGCATTCATCAAATTTCCCAGAGCAAGCGCTGACAAGTGGGTGACATAGAGCAAATCTCAAGTAGATTTGACCTTACGAAAGCTGTAATGGTCATCATCATCATCATCATCATCATCATCATCCACTTTACAGAGTGTACTGGATGCTTTTATGTACTGGCATGGGTGCTTCTTACGTGGCACCAGCATCTAAAGCCTGCAAGATTAGAGATGCTCAGCTGGAGAGGGTTACAGGGGATGAGCCTGAATTCAAGGGCAGCCATGCTTTCACTTACCTTAACGTGTCTCTTCAAGCACAGTAAACTACCTGGAGTCTCAGACCCTTGTCATCCCTTCTGTGAGTCCTAATGTTTGTAGATCCTTACTCACCACTTCATCCCACATCTTCCTGGGTCTACCTCTTCCACATGTTCCTTCTACAATTAGAGATTGGCATCTCTTGATGCAACTATCTTCATTCATATGCATTACATGGTCATACCTGCACTGTCTTCTCTCTTGCACACTACATCTGATAAAAAGAGATGGGGGTCAAGGTGTTTAAGAAAGTTATTAGTGATGGCTGTTTTCATTGCCTTCTGAGATATTGGAAATGACTGTAGAAGAATGGTAGTTGACGGGATCAGTAGGGTTGCTGCTTTATGGGAATGGGATATAATGTAGTGTTTCAAGAGATTGGAACATATCACTGTTGAGAGAGATTGAAGAATTTGGTAAGGATACAGGCTTACTCTGTGGTGCATTGTTTTGGGGTAATGAAAGAGACCTTTCCATGGTCAGTGGTTTGAAATGACTGGAGATATTTGGTGTATATCTGTATGTTTGTGATGATGAGGCTGATGACAAGATAATTTGGCGAAAAAGATTTACCTTATGTATTCAGTGTGGAGTCAAATTCAAAGTAGGCAACAAATCTGAAACTTTTCTCTCGGTAAGAGTTCTGTTTACATAACCATGGTGGTTAAGAAGTAGTGGAGAGAAAGATTTTGCAATGTTGGTAGAGATTCTTTTGGCAAGAGACCAAGGGGATTGGCTGTAGTTTGGGAAGCAGGGAAGTTTGATGCTATGTGATGCATAGAGGTATACTTTACAATTTGGGTGATGGACTTGCTGGAGTTGTAGTTTTGGCTAAGAACCATCTAGATTGTAAGAGTGGGCATTTAAAAAAAATTAAATATTGTAAGTTATTTTATTTATTTATTTATCGATTTGAATTACAACATAATGAATGAACCACCTAAGAAACTTTGAGCCTTAGGAGTATTTCGTATGTTGATGAGGCACGATGTGCCTTAAATGATAATTTCAGTTATCCACCTAACTGTTTCTGATAGGTCAGAAGTGAAGCATGTGTACTACCAAGGATAGTTAGTTCAAAATTTGTGGGAGCTTCAACCAGTCAGCTGGCCTGAAATGCTATAAGATCTGTAAGGTGGATGCTAGTGTATATATGTGGGAATGTGACGAGTAATCATGATAAAATAGTGGTTGGATGACTTGATAGGTGCAGAAGCTATTATGGTGTAATAGTGTTTGGATTTGATGCTGAAAAACAGATCAACAGTATTTGGAGAGTTTGTGTGTTGAGCAGGGATGTTGTAAGATATATAACTAATTGATGTAGAGTGGAAGATTGCAGAAGATTTAATTTCTTCACTTACAATGCCAAGTCATGAGAATTACTATCCATATATTTATAGTGATTCTGTTTTCATGGGTCTTGTATAATAAAGACTATGATTTACTGAGGAGGTTCAATACAACCGAAACCTATCTGGAATTATCACTTTTGACAAAGATCAGATTAATTTGATATTTACTTTTGTTCTAATGTTATTTCTCCCACACCACATGCATAATTCCATTTTAACTGAGATTTTAGTTATCACCTCTGTCTGCTTTGGTAAGATTTAAGTGTTGAACTATTGTTTATCTTTCCTCAATATGGAGAAAGTTTTGACTGATTCAGGTTTTTAAGTAGCTATGTTTGCTTGATTTTTTACACCATATGGCTGCTGTGTGATTAACCCCAAGGGACCCAGTTTCCCAAGATAACTGAGATTAAAAAATGCAGGGATGAGGCAAACTGACTGTAGGATGTGAAGATACTGACAAACAAGCTTTAGTTGTTAATATTTATAGCCTTTTATATAACTCAAGGTACATATCCAACTTCTTTCTTCTGCATTGCATTGATTCTTTCTCATCGTCCATTTTTTTCCTGTTCTATTCTGCCACTGTTTAAACCATTATACATTAGTAAACAGTTTACAATTTGTGGGAAAAAGAAACAATGCTGTGAAAATATCCCAAAAGTAGAGTTCTGTTCTAATTTAGACTTTAATTCTTCTTCATTATTAATTTGCAATAGATATTCTGTGTGTGTGTGTGTGGACACACATACACGCACGTGTGCATTTGCAGAGTGCTCAGCCACTTGCATGTTAAATTTCACAAGTAGGCTGTTTTGTTGATCGTATCAACTGAGACCCTCATCATAACTGATGGAGTGCCAGTTATGTATGTATGTGTGTGTGTGTGTGTGTATGTATATATATATATACATATATATATATATATATATATATATATATA
>NC_068985.1:54324105-54326383 GCF_001194135.2 Octopus bimaculoides | reverse complement strand
ACACACACACACACACACACACACACACACACACACACACACACACACACACACACACACATGCATAAAAACATATATATTATGAGTTCAGATTGGTGGATTTGTAGGTTCCCAACTATGTACTTAAGAAAAGGCAATTTTCACAAATTGTTTGGAGTCTATATTTTGTTAGAAAGTAGATTCAAATAAATTGGTGCTTGGGAAGATATCCTGCTGTGAAACACCTGCTTCAAGAACTCAGATTCATAACCAAGGCTTGTGTGGTAAAAATAGATGATGAAACACATTTTGTGTCTAAAACTGCAACGTTAAACTTGAAAGTATTATGTTGTATGACTAATATAGTTGCAGTACTTCTCAACTTTGTTTCTAAGTTGCTACTCCCCTAATTCCTGTATCTTAATCATACCTTTACTTAATTTTCTTTTGCGATCTATTTCTTTATCAATATTTTAAGATAATAATTTTTTCTTATTTATGTTGTAAATATTGTAGTATTTATTGACTTGCTTTTATTTGAATCAACCTTACATTATGGTGTGTTGGCGGGTTGGTGGTGGTGGTGGGGAATTATTGCAACAACTTTATTTTCTTAGTTGAGTTGAAACGGAATCCTGTTGATGCTTGGAACTGCTACCAAATTAATGCCTCATAGGAGCATGAGATGTTTTGGCCCAGCTGTTTTGGCACTACCTATTTGATATTGCTGATTTGACAACAGATGTCTTAGTGTCTTTCATTCTCTCCGCCTGTCATCATCATTATCATCATCATTATGTATGTCCATTGTCCATGCTGGCATGGGTTGGACAGTTTGATCAGGACTGGTAAGCAGAGGGGCTGCACCAAACTCCAGTCTGATTTGGCATGGTTTCTATGGCTGGATGCCCTTCCTAACACCAACCACTCCACAAAGTGTACTGGATGTTTTTACATGGCATCATCACCAGTGCTTTTTATGCGGCACCAGCACCAAGTATGTGTACATGTATGTATTGTGTGTCATCATTCTACATTTGATTTTCCATGCTGGTATGGATGGTTGGGTGGGTTTTCATAGTATTTTGTTACCTATTGCAGTTTTTTGTCTTGCTTCCAAAACAGTTCTTCATCTCACTGCATTCTTTACCTTGTTACTTGCTGCAGTCCTTCATATCACTATGAGCCTTTGTTTACCCATCTGTACAGGTCACTCATCTCTCTCTCTCTGTAGTCCTTTGTTTTTTCTCCTTTTGTTGTTCTTTTTCTCAGCAGTCACTGTAACTCTTAATGACTTGGCACACACAACATCAGGGAAAAACTGGCCAATGTTGTTGTGTGTGTGTCTTGTAGTGCAGACTGGAGGCATTTTAACATGCCATCCTCACCAAAAATGTTGTCTGCTGATAGATTAATGACATTAAAAAGTCTACTATATTTTGTATCAGTTCTTACTCAGAGTTACCACATTCCTCCATGGGTAATTTGGGAAGCATCTTGTGGAGCCTGTGTCTTATTATTGTTATGGCTGGGTTCCAACCTGGGCCACAGCAACAAAGTCTACCTACCATACTTCTCAGTCCAGCATCACCGCCTTGATGTCCTGGATACATTCCAGGCCCAGTGTCTGCAATCAAGTTGTCGATTTAAGTGTGACGATATTTTCCTCTTCTTACATCACCATGAAGTGGGTTCCACAAGACTAATTTGGATGCTTCCAGTTCATATGCTCCAGGTTTTGGCATAGTTCCTATTGCTGGATGTTTGTCTATCTCCAATCACATTACATTGTGTATTGGGGGGAATTTAAACATGAACCCAATACACATTATAGAGATTGTCTGTGGTTAGATGAAAAAGTCCTCTCTATTCTGTATCAATTGTTTGGAGTTACTGCTTTCCTAAACAAGTAGCCTGTATGTTGTGTTCTATCCCTATCATTCTTTTATTGACTTTGATATGGTTATTCTAACCAGATGCACTTTCCTTCAGCAATCTATTCCACAGTTTGATCTGGAGTTATTTCATTGTATGACAAGCTCTAATGACCCCATCTGCTGTCACCCCAAAAAACTGTCTACTCTGCATCATCCAAGTCACTAGGGTTGGAAAGAGTGTTGTTGGTGAAGGCTGATTTTCTATAGTTGAATGCCCTTCCTGTTGCCAACCCTCACTTGTTTCCAAGCAAGATATTTTCCCATGGGCAGGCATGTTTCTCATGGAAGAGTGGAAACGAACAACATTTCTTGACTGATGTGATGTGAAGATATATATATATATATATATATATATATATATA
>NC_068985.1:54315696-54323800 GCF_001194135.2 Octopus bimaculoides | reverse complement strand
TTTGGTCAGCCTGGGCTACAATAGAAAAAAAAAAAAACCTCACCCAAAGTGCCATGCAGTGGGCCTGAACCTACAACCACACAGGGCTAGGGAGCAAGTTTCTCAACCACACAGTCACTATTCTTTTACTTTGAAAATAAAATCTCAGACTGAACGCGTAAATATGCATCCACTTATACACATACATACTCACATTTCTTTAAAAGTCTGCATTGAAAGAAAGGGATGGCAATGAAAGCATTAGATGGATGAGATCATTTTGGTAAAATTGGTGGTAAAGAGAGGGAGGGGTGGTGAAGACAAAGAGGGGAATGGTTAGAGATAGAAGAACAGTGGTGGTTACACAGTAGACTAGGCAGGAAACAATGTAACATAGTTTAAAGTGAAGGATTGTCTTTGTCATTCTGTTTATTCATCATCCACTTCAAAAATGGAGGTCTTACATTTTTTTTCTTTTTTTCATGTCTGGAAGGTAGAGTTAGGAGTTGTTTGAAAGAGAAGAAAAAAAGAGGTTTTGATAAAAACCGTGCTACTACTTTTAAAGCTGTGGTTGCCGTCTAAATTTCAGAATGATACCTTTGTTTTGTGGTGATGGAATATCTAATTAAAAACTAAAATAAAAGTACAAATCCATGAATAAACGAATATAGGTGTAGACGTTGACTATGTGGTTGATAAGCTTGCTTTGCAGCCATGTAGTTTCGGGTAAGTCCAGTGTGTATGTGTGTGTATTTTGGTGCAGGCGTGGCTGTGTGGTAGGAAGTTAGCTTTCCAATCGCATGGTTTTGGGTTCAGTCCCACCATGTGGCATCTTGGGCAAGTATCCTCTGCTATAATGCTGAATTAAGCCGTGTGAAGTGAATTATGGAAACTGAAAGAAGCTTGTCATGACCATACATACATGTATGTATGTCTTTGTGTTTATGTTTGTCCCCCACCACTTCTTGACAGTTGGTGCTGGTTTGTTTATGTCCCTGTAATTTAGTGGTTAGGCAAAAGAGACTGATGGAATAAGTATCAAACTTTAAGAAAAGTACTCAGGTCAAATTGTTTGGCTTTACACATCAAAATGGCTCTCCACTATGGCCACAATCTAATGATTAAAACAAGTAAAAATTGACAGCTGGTGCTGGTTTGTTTATATCCATGTGTCTTAGTAGTTTGGCAAAATAGACCCATAGAATATGTAATATTCTTTAAAAAAATTAAGCACTGAGTTCAATCTCTTGAACTAAAACTCTTCAGCATTGTTGTAGTCCATTGACTAGAACAAGTAAAATATGAAAAAGGAATGATTGTTTTTGTTGCATATTAAATATTTTCAGACAATTGTGCATATATAAAATCTGTATTGTATGTATATTGCATGCATATGTGTGAAGTATCTTTTTGTGTTTGTGAGTCTTAAACATTTCCTTCTTTCTTGGACCAGTAGCTTTTATAAATTATAAACATTTTTATTGTTTCTCCTGTAAATTATTCACTTTCATCTGTCTTCATATAACGTTTTAATGAGAAAAACGGATTCTTTTCTATTTTTAATCCTTCCTCATTGTTGCTGTAATGTAGAATTTAATATCTGTTTTATATATGTTAATGGAGAGCTATCGTAAATCTATCCAAATTCACCTGTCTCCTAATTGTGAAATTTTTCTTTTTCTGTAAGCAAGCCAAAATCTTCAACTTTGTTGTGATATCTGGTTAAAATCATTTCATTTTGCTTACTACCAATAATGTCCTTGAGAAAGGCATGGACATGGTGTAATCTCTTTTCCTTTCTCCTTATTCATCTGAGCCTTGGTGTGTGTTTATGCGTGTGAAAAAAGAGAGAGAGAGATAGACAGACAGACTGAGAGAGGTGGTGGAGAGGGCTAATTCTTAGTTTATTTTCATTTAGTTCTGGGAAAAAGCACTCTCTACTTCATTGAAGTATTCTCAGGAGAGAAATTCTATATATAAGCCAATTTTTAAAAAATATATTACCTGTAAAATGTCTTGTTATTACCCCATCATTCTCTAACATTTGTTCTACTGCAACTAATGTAGCCAATACTTGAAGGAATTCTTCTCTCCAAATTGCTCCCAAGATATTTCCCACGTACAATCTGTTTAGAATCAAACTGCTACCCTTACTGTGTTAATTTATCCAATATTTTTGTTTACCTTCTGTCAGATGTTCCACTTTTTTTTCTCACTCCAAGATGTCATTGGAAGCTGGCTATCCACATACAAATCGTCTCCCACTCCCATCTGTCAGTTTCAACATAACTAGTACTCTCCACTTTATATCAATTAATATGTTGCCAGCACTGCCTTGACTGGCTTCCGTGCCAGTGGTACATAAAAAGCACCAACCGATCATGGCCGTTGCCAGCCTCCTCTGGCCCCAGTGCTGCTGGCATGTAAAAAGCACCCACTACACTTACAGAGTGGTTGGTGTTAGGAAGGGCATTCAGCTGTAGAAACACTGCCAGATCAGACTGGAGTCTGGTGCAACCTCTTGGCTTCCCCGACCCCAGTCGAACTGTCCAACCCATGCTAGCATGGAAAACGGACGTTAAACGATGATGATGCGTTTATCTTTTATCCTTTACTTGTTCAATCATTGGACTGTGGCCATGCTGGGGCACCACTTCCTAGGATGGTTTTATTCAAACAAATTGACTCCAGCACTTAAGTTTTTATAGTGTTTGATACTTATCTTGTTTTCTCTTTTGCTGAATTGCTAAGTTACGAGGATGTAAGCAAACCAACACCAATTGTCAAGAGGTGGTGCATGGATGACACAAACATATATAGACATTATATATATATAGGTGTAAAAAGGTTGAATTTAGATTCGTCCTTTAATTTGGAGGTTTCCAAAAAAGATTTCTAATATTGTTTCTTCATATTTTGCTGGTAGTTTACAGGCATAAATTTGCAAATATGAAAATAATACTTGTATACGATGTGTTGTGAATTTATGGAAAGAAATCCCATAAAACTCAACAATTTAGTTAAAAATGGAGAAGATGTTAAAATATATAAGAGAATTTTATAAGAGAATTTTGAAATTCTCTTGTATATTTTAACATCTCTTCTCCATGTTTAACTGAATTGTTGAGTTTTATGGAATTTCTTTCCATAAATTCACAACACATCATATATATATATATATATATATATATATATATATGCACACACATGCACAATGGGCTTCCACACAGTTTCTGTGTACCAAATTCACTCACAAGTCACTGGTCAACCTAAGGCTATAATAGAAGACACTTGCCCAAGGTGCCACTTGGTGGGACTGAACCTGTAACCAGGTGCTTGCAAAGAAAACTTCTTGCTTATTTTATTTAAAGTCTGTAAAATAATCGTTTCTAGTTTCATTTCCTCACTTCATTTGTTGTATATCTTGGAAAAGAGTTAGCAAATATAAATAGCCCACTCTGTAAAGTGGTTGGTGTTAGGAAAGGCATCCGACTTTAAGACCCATGTCAAAATAGATATTGGAGCTTGGTGCAGTCCTCTGGCTTACCAGCTCCTGTCAAACCATCCAACCCAGGCCAGCATGGAAGGCAGATGTTAATTGATGATGATGATATGTGACAGAACTTATATTTCCTTAAATGTTTTCAGTATGAACTGGATTAAAATATTAATCCAGAGAGTGTTGTAGTCTTTAGAAATATTTTAAAGAACCTTAATTTTTAATCTGATTTATACTTAAAATATATAATGAAATATAGTAATGTAAGAGAGTTTTGTAACCTTTAGAAACGATTTTGATTTTCTGTGAGAAAACCATGGTAAACTGTGTACATAAAAATACTTTGTCGTATGAAAGGTCTTGTCATAGGAAAGATCTTGTATCTTTATAAGTTAGTCATGGGCAGGAGGGTGCTACTTGTGACACTTGCAGGTCACACTACCCTGGATATCTGCAGGTCAGTGTTTGCAAAGGGAGAATAGGGTAGGAGAAGGCCAAGGAATTATGGAAGATTCACACTTTAGTTTCAAGTATATTCCCAATGTATATAATGTATAAATTAAAGATTTTTCAATAATTCTATGAGCAATTTCTTTATTTTACCCAGAAACAATTATAAAATGCAAATAGAAATTCTCTCTATTTCTTTATCAGGAGAAATAAGTGTCTTAATAGATACTTTTCTGTTATCTCTTAATAAATAATCAATTATTCATTTATATCAATTGCTTTTTATATCATTTACAGTGGTAATTAAATATATTCAGAAATATGTTGGTCACATTTAAAATGTAATTTTTATCTATTGTATAATAAATCCAAGATAATTACAAATGTCCCATGAACATTCCAATCCTTATTTACCTGTTTTTTTGTCTGTTTGTATTATGTGTGTGTGATTCATTTGTAACTAAAAGTAGTTTAGCTTATCTGTGTATATATAATGTAAACTCACTTATTTGAATATATATATATGTACACTTTTTCTTTTGAAGCAGGTCAGCTCCAGCGTTGTGTGATAATCCAGAAGGATGAGAAGGGTTATGGGCTTACTGTCAGTGGAGATAATCCAGTTTTTGTTCAGTCTGTCAAACCAGGTAATTTGGTTTATTTAAATATATTGATTATGCGTTATTTGTTTGTTTATTCATTATTTTTCATTTACTGTTTCTTAGAGAAAAAAAAATTGTTTTATGAATGTAAAGATCTGTAGTTTTCTGGATACCTCAATAAGTTTAGATGGAGAACTTTTTCAGCTACCAGTTTGTATCTTTTCCAAAGATCTGGGTTATCAGAATGAAAGAATGTTACATGAGTGCAGTCTATTTTCGAAGGCAGCCATCCAGGAAAGCAATGTGAACAGATAGAAGTGTTGTTGCTGGCTATATTTAATGACTAAGAAGCAGTAGCTTTAACTTGAATTGTGTTCTGTGATGGTGTGAGCAACTAGAGTTTGTAAAGCAGACAAAGAAAGTATTTTTGTGCAGAAAATAGGAATACATTGGTTAAAAATATAAAGAAAAGATATATTACTCTCCACATTAAGGCTGTCTTTGTTTAGGTATTTACACATTTATAAGTTCCACTTGTTTAATACCTATAATAACCATCTTCAACTGTGCTCTTAATATTTTATATTCTCCTTGCCTTCTATCACATGATGTTAAGCATTTTAATGTGCATTTTTTTTAATGGTGATTGTGTGTGTGTGTGTGGGGGAAGCATACTGTGTGGTGCAGAAGTTTGCTTCTACCGAACAATCTCTGTCCCTGCACCTATCAAATCATCCAACCACTGTCTTAATCATGGCTATGTATTATGCATCAATATGCTATACAACTCCTTCCACCACCTCCTGGTCTCTTGGAGGCTGGAGGTCTGACTAGTTGGAGATCTGCCAATTCTTTGCTAAACTGTATCTGACAGCTCATGTGTTTCCTCGAGACTACTTGGTGGGTTACTGACACCATCCTCTCAGACAATGTCTCTCCACATAGCACACTATTCGCACAAAATTCTTAACTCTGCATTCCCCAAGTAGTTCATACATACCTGTGGTGCTGCAGCAGTTCAGGCAGTGAACACAACCTACAATACTTTTAGGAAGTCATCTCTATAAACTGGATGATTTGTACCCACTACTTTACTCTACCAACTTGGTAGTATTTTTCTTCCTGTCAGTTCTCAACCATATTGGATCTGGAAATAGTATTATTATGAAGAAAGCCTCCAACTTCACTAGCCACTTTACTTGCACTCCACATTGTACACACTGAATAATTCAGTCAGACTCCATTCCTCAGTCACTCTGCATTCTACAGTTACTCTCCACCTCTATCAGACTCTCTGTTGTGTACATATCCATACCTGAGATAAAAGCATTTTTCATTGCTTAAATCGAACAAGTCTAAGCCTACCTTCATCTTTCACACCCAAGTGTTATCCATATGCAACCGAGACACTGCAGTCTGACCCTACATGGACTCCATAAACAGAGAGCATACCAGCTCCTTCGTCTAGGGTGAGGGGGGGGGGGGGGGTAAAAAAAAAGCATGTGGTTCTAGGTTTGATTCTATTGTTCTGCATCTTGAGCAAGTGTTCTCTACTATAACTTTGGTTTGACTAATGCCTTGCCAAGCTATATGGTGACCTCAATAGTGCTGGTGACAAGAAAAAAAGTCACCCAGTACCCATTGTATAGTGGTTGGTGTTAGGAAGGGCATCCAGCTGCAGAAAATGTATGTCAAAGCAGACACTGGAGTATGATGCAGTCCTTGACTCATTGGATCTAATCAAACCATCCAACCCATGCCAGCATGGAACATGGACATTAAATGATGATGATAGTGTGTATGTACACACACACGCACACACACACAGAGGAACACACATATAACTCCACACACACAACCCCACGTACATGCATACACTACACACAAAACACACACACACACACAAAATATATATACACACACACACAAGATATACGTACACACACAAGATATACATACACACACACACACACACACATACTTCAGCTGCGAGTCAAACACCTTTCCTGTTACCATTGCTAGCCAACACCACACAAACACAACACACACATACACACACACGCTATTACACACACACGCTATTACACACACACAGAGACTTGCATGCATGCACATACCCACACATACCTCCTTCTCTTACATACTCGTGTCTTAGAAAGAACTTTTTCTTCACCCATTCCCTTCTGGTCATTTCAAAATGTAACTACATGTGAATCGTTGGCGACTTTTTTTTCCTCCATCTTCCTTTTCTATTGGACTTTCCTCTGTTTCTGAAGAAGAGCTTTGCTCGAAACGTAAAACCACCTTTCTTTCCTTCCCTGAGTGTCTGCTAGTACTTTACATGTACCACGTCCTTGCGTTGTTTTTTTTTTTTGTTCTTCATTTTTTATTTATTTATTTACTATATACATATATAGAGGTGCAGGTGTGGCTGTGTAGTAAAAAACTTGCTTCCCCACCACATGGTTCTGGGTTCAATCCCACTGCATGGCACCTTGAGCAATTGTCTTCTACTATAATCTTGGGCCAACCACACCCTTGTGAGTGGATTTGGTAAATGGAAACTGAATCTCATCATATATGTGTGTGTGTGTGTGTGTGTGTGTGTTTCTTTGTGTTTGTCCCTCCTCCACACCCCTTGACAACCAGTGCTGGTGTGTTTACATCCCTGTAACTTTGCAGTTTGGCAAAAGGAACTGATAGAATAAATACTAGGCTTTAAAAATGCTAAGTACAGGAGTCGATATATTTGACTAAAAATTCTTTGAGACAGTTCCCCCAGCATGGTTGCAGTCTAATGGCTGAAGCAAGTATATATCTTGCATATATGTATGCTAAATATATCCCAAAAGGACAAGGGTTTAGAGAATAAATATTGCACTGCAATGTACAGAATCAGTTTTATAGCTGTGAGAGTATTTTAGTGAACTCGAGTGTCTTGACACAATAGTTATGTAATGTACACACTTAACTATTGAATGCACTATCACTGCTGCATGTTACATACTTGGCAAAGAGTATGTAATAATGAACTTGTCTATCATGACCCACTGGTGAAGTACTAGAGTTTAAAGGTTTTGTAGTGGGCACTAGTTCTTGATTGGGGAATACAAACCTGAATAAATGTTGTACGATGACAAACAGCTGACTGTAAATGGGTAAAGAAAACCAGTTCTCTGAGAGTTGAAGCTTTGTAGATTTTCTAATGCTCTTATGAACCTACTTGATTCAACATCCTATTATGTTGAACTAACGATATTTTGTGATTCATTCTGTTTGATAATAAGCAATAAAACTAGTGGTGTTTCAGTAAAAAATAAGGAATAGTTATGTCTAATTGATGGGCACAGTAAGTGATTGATTGTATATCAATATGGCTGTTTTGGTCAAGCAGGAAAAATGCAAATCCAAAACAACCATATCAATAGACAGTCGATCAATTATTGCTTCTATCAATCTAATGAATATATTGATATTTGTCAAGGGGAATTATGAAGGAGTCTCATTTAAAGTGTAAAGTATAGATCTGATAGGATACAAGTTGTGCTAAATGCTGAAATTGTTTTCTAAAAGC
>NC_068985.1:54308918-54315330 GCF_001194135.2 Octopus bimaculoides | reverse complement strand
ACCTTTATGAGGCAGTGTGCCAAGTGACATCACTGCTTTTACTTCACAAGTTGTGAGATTGTGTTCTTGTAACCGCCATTACCGCCTGACTGGCCCTTGTGCTGGTCGCACGTAAAAGCACCCACTACACTCTCTGAGTGGTTGGCGTTAGGAAGGGCATCCAGCTGTAGAAACTCTGCCAAATCAGATTGGAGCCTGGTGTAGCCATCTGGTTTCACCAGTCCTCAGTCAAATCGTCCAACCCATGCTAGCATGGAAAACGGACGTTAAACGATGATGATGATGTGTATGTTGTAGCCTGTAATTTTTTCATGGACAGGAAGTTGGAACAAAGAGTCAGTGTGAAATTTTGCATTAAACTTGGGAAGTCTGCTACAGAGACATTTTTCCAAGGTGCTTGTTCAGTGGGACTGAACTCAACCATGTGGCTGAGAAGCAAGTTACTTACCACACAGCTACACTTATATATATATCTTACCATCTTCCATTTAAACAGTTACATGCTTGATGTTTTCAAGTCTATTGCTGTTTCACATAGTCCCCTTTAGTTTAACTTGAGAAAAAGTATAAAGCTTGACATATATATACATACATATATGTGTATGTCTTTGCAGCTGTTTGTTACTCCCACCACAACCACCACTTGGCAACCAGTTTTGGTCCCTTTAAAGCCTTGTAACTTAGCAGTTTGGCATAAGAGACTAATAGAATAAGTACCAGGCATAAAAAAGAACAGGTTAATTTGTTTGACAAAACCCTTCAAGGCAGCATCCTGGCATTCCACAGTCCAATGACTGAAACAAATAAAACACAAACACACACACACACACACACACACACACACACACACACACACACACACACACACACACACACACACACACACACTCACTCACTCACTCACTCACTCACACACACACACACACACTTCAATTTATCTTAGAGGACAGATGTTTTTAGAGTTTGATGCCATTGGATGTATAAATTAAACCAAAGCTTTATCATTATCATCATCATCATCATCACTGCCCTCAGTATGATTTTCATATCAACATCCCCCATGCTTGCATAGGTTGGATGAAATTTCACTTGGAACAAATTTTCATTGGCTGAATGTTTTTCTTGTTGCCAACCCTTACCTGTTCCCAACTAAGGCAATACTCTCTCTTAGTCCCTTTGAATACAAACAGATCATATTTTTGTGGAAGGTTGTAAACAAATGACAATGTTTTTGTATGAATGGTAACTTCATTTACAATTGACTGATGATATCAAGACAAGGACACACACACATATGATGTGCTTTCTTTCTATATATCAAATTTACACACAAGGCTTTAATTGACTCAAGGCTATTGTAGAAGACTCTTCTTGCCTAAGGTGCTATGCAGTGGGACTGAACACAAAACCTTGTGGTTGCAAATCAAATTCAGGTTATAACAACAACAGCCATGCCTGTGCATCTAAACTTTAGTGAAAGTTTTATATTTCAAATAATTAGATTGGAAATCCATTTATACCAAATATGTTTAATAAATATATGTATTCTAAATTAATGATTGGGTTTTATAAGCAGTAGTCAAAAAATATTTTATCTTTTCACCCTCACAATTTAATATGCAAAGATTATTTTATATATTTTCAATAAAATATCTGGCAGAATTCCATTAAGGTGGGACAGTTTCATAGAATGTTCAGGAATAGTATCAGGCATTAGTTTTTTGGTTTCAATCCATAGTTTCTTTGTATCAATTATTAATAAGAAATTAGCACTACACTGTTATCATTGTTTAATGTCTGTTTTCCATGCTATCATAGGTTTGATAGGATCTGGAGACTTGTAGGGCTGCATCAAGCTCCAATGTTTGCTATGGTATGGCTTTTTAACATCTTGTTGCCCTTCTTAACGCAACCATTTTATAGTTATCTCCACTTAAATGTGGATGTTCTGATAGAACAAGCTATACTGCAGTAGATACTATGAGAGAAACTGTCATAGTGGTTTTTGATGCAAAATGTACTCGTGTTTATATTGCTAATGGGGAGATAAATCCCTGCCACCTCCAGTGCCAAGACCACTATTTTATCGTGTGCACTGGGTGCTTCATTTGTGCCACCAGCACTCGTGAGGTTACCAAGTAAGTTGCAAGATAGAAAAGAAATGAGTAGGGGAGGAGAAAAGGAAAAGTGGGGAGCATGACTACGTTGGGGTGGTGGTCAGAGGAAAGTGGCTTTATGTATATATTTATAAAATTAGGATATTATTCCTCAAATCATTTGTCATATTTTGTCTCTCTTTCTAAAACCTTCTCCCCTTAAATTTGTGGTGGTGGTGATGTTCCCATGTTAGAAGCAATCATTGTTGTTGTTATTATTTTCACTGAGGTCAACTTTGCCTTTCATCCTTTTGGAGTTGATAAATTAAGTACCAGTGAAACACTGGGGTCAATGTAATCAATTAATCCCCTCCCACCAAATTTCAGGCCTTTGCCTTTAGTAGAAAGGATTATTATTATTATTATTATTAATTTTATTATTATTATTATTATTATTATTATTATTATTATTATTATTATTATTATCCTGCTGGGGTTGATAAAACAAGTACCAGTTGAGTACTGGGGTCAGTGTAATTGACTAGTCTCTTTCCCACAAGTTTCAGATCTTGTGTCTATAGTAGAAAGGATTATTATTATTATTATTATTATTATTATTATTATTATTATTATTATTGAGTGAGAGGACAGCACACACCCTCAAAATGATGCTGGGGTACAAATATATGAAGCCCAATATACCTATCATGACTACCTGTCTGATAATGATTACACCAGGCATATGCATCACAATGAAGGGTTATGACTTTGCAGGTGGGACCCAGTTAGAATTTTCTTCAGGTTGAGTAGCCCATCCGCTTAAAAGGTCCTTAAATAAAAGTTCTTTAAGGATGATGAACGAAACATTCATGTTTCCTGGGGGGAATCATTCAAACCCCAAAGTGTCACCTCTCAGCACATGGTTATGATTCTCCTCAACAATATCTGATACTTCCAACTTCTGATGCCAAATTCTTGGGTTTCTTTGGGATAGTTTTGTGTGCACCACTCACAACAGGTTTCGCACTCACTCTTGAGTTTCTTTGAATACACTCCACTCTAAATGTCTTTCTCATTTTCTATCTGACTTTCCCATTTTCTATCTTCATAATGTTCTGATCTGTAGGTACTTCTGTGTCCATGAAGATCCATTCTTTTATTTTTTTACACACTCTTTATATTCTTTAAATGCTCAAATTCTTTTTAGATTTTACCCATTTATCTGAGCGGTTATTTTTTGCTGACTTAGTCATCATTGCTGTATCTGATCAACGATCATCTTTTCATGTCTTTTTGTTTTATTTGTATACATGTATAGTAGGGGATACAAAAAAGCATCACTATAGTTAACTCTTGTTACCATGTAAATGTTGCTTTCATGTGCTGTTGAATTATAGATTCTTCTCCAAAATTTAATTCGCTGAATCTCTGCCAATATTCAGTTGGCTGGTTAATTTGTTTTCAATATTAGTGTAAGCGTAATTTGACCATCATTTCATTACTTGTATCTTGTACAAAACACTGTCAATTATCACCTTTTCTTGTTCAGTGTCAGTTCTCTGGACCTGTTGTCTGATGTTGAATCCTAGAATTTATGAATAATTCTTACTATTATCCATAAATTCAGGCTCTACGAATTTCTCTTCATGATTTAAATTTATTGATTAGAAACTATTTATATTGCAGACTAGCTACAACAATGATTAACATATTCCCACTTAGTGTTCTACAAGAATGTATTAAGAAAGATTATGTGTATCATTGTTTAGATTTTCACTGTTCATCATCATCATCATCATAATTTAATGTCCACCTTTCATGCTGGGTTGGATGGTTTGATAGAAGCCAGCACCAGACTTCTGTCTGTTTTGGCAGGGTTTTTATGGCTGGATGCCCTTCATAACACCAACCACCCAGCAGAGTGAACTGAGTGCTTTTTACGTGGCCCAAGCACAGGCGAGGCCAGTTTTGACAAAGTTTTTACAGCTGGATGCCCTTCCAAATGCCAACCACTTTACAGTGTGGACTGGATGTTTTTTATGTGATATATGTGTGACAATTTATTTTTGGCTTTGATAGCCATCAGCATACATCAGCAAATAATTTGTCTGTTGATTTTTATAAACAAGAGCCATGATTGCTGGTACAAGGTAGCTTTGATCAAAGAGATACAACCAAGTTGAAACACCATGTGTCTTAAAGTCCTTTTACCTCAATGAATCGAGTGTGTTGTGAATACATATTTGTCCAAAAGGTGAAGTTCTCCAAAGACAAAGTACATGTTCAAATCAGCCAGAGAGAATTAAGAATGACATTGTTTTGGTTTTTGCTGTTCTCCATACATGTTATGGTTTATTAAACTATTTCTTTTGAAGAGAAAAGGGTGGTTTTTATTGTGATGTTCTATAACTCTGGTGTTTTAAAGATGTCTAACCTACTAACCTAGTTTAAGTCTTGTCAGCTGTCTTTTTGGTTTAAGTTTGGTGTATTTCCTAGGTTTCTGTTTACACTGCACAATTATTGCACTATGCTGCTACATGATTCCATATTCATTGCTTACTTGTACCAAACATCAAGTGCACCAACCTCACATGTCTGTTGCACATCCTTTGCATTTGTTCAACAACATTACACCATTCCTGTGTTTGCACTCACCATCTATTCTGGTTTAGAAGTTCACTTTGCAGTCATGTTTGTTTCAGATTCAATCCCATAGTGTAGCAACTTGGCTTAATCAATTAACTTGTGAATAGAAACTGTATGCACTCTCATTGCTGCATTTGTACTGTGCACCTATTCCATCAACCCTATATATCCATCACACCAACACCCTGGTCACATTCTTTCTCCACTATACCAACATCAATCATATTCATACTTTGCATCCACCACACCAACTCATACTCCACAGCCATCACACCGACACTCATACTCTACTGCATTTCACTCCAGTTACATGGTTCCAAATTTAATTCCATTGCATGGTACCCTGTGTTAACCATTATTTTGTGAATGGAAACTGTGCGGGAGTCCATATGTGTGTATGTGTATACATATGTCTCTCTCATGATGGTAAATTCAATGATTCAGTGATTGCTATATTGGACACTATTATTTACAAGCTATCATATAAAATAAGTAAATAACTGCACATATGTTGCACCAACCTTCTCTTTCTATGGCATCCATTGCACCAAGTTTATTTTATTATTTTGTGATGGTATGTGGCTTAGTGATTGGGTTGTTCTTGATCAAAAGGATATGGATTCCAATTTTGGACCAGATAGCATTTAATGCCTTTGAGCAAGGCACTTCAGTACATTGTACTTGAGTCTACTTGACTGTAATGAATATCATCCAAGTGCTGCTTCTAGCTGTAACATTTTGGATGTTCCACTGGCTTAGAGCAGTTAAGTGGGACATGAAATTGTTTATGCCTGCACATTACTACATGGGCACCTAAAGCAAGTCTTTTTAGCCTAATACAGTGATACTCAACCTCCTTTTACTTATGGACCCCCTTTGACTCCTATTTTATTCTACTGGATCCACATAGCCATTCAGTGTTTTAAAAAAACCCTATTGATTTTTATAATGAAGTATTATTAGAAATTCTATAAAAAATTAAAATATTTTGTGTATTGTAGAAGTATAACCAACTAATTGCACATCAAACTTAACAACAACATGTTAAATGGACCCCCTAGTGCCATATGGACCCCAGTTGAGAACCACTGTTCTAATACCTTCTTTCCTCAAACTGCTTCTCTCTAGAGCTCACTACCATCACTTTGTTTTCCTATGGTCTGTGATATTTAGTCTTTTAAGCTTTTTGTCACTCAGCACCTTTTGAATTTGCAGGCCCTCATTTCTTTCTTTGTAGTCCCTTTTGCTACAGTGGCCTCAAACTTTGTTAAAATCGTATTGAAAACAAGCCCCCCAAAATATGGCACATGTTATTAATTCATACTTATTTTCAAGTGATGGCTGTATTATATTCTTTTATTCTTTCACTTGTTCCGGTCATTTGACAGCGGCCATGCTGGGGCACTGCTTTGAAGAATTACAGTCGAAAGAATTGACATCAGTACTTATTTTGTTAAGCCTGGTACCTATTGGTCTCTTTTGCTGAACTGCTAAATTATGCCGATATAAACATAGCAACCCCGGTTGTTATGCTGGGACAAGCATACACATACACACACCAACACCCACACATTCTTTCTCACGCATGTACACATATACACACAATGGGCTTCTTTCAGTTTCTGTCTACCAAATCCACTCATAAGGCTTTGGTCAGTCTGAGGCTATAG
>NC_068985.1:54299228-54308908 GCF_001194135.2 Octopus bimaculoides | reverse complement strand
CTTTCAGTTTCTGTCTACCAAATCCACTCATAAGGCTTTGGTCAGTCTGAGGCTATAGTAGAAGACACTTGCTCAAGGTGCCACGCAGTGGGAGTGAATGTGGAACCATATGGTTGGGAGCAAACTTCTTACCATGCAACCATGGTACTACACTTTACTTTCTGTGTTTTACTTGTTTTAATCCACGCCTTAATTTTCAAAATTAAACGTTTATTATACATCACAGCTTATGTGATGGAAGGCAAAGGCGTTTATCTTTTTTTATCAGTAAGTTTGAGAAGTAAATCTTGGAATTTTACCGTAACAGTACTGAAGTTGAATCTGCCATGTGTAACATCTGCCATCTTCGGTTTTAACTTGAGTCTTCCGATAGTCTAAAACTTCTAAATAGTAATATCAGCTAACTTCCATCTTTATTCTAATATTACATCTCCCCTACATCTTTCCTTGAGCTCTAGGACTCAAAAAGCTAGGGACCTGGTTTCCATGGTCTACAAATGAGTGAGATCAGACCATTCCCTCTGAACAGGATTGCAGAGTGTGGCCAGCAAATTTATAGGGAGGGGATGAGTCAGTTACATCAACCTCAGTACATGACTGGTACTTTATTTCATCAACCTTGAACTCAGAATTTAAAGTGTTGGAAGAAATACCACTAAAGATTTTGTCCAACACACTAATGATTGTGCTTGCTTGCTACCTTAATATTACAATGTACAATGGTCTAAAGGCCTGAAAGAATGGAATATTTCTTGGAGAGTAGAATGCAAGACTACTAAATGCTCTGTTATGTTTAGGTTCATTAATCATGATTTGACTTTGCTTCTCATCATAGTGTGGCTGTGTGATTAAGAAGCACACTTTGCAACCTTATGATTTCAGGTTAAGTCCCAGTTCATAACACCTTGAGCAAGTGTCTTCTATAGCCATGGGCTACAAATGCCTTGTGAGTGAATTTGGTAGACATTAACTCTGTGGAAGCCCACCGTGTGTATATATATATATATATATATAGACATATACTCACGCATACATGAGTGTGTGTTGTTTGTGTCTTCTACTTGCCCCCACTCACACCACTTGACAACGTGTCTTGGTTTCATTCTTTTTCTTGTTTCAGTCACTTGACTGCAGCCATACTGGAGCACTGCCTTTAGTCGAACAAATTGACTCCGGACATATTCTTTGTAAGCTTAGTACTTATTCTATCGGTCTCTTTTGCTGAACCACTATGTTACAGGGATGTAAACACACCAACACTGGGGGTACAAACACAGACTCACAAACACACACACAGTTCTAAGTTCAAATTCCACCATGGTCAACTTCACCCTTCATACTTTCAGGGTCAATAAGTACCAGTTGAGCACTGGGTGGATTGACTTACCCTTCCCTGCAATTGCTGGCCTTGTACCAAAATTAGAAACCAATATTGTATAAATTAATACTATCCAGAAATCTTGGCAGTTCTATTTCTTTCTGTTAAATTCTTCTGTCTACTGATCAGTTGGGTTTGTGCTATGCTTTGTTGATGAGGTCCATTAAGATTGAAACATGTCCTTTGCTGTCACTGTCTTTGCTAACAAAGATAGATTTTTCCCTTAAATAAAAGCAATAGTTCTTGAAAAACAGAAATTAATTCTTGATATCTTGGAATCTCTCCATGTTTTTCTTTTGGAGTCACTAACAAATGCTGTTAGGCTTTTTTTTTTCTAACTAAAAGTTCTCTCCAATCCACACCAACCTGATTTATTGTAATACATGCCAATGGTTATTTTACTTAATGTTCAGTGCTTGTTTCAGTTATTTCCTTTAGTCCAATGTTATTTAAAAATATTTTTTATGTGGCCTTGTATTTAAGATTGCTTTTTGACAAACCAAACCGTATTGGTGATTCTATTAAAAGTTAACAGCCAAGGACATGTTAAATCTTTATTCCACTTCTCTTTTTGTGATACACCAGAAGGAAAAAAAGGTAAACAAAAATTGGAATGGTTAATACTTTATTATGGAATATTTACAGTCTTCTAAATTCATGGTGCAGGTGTGGTTATGTGTCTAAGAAGCTTACTTCTGAACTTTGTGAGTATATTTAGTGGAATGAAACTGAAAGAAGTCCATCATTTTATGTATGTGTGTGTGCATTCATATTTGATATTACATGATGGTTGTAAATGAGATGTGATCATTATGCAAGTGACGTTGTTCATTTCTAGTTTTCCCTGAAATATGTCTGACTGTAGAGAAATGTTACCTTGCTTGGAAACAGGTGAAGATTAGTGACAAAAAGGGTATCCAGTTATATTGAAAATCTACCTAAACAAATTAAAGTAGAAATGGCTTCAAAACCTTTCCACCTTTATTTTTCAGAATGCAAATAGCTGGAATATATTACATACATATAAGCTCCCCACCCTCAGCATCAACTCTAAAATTTGTCTTGTGCAGTGGTTCTCAACAAATTTTTATCTGTGGACCCCTATGATTACTATTTTATTCTAGTGGACCTTACCCCCCACATAGCCATTTGATGTTTACAAACTAGTTTCATAGATACTTCTTTCAAAGTTCTTATTTTGTTTTTCAAACATTCACTTGTGTAGTTTGAACTATGTAAAATGTTAGAGAAAGAAACCTAGCTGTTTCTTGCAATAAATACATCCAAAGCAAAATCTTTTCATGGACCCCTAAATACTACCTAGGCTCTCTAATTTACTATTTTGCTTGAATGGACCTCCCAAAATCTTATATGGACCCTCAGGGGTAATATGGATCCTAATTGAGAATCACTGGTCTCATGCTTTAAAATGAACAAATTGCTTGATACCTTTGACTACTATCAGTGTAAAGCATATAAAGGCATTGTACTGGTTTAACATTCAGAGGCCTCCACCATATATTTAATGCCAATCTTGAAAAATTATCTTTTCCCTTTTTCAGTCATTTTATTGTGGCCATGCTGGGGCACCGCCTTGAAGGGTTTTAGTCAGACAAATATTTTTTTTTTTAAACCTAGTATTTATTCTATTGATCTCTTTATGGGGATGTAAACACACCAACATCAGTTTTCAAACAGTGATGGGAGACATACACAAAGACACACACACACACACACACACACACACACACACAAACACACAAACACACACACACAATGAACTTCTTTCAGTTTCTGTCTACCAAATCTACTTGCAAGGCTTTGGTCAGCCCAGGGTTATAGTAGAAGACACTTGCCTAAGGTGCCATGCAGTGGGACTGAACATGGAACCATGTTGTTGGGAGGCAAGTTTGTTACCACACAGCCATGCCTATGCTTACAATTAGAAAACTATTTCTTAAGGTGGTTGGCTTGTTACTCATTGGTGACCCATCTGTAGTAAGTTCAGTGCTTGGGCACACTAGGGACCCAATTCTACTCTGTATATACTCTGGATTGCTGTAAATAAATAAGCACTATAGGACTCAGTGCATTGGTTTGCCTAGTGACCTCATGGATCTAGGGACCCAATTATGATCTATGTATACTGTGGTTTGTTGTTGTCATTATCATCATTTTGATCTGGACATTTTTCTTTTTTTGAACGTATCTCCACATGGCTCTTGTGGGTTTACATAAGATTTTGCTGTTAGAATTTATGTGTAATAAATTGGTATAATTCCACAATACACAAAATATTTTACTATAAAGATATAATGGGACTTTTTAAAATATCAAATGCTTATTAGGGTCCAGTAGAGTAAAATAGGAATCAAGGGATCCATAGGCAAAAAAATGGTTGAGAACCACTGATTTGAACTTCAACCCTTTGGCATTTAGATTACTGTCAAATGTAATGCTTCTTTTTCCACATTGTTTTGAATTAATCATGCATTATATTGTAGCTTTGTGATTTCAGTGATGCAATTGCATATTTTAATTATGACATTGTTGGGTGGGTATGAGAGGCCAGATTTGTTCAGTTTGAACATAAAACAGAAAATTTTGGGCTGGATATGACCAGTTTAATGGTAAAGGGTTAAGGCCACTTTGAATGCCTCTCAGAATGTTGTGGCTTGCTCTCACTAACTAAATACTATGAACTAAGTGCATTGATTAGCCTGGGAGCCTATAATGCTGCTAAGAGTAAGTTGTATCTAAATTTAAACTACCTTTATAGATTTCTTAGTACATCGACTGAGAACAAACCCAGTGTCGACCCACCCACATGAACGAGAGCAGACAGCATTACATTACATGTCAAAGAAAAATTAAAAAGAAACAACAAAAATGGAGAAAACAACAACAGAAAAAATAATACACGATCCCATGACAATGCTGTACTGTGATGTAAACTATAATTACTTTAACCTAAAGAACTGTGCAAGGGCTGTTTCAACTGAGGTCATTTGTGTATGATGGGTAGGAGCTTAGAATTATATTAAAGGAGGTTGTTGAAATTGTTTCATTTCAAATGAACAAAATTGTAAAACAGTGCAGTAACAATTAGTAATAGTACGCATGCCCATGGAGAGAGAGAGAAAGAAAGAGAGAGAGAGAGCGAGCCTCTCTGGAGTGGAAGCCAGAGAAGGAGTGCATAGAAGGGGAGGTTGACCTGTCAGGATCTGGTTGAGGACTGTGGTAGATATATGGGCCTGGCCTGGGAGCAAGGCTCATGACAGGATTTGTGACTGTGCTGGGTGGGGATCTTATGGTTGCCTGACACTCAGTTGGAAGCATGAGGGATGAAACAGTAACTAACTAGAATTTCAATTTTTTTTTATTAAACTTATTTTTTACAATATTTTATAAATCTTATAGGTTTATTGTTTTCTCTTAAATTGAAATAATATAAAAATATAAATAGTCTTCTGAGATTTAATTTTTAAAAGTATATTCTAGTTTAGTTATTTATATTTTATTTTATTTTATTTATGTGTGTGTGTGTATGTGTGTAATATCAATTTTTTTTCCTGTGCAGAATTGGTTTAGATAAAATTTTGCAGTAGGATAAACTTTATAATTGTTATTGATAATTGCATATTTTTCTTCGTAAAATAAATATATAAATAATATTCTGCTACTGGGTGAAAACAAAAGAGAAATTGTTCATTTCTGTTCTAGTTGATGTTTTTTTTTTCCCTTTAAAAAGAAGGCAAAGAAAAAAAAACTATCTATTAATGCCTACTTGTTGCAATATGTTGTAATTTTGTTTATATAGCACTGCAAATTTTAGGGTCACAATTTTACTGTTTGATGACTGTTTAGTTTTGAGGAAGGAATTAGAAGGGGTATTGAGTAAGCTTGTTGATTTCCATGTCTGCAGATTACATAATAGGGGAAACATATGGGAATATAAGCTAGTTCTAAATGGCACTTGTCTGTTTCATACGGAGGAAGTTGAAATTGGGGTGGTTGCTCATAACCAAGGAAGTGTTTACTTTTGGGTGTGTCTAAACACTAAAGGTGGTGAAAGTATGTATGGTGGTAGGTATGTTGTGCATGATAAAGTCGAAGTGACAGGCAGAAGGGGAAAGCTTTTGTTGTTTTTTTTTTCTATGAGAAAGGGGACAAAAAGAGGTTGTCTTGGTAAGAAGACTTTCAGACATAAATAGAGGGAACTGCTGTGATCAGTGAAACTAGTGTCACTTTGCATTGTGTTTATTTATTTATTTTTTTTTTTCTATTCCTCTACTGTCTTAGTAAAAATGGTGTTAAATTGTGATGTCCCCTTTATGAAGATTTTATGTTCGAATTGTTATTTTATCTCAAGACTCTATATCATATCTCTGGACTTTCCAATTGGTTCATTGTAATTTATTTTATCATTAACATCACCACCATTGCCACCACTACCATCATCGCTAACACCATCATCTTCATCATTATCACCACCACCACCATCACCATTGTCATCATCTTTGTCACTGCCATCACCATCATCATACACCACCACTACCATCATCACTAATATCAACATCATCATCACCACCACCACCACCACCACTACCATCATCATCATCACTAATACCATCATCATTGTCATCGTCGTCATCATCATCACTACCATCATCCTCACCACCACTACCACCACCATCATCATCATCACTAGTACCATCATTGTCAACATCATCACCACTACCATAATCTTCATCTTTGTCACTGCCATCCCCATTATCACCAGTACACCACCACCACCACCATATCATCATATTTTTCTGCAGCTTCTTCTCATTAAAACAGATCCATTTTATTTCTGTTTTTGGCACAATGGTGTCATTGCTTACTTTGGTTCAGTTTAGCAAGGAAATGCACACAAATATCTAATTGTGTTGACATTACTTGCCTAGTTCTGCTCTAGTAGTTATTAGTATAACTCAAATGTTTGCACTTTACTACAGATATCTGTTTACCATTTTCACCAGTGGCTGTCATCATCATTATTATCATTTATTAGTTTTGTCTGTAGATTTGAATTTCCTGCTTGAATAGAAATTTATAGTTTAATATTTTAAAAATATTTCAAATTGATATATACATTTATTTGTACTTAAATTTCCAGCATGTAATTAAATTTTAATTGAAAAGATTTTTCTATTTAGAAGAGTAAGATGGATAAACTGTATCATGCGTTAAAGAATAATTAAATTTTGCATAAAGTTAATGAGAACATTCACAAAGGTTGTGAATGATCATATTCTGTTGCATTTTATCTTTTTAATAGCTGCATGGTTAAGAAGCTTGCTTTCTGACCATATGATCTCAGGTTCAGTCCCACTGCATAGTGCCTTGAGCAAATGTCTTCTACTTTAACCCTGGGTCAAGCAAAGACTTGTGAGTGGATTTGGTTAACAGTAAAAGGAAAGAGAAACCCATTGTACATAGCATTATCATTACATCATCATCATCAACATTTAATGTCTGTTTCCCATGCTGGCATGGGTTGGATGGCTTGATAGGATCTAGTGAGTCAGAGGACTGCATCTAGCTCCAATGTCTGCTTTGGCATGGTTTCTGTGGCTGGATACTCTTCCTAATCCCAACTGCTTTACAGAGTGTATTGAATGCTATTATATGGCACCAGCACTAGTGAGGTCACCAAGTAACCTCCAAGATCAAACTCCTTGACTGAAGAGTGTGTATTTGTGTGTGTGTGTGTGTGTGTGTGTGTAACACCCTCAACTAAAACCCCCTGCTATATGTAAAAATCTGCAAAGTAGAAATAGTACTGTACTGTATATTTTTTTAATTACTTTTATAATTTGTATATATTTATTTTATTATAAATGCAAAATAATACCACAGAGAAATTGATGTAAGCTTAAATAATAAACAGCGATAGGTGAACTGCGATATGGCGAGGGATTACTGTATTCTGTAAATAATAATTATAAACTTTAAGCTTATAAATGTTCCCTGTGTATTAGCTGTAGAAAATAGTCTAATATTGGGGTTTATAAGCCCTTAATGGAAAAAAATGACTAGTTTGCACAGAAATTGAGTCTACATAAGTGTACTTAATAAAGTGATGTGGGTTTGATTTCCATGCATACTAACACCCATTTTTTTCTGTTGGGGGCTTATATGACCCAATATTAGACTATTTTCTATGTCCAATACATGGTGGATGCTTATACGCTTAAAGATTGGGCCTCATGGAGGCAATGACGGAGACCTTTGACATTATGCCGTGCTTGAGAAGAAGACACATCAAGCTGAGCAAAATCGCAGTCATGACAAATGGCTCCTGCAAATGGCACCTGTGCCAGTGGCATGTAAAAGCACCCATTACACACTCAGTGGTTGGTGTTAGAAAGGGCATCCAGCCATAGAAAACCATGCCAAATCAGACTGGAATCTGGTGCAGCCTTCCAGCTTACCATCCCTGGTCAAACCATGCAACCCATGCTAGCATGGACAAGGGATGTTAAATGATGATGATGATGATGATGATAATTTTCACTAGTCACGATTTCTTAATTTAATGCACAATATACATATATATATATGTGTGTGTGTGTATCATCATCATCATCGTTCAATGTCTACTTTCCATGCTGGCATGGGTTGGACGGTTTGACTGAGGACTGGCAAGCCAGTGGGGCTGCACCAGGCTCCAATCTGATCTGGTCAGATGCCCTTCCTGGATGCCCTTCCTAACGCTAACCACAGAGAGGCTATGAACGCTAACCATAGAGAGGCTATGAACGCTATACTAAAAGTTTAAATTACAAGAAGACATAATGAACTGCAGTAAAATCCAAAAGTCTAAAGTTCTAAATAATGATAGACAAGAAATCTAAGTAAAGGAGAAAGGGTTTAATTCAATTAAAGACGGGAGTAATACCAAATTTATATAGTTCGACATCTCTAGTTTCTACTCATCTATTAACCCCATTATCCTTAACAAGGCACTTTGGTTTGCCCATAATAAGGCAGGTCTTTCTAGGGACGAAATTAGTGTAATATTAGTGGCTCGTAAATCAATTATAAAATTTAACAATAAGCTATGGATTCGCAAGGATACTCCAGAGGCTTTTGATATTCCTATGGGAAGTTCGGATTCAACTCTAACAGCTGATGTAGTTTGTTCGTATATATTATATGAAATGGCAGACCAGTTCCCTAACATTAATGGAGGTCTATACAGAGATGATTGTCTGCTATACCTCCATAATGTCACTACCCAGCGCATCTAAAAGGTTAAAAATAGATTAGCTAGATTCTCCCGGAGAATGGGTTTTGGCATCGTTGTTGAGGATGAGGTCTCCGTAGCAAACTTTCTAGACGTAACTTTAGACTTACATAGTAACACACATTTTCCTTTCCATAAACCATCAACTAATCTCAGGTACATAAGCCCTTTTAGTAACCATCCTAGGTCTATCACCAGTAATTTGGTTAAGAGTATTTCAATCAGACTTTCTAAACTATCCTCTAACTCCCACATTTTCAATAAGGTGAGTAGGAACTTTCCTAGGGGTTCTCACTATTACCCAATCACCAACACACATAAAGTTAGATTTGAGTTTTCTAACACTAAAAATATGTTACAGATAATATCTTCCCATAATTTTAGACTTTTAGATTCATCTCTAGTCAGCCATCCCAATTATGATGATAATAATAGTAATGATAATAACACACTCATATGGTAGCAATAGTTATTTAGGTAAAAATATAGGTAATAAGTACAACATTAGTATATATAACAATCACTATAACAACAATAAGATTAGTATCTCGGAATCTAATTGTAATAGAATCATGTTTTTCAGTGCGAATGCTAGGACCAGAAATGTGGTTTATCAATGTAAGGTAACAACTAACACAGAGGTCTCATTCTATGTGGGTAGCTCCTTGACGCAGGTCTCCAAGAGAATTTCCAACCATTATTCTTCCTTTAGGGATAGGAATAAAATTAATAGTACCGGTCTAAGTAAATCAATCTGGAAACTTAAGAAATGCAATAAACAATTCTCTTTGGAATGGTCAATACTGGCTACCTCAATACCCTACGACAAAGGTAAGGATTTTTGTCCTCTCTGTAACTTGGAACTATTCCACATTCTGTTCTCCAAGAATAATTTAGTAAACCAGATAACTCAGAGAGCATACAGATGCCAGCATTGGAGGAAACACACCTTCAGTTTTTTTCATTAATTTCATCCTTCTTACTAATTTTAGTTATTATTATTTTTAT
>NC_068985.1:54296951-54299128 GCF_001194135.2 Octopus bimaculoides | reverse complement strand
AACCACATGGTTCTGGGTTCAATCCCATTGCATGGCACCTTGGGCAAGTGCCTTCTACTATAGCTTGGCTGACCAAAGCTTTGTGTGTGGATTTGGTAGATGGAAACTGAAAGAAGCCCATCATGTGTGTGTGTGTGTGTGTGTGTATTTGTGTCTGTGTTTGTCCCCCCCCCCCATTGCTTGACAACCAATGTTGGTGCTTTTACGTCCCCATAACATTGTGGTTCAACAAAAGAGACTGGTAGAATAAGTGCCAGGCTTACAAAGAATATGTTCTAGAGTTGATTTCTTCGACTAAAAGGCAGTGCTCCAGCATGGCCACAGTCAAATGACTGAAACAAGTAAAAGAATAAAAGAATAGAATATTTGAGTGTAGAATATTTTGGGCTGGATATAGCTGGTTTAAATGATAAAGGGTCGATGTTGTTGCTGTCTTCATCTTCTGTTTCTCTGAATTAGCAAATTATTGTTCTGTGAAAAGTCTTGCTGTATTTGAAGCTATTTTAATTGTAAGGCCTTTGCTTGTTTCCATAGCTAACAACTGTTGTGATCAGGTGTTGTAATCTTCTGGAACTTGTGCCCCTTTTTTTAAATACATTAAGTGTCTGTGTGTGTGTGTGGTACAAGGCCACATCAGTCACTGTGCTCAGCTTGCACTTATTTTATCAACTCCCAAAAAGAATAAAAGACAAAGTTGATCTTGAAGGCATTTGAACACGGAATGCAAAACAACCTGAAGAAATGCTGCTAAGCATTCTGTCCGGCGCAGTTACAATCTTCACTGCTCACTATCCCCAAAAGCTATTATGATTAAAGAAAAGATGGTGAGTTATAGCTGTTACTTGATGAGAGTAAAGCTTGTTAATAACTTGTTAGTATTCAGTTTCTAGTGTCTAATTCAATCATTTACTGTCTAATTTTAGTCAGTTATCAGAAATAGAGGTGAAGATGGGAATGGCAGAATTAGATCAGATTAGAATAACGGAGAAAGAGAGAGAAAGAGAAAGAGAGAGAGGGTGGAGGGAGAAATTGTGATGTGTGCATGAAACTTCCTTTCATATTCTGAGTGTTCATTAAATTTGTAAACTCAGTGAATAACTTCACATAATTCTGTTCTTTTTTTTTTCCTTCTCCAAGTTGAATATATTGCATTTAAAGGACATTAAAGTTGACAGAATCAATACAGAATTTTGTATATATTTTGTCTTCTTGTTCATAAGTTTAAGCATCTCTAAATCATTAGTCCTTGACCTAGGCGTTAAGTTCTTCCTTGGGATATTGTGAACTTGTGTCATTATCATCATTTAATGTCCATGTGCCATGCTGGCAGAGAGGAGGAGAGTAAATGTTAAAGGGTGCTTTGGATGAGGAGCTGAATGGGAAGGCTTTGGGTTTTCTTAAAAATAAATTATTAAGATCATGTTGAATTGTTTTATTTGAAACACATTTTCATAAAATTATTTTTGGCGATTAAAATATGAATAAGACTTTGTGTTATCAGTGAGTAGAAACATGAATGGCAATACGTTAATGTCCAACATCATTTTGTTATATAAAGTCCTTGCTTTCTTTATTAATTTCTATAAAAGCTTTAATATAGGTGCAGGAGTAGCTGTATGGTAAGAAGTTTGCTTCCCAATCACATGGTTCTGAGTTCAGTTCCACTGCGTAGCACCTTGTTTAACTGTTTTCTATTACACCCTCAGGCTGACCTAACCCTTGTGAGTGGATTTGGTTGATGGAAACTAAAAGAAAACTATCGTGTGTGTGTATATATATATGTGTGTGTATGTATCCTTGTGTCTGTGTTTGTCTCCTGCTCCCTTACCTCTTGAGAGCTAGTGTTGGTGTATTTACGACCCCATAACTTAGCAGTTTGACAAAAGAAACCAATAGTATAAGTACCAGGCTTAAAAAAAAAAGAAAACCACTAGGGTTGATTCGTTTGACTAAAATTCTTCAAGGTGGTGCCCCAGCATGACCGCAACTAATAACTGAAACAAAAAATAAGGGATAAAAGACAGGGGCACTATGTCAAGTGCTACCCACTCTGTTACAAGCATTTAAGCTAGTTCTTCAGTTTGATGATACCTTTCCCTCTCCCTTCTAGAGTCTTAAAGACCTGGTAGAGGATCATAGGTACTACCTTCTTCTGACAGAAAAAAAAAAAAAAAAAA
>NC_068985.1:54294557-54295907 GCF_001194135.2 Octopus bimaculoides | reverse complement strand
TATATATAGATAGATATGACAGGCTTAGAGGTAGTGGTGATGCTGGCTGGTGCAATTTTGTGGTTTTCTGGTATGGTGAGTGAGATCCAGCAGGCCCCTAACTGGTTCCCTGATCTTAAAGGTGTAATGTGGATGTGAAATGATGGAGCGGCTGGTGTGGTGATGATGCTAGCTGGTGCGCTAATCTTCCTCACAGTACTTTATGGGAGACAATATTTTGTGTGTATGTCACAATACATTTTTGGCCTTGTGTGTTATCCCAATTGAGTGTCATAACTCTTACTTTGATATTGTTCATAGCTCGTGCTCTTGAAAATGCGACATATAATTGGCCATGAGAAAATACCGGACGAGGCAAATGTATTTCAACATTTTCAAATGTTTGCCCTTGAGCCTTATTGTCATTGAATATGCAAATCGAAGTGGAAACTGAAGTCTGTTCAGTTTGAATGGAATATTTGCATCACTTGGGCTAAGTTTCATTCTGAGAATTAGAACTGTATGACTTCTGTTGGAGCCTGTTACCAATGATGCCTCTACACAATGTTCATGAAGTCTTTGCACTATCATGCGAGTTCCATTACATAATCCATGACTGATTGAAAGATTTCTCAGCAGCATTACAATAGCCCCTACTTTTAAGTTGAGTCGATGAGGAGGCATACCAGATAGAGCGAGTTTATGAATTCAAATGGATAGTTCTGAACCTCATCTTCATTATTGCAGGACACTGAATCTGTGCTTAAGTACGTTTTAAGTGCCTCTGGTATAATATTAAGAACTTTTTCATTTATTGCCAGACAGTCAGAATTTTTGGGAGGTAAAATTGCTTGTTTTTCCATTTCTTCTGGTGTGCAGTTGTTGAAAATTTCTGGGTACAAATGTACAAATTGAAAGGCAAAAGAACGAAATAATAAATAGATTTATGAATGAAAGTTTGGTAATTGCGTTTACTTCCACCACGCGACACTTATTATTGCAAACGTTTTAACTAACCTATTACTACACACCATACACACACACACACACACACAAATACATTCATATTTATATGTCTGGAGCTGTAGCTGTTATTCAAAGGGGCCAGCCTTGTCATATTCTGTGTGAGGATGAATCTCCCTGAGAACTATGTTAATATTATGCATGTCTGTAGAGTACTCAGCCATTTGTGAGTTAATTTTATGCTCGTGTAGTAATGAAAAATGAAACTGACAGCCAATATTTGCTGTGTCTGTGTATCTCTGTAAAAACTTTTCTTTGGATTTATGTATCTACTGTCTCTCTCCCACTTTCTCTCTTTCTCTTCCTTTATGTCCCTCTTCTCTCCCGCTTTTCTCCCTCCCCTCCCCC
>NC_068985.1:54278352-54294398 GCF_001194135.2 Octopus bimaculoides | reverse complement strand
CCCCCTCTCTCTCCCTCTCTCTTTCTCTCCCACTCTCTGATTCTCTTTTTTCTCTCTTACGTCCTCTCTGTAACATTTAAAAGCACAAAACGAATGCCGTCACCATTCACTGTCTCTCTCTCTCTCTCTCCCCTCGTATTTCCTCTCTGTCCTCCCGTCTCTCGCGTTGTCACTTCTTTGAAGTGTGACGCGCACAACAGGTACGTACAAAAACAAAAAAGCGTATTATTGATAATAATAAAATGCATGTAAATATCTAAAATAGTGACACTTGCTGGAAAAGATAAACCACTGCACAAAATTTGCTTTTTATTTATTTGAATAATCAGCTGTTTTAAAAATAAGAAATGAAAGATTAAAACAAAAAACGGTCGTGGACCTACTGCTCTAAATTGCTGAAATAACCCCGTGATTCAATCACCTCCGCTCGCCCATATACATACAATAAAACAAATAATGTTGACCGTGAAATCAAAGAAAAAAAATTCCAAGAGTTATTTCCCTTGGATAACTTCAAATATTGTCATTAAACTGTTTCACTCTTATCAAAACTGTTTGTTGAATGCTAAACTGTCAGGCAGTTACTAATGGAATAATTGGTTTTGAGTTCCATCTTAGATTCTCAGTTCAAACTGCTCCTTGGACCTTTTAAAAATCTAATAACATAAAATAGGCTTGAAAAGCACGCAGATTTAATCTACATGTAAAATTCTTTAAATCGCTGAGGACTTTGTAGGTAATGATAATAATAATAATAAAAATAATAATAATTTTTTTCACATACTTTGTTTTATTGTATGTTGTTATTCAGCCCAAGATTAAATAGTTGTGTTGCTGTTTAGTACCCCCAGGTCATCTTCAATCCAGCTCCTTTTTAATCAAAAATGCTCTAGCTTTTACACCCCATTTTTTTTTAGAGTACATCTATGACTATGTTAAGTATTCTTTTTTTAAGAGTATAGGATGTATTCTCATGGAGATTTAGCTGCTATTTCTAGCAGCCATGTTGAGGCTCTGTAATTGGCTCAAGAATGGGAAATTGGTTTCAGGGATTTTCTTGTTATGGTCAACAACTTTCGAGGAAGCCTCTTCGTGGTTGCTTATCCTGTTAGAAATAGCAGCCGAATTTTCCTCATATCACATCCTTATATTTTAATGAGAGAGAGAGAGATATAATGTAGTCTCAGATATAGTGCATCCAATAAAATGAGGTGGAATGGTCACAGCTGGAAAGTCTAGGTTGGCACATAGTTAAGGGTGTCTGCTTTTTTTATTTGGAGCTGTGATTCTGCATTCAAATCACATTGCAATCAATGATACTTATCATCTTTTAATGATTGTTTTCCATGCTGGCAGCGATGGCAAAGCTGGAGAACTGCACCAGGTTTCAGTCTGTTGTGGCATGGTTTCTACAGCTGGATGCCCGTACTAAAGCCTACCACTTTACAGTGTGTGTTGGGTGCTTTTAATGTGGTACCGGCATTAGTATTTTTATGTGGCACCAACACTACTGCTTCTTATGTGGTAACTGCACAAGACACTTGCAGGTCAATTGTCTTTCCTAGGGTGTTTGGCTTTAACACTTCTGATGTGGAGGACGTGTCTTCTTGGGTACAGCAAGGCACCAGGTATCTCGGTCCTTTGTCATCTAGTCTGAAAGGTTCAGTATCCTGAGGTTATCCTTTGGTACCTTGTCCTATGTCTTCTTGGGTCTCCCTCTTCCATGAGTTCCATCCACTTTGAGAAATCAACACTTCTTTATGGAGCTGTTGGTATCCATCGATACATTAATAGAAATTATTTTTTGAGGTATGTTTGCAGCTCCAGGTTGTCAGTGGTGATGTAATGATCATTGGTAAATTTTAAAAGCAAAGTTTTCAGGGATGTATAAACATTTTTATTTATTTATTAAAACGCAAACCAGATAATTACTTTTACTCCAGAAATGAATAACAAATAGTGAAGAATTATCATGTATCCTTCACAATTTCCAGGTGCAGGCTTGGCTGTGTGGTAAGAAGTTTGCTTTTCAATCACATGGTTCCAGGTTCACTCCCACTGTGTGGCACCTTGGGCAAGTTTTTTCTGTTAAAACTTTGGGCTGACCAAATTTTGTGAGTGAAGATGGAAACTGGAAGAAGTTTGCCTGTGTGTGTATGTGTTTGTTCCCCACCAACGCTTGACAACCAGTGTTGGTGTGTTTGTGTTCCCGTAACTTTGCGGGAAAAAATTAGTGGAGTCGATTAGTTCAACTAAAATTCTCCAAGGCGGTGCCCAAACATGGCCGCAGTCTAATGACTAAAACAAGGTAAAAGATAAAAGATGAGATATATTCCAAATTTTTAATTTAACTGAATTTTGTCCAGCACAGCTAGATAATTTACATTAATTACTAAGTATTAAGGAGTTATCTCCCTTATTCCTAAAAGAAAAAAAACCCCGCAAAACACTTGTCTCTCGTTTTTGCCCCTACCTTATATTCATCATGTCTCACTACATTCCATCTTTTGATCAATGTTACATTAACAAAATGCCACTACACACGCGCACGCGCGCACACACACACACACGCAGACGCAAGACAGCCTTCTTCAGTTTCTGTCTACTGAATTCACTCATAAGGCTTTGGTTGATCTGGGGCTATAGTAGGATTCACTTGCCCAAAGTGTTACACAATGAAACTAAGCCCAAGACCACATATTTGGGAAGCAGACTTCTTTACCACACAACCCTACCAGTGCCTGTCGTGGTTTCTGGTTTGATGATGTGTTATTGGCTGTGTTGTTGTTTTTGTCTGTGATCAAAGTATCAACAACATCTCATCTGCTTAGGTGTATCTTGGACTATATTACCTGATGTATTGTTCCCTTTTCTAAGATGGCAGGATGTGATTTGAGGGGAATGTGACTGCTGTTTCATGCAAGTTAGGTGACCACATAAAGGCTCCTTTGTTGGTTTGCTGTTGTTATGTTATTTGCATGCGTATTGTATTCTGGTGAAGTGATCAGCTTGACAGTTTGAATTGTAGTCACCGTTATATTTTAGCTTAGAAAACATATTTTTTTATAAGGGAGTTAGATTGACTATTCAGTACCTACCACCACTGCCATCACAGCTGCTGCAACTACCTGTCACAATTACCACCACCACTGCTGCTCCCATTTCTATGCCTGTTTTCCCATGCTTGCATGCATTGCACAAATCCCCTCCAACATGATACCCCACCACTTGTTGTGTTCCTTTGTGAGGTTCAGCTTCCTGAGATCGGCCTTCACCACTTCTGCACATATTTTCATTGGCCTTCCTTCCTCCAGACAATCTCCTGGCACTTCTTCAACTATCTCTCATCATCCATATACAGTATATGACTATGCCAGTGTAGCTATTAACCCTTTCATTATGTATTTATTTTGAAATGCTCTGTGTTTCTCTCAATTATTTTAGCTATAACAAAGAATTTAGTCAAATAACTTAGTTATCATTAAGCTAGTGTTAGGAACATTAATTGTGACTAAGGTTTGGTGGAAAATTTTAATTCAAAATTTATGAAAACAAGACATTTGTACTAACAGAGCCAGAGCTGGTTTCAGCTGGATTGATAATGTATCAGTTCTTATTTGGCATTACTATCCTCTTAGACACTTTCAGAGAACCATGTTTTGCTTGTATGTTCTATTTTTGATGAGGTTTCTACAGCTAGATACCCTTATTAATGCCACCCACTATGACAGAGCCTATTTAATGCATTTTGTTGTAGTACCATCACTAGAGGAGTAAAGTTAAAGGATCCTATCTATATTGACTCTGTTTACCAGTCACTTTAGTATGGCACCAGCATATTAGTATGGTTGTCTTGTTCCCTGCAAGACTAAAAAGTTGTCTTTGTGTGTTCAAAGCAGACATGACTGAAAAGGTGGGTAAAAGACAGAGATGCCAAAGAGAAATAATCTGGAGGAGAGAGTGAAAGAAGAGAGAGTATAAGTATGATGGGAGAAACAGATTGGTAGGGCAGTGAGTAATGAAAGAAGAGTGAGGGAAGGGGCATGATGTATGACAGTGGTGATTGGAAGAAGTAATGTGAGGGAGCGTGAAGGATTGGAGGATATTAACATATATGCATAATGTGTGTGTGTGTGTGTGTGTGTGTGTGTGTGTGTATGCGCATGCATACTTTAGCCCTTCATCAGCTGACACAAAACTACCTCACTCAGTGCAACCTCCCACCTATGAGGGGGTCTTGTCTTGCAAGTTATTCAGTGACCTCACAAGTGCTGGTGCCATAGATAAGCACCCAGTACACACTGTTTAGTGGTTGCTATCAGAGAGAACATCCAGCTGTAAAAACCATGTCAAGCAGATGTTGGAGCTCAACATAGTCCTCTGGATTATTGGATCTTGTCAAACCATCCAACTCATGCCAGCATGGAAAAAAGGATTGTAAATGAGATGATTATATGTAAATATGTGCACTGGACTTCTGAAAAGTTCCCCCCCCCCCATTAAATTCCATTTGCAAGGCATTGATCAACTTAGGTACATTATCAGACACCTATCCAAGAAGCCATACAGTGGGGAAGGTCTCAGAATGACATGATTATGTTTGTGCTTTGTTGTTTGTAACTATTTTTGTTTGAAACTTAATAAAGTGCAATTTTTGCTGTTGGATATATGCATGTGTGCATGCATGTAGCTCTTGGTTAAGACTTCAGGCTGTACTACTTTTGACTGTATTGCCTCCAGGAAAAGCACCCATAAATCCATTAAGTATCATGGTTGAATAATTATAGGCAGAACGTCTAAGCTGTTAAATTATTTTCCCCAGCTTAACCAAATCTCCAAATTTGATAGAGCTCTTTCTCTCATGCTAGCATTGAGTCAATGTGCGTGTAAATCAGTACTAAAATGAAGCACTAATGTAATGTGGGTGATATAAAAATATTATTTGTTTTATGGAATTTAATTCATTCAAAATAGAAATATATTTTTTATCCAGTTTTGAGATGATTGCTGTAACAGAAATGTAATATTTAGATTCCTTAAGCAAAGAAATAATAGAATAATTCAAGTAATGAAAGTTTTATAAGCTTTTTAAGTTTCTTGCTTTGATAAACAGGAAGTTATGTCTGTTTATAGCACCCATAAAATATATATATATAAATATATAGGCACAGGTATGGCTACATATATTGGTGCAACAGTGGCTTTGTAACTGAGAAGCTTGCTTCCCAACCATGTGGTCTCAGGTTCAGTCCCACTGCACAGCACCTTGGGCAAGTGTCTTCTCCTTTCATCCCAGACTAACCAAAGTCTTCTGAGTGGGTTTAGTAGAAAGAAACTGGAAGAAACCTATTGTATATTTATCTGTCTGTCTCTGTCCCTCCACATTGTGTGTGTGTGTGTGTGTGTGCCCTTGCCTTGACATCATGTAATGGTTGTAAATGAGCATCAGTTTTATACAATCAGTGTTGTTCATTTCCTGTGTTCTGTGAAAAACATCTCTGGCCATGGGGAAAATATTACCTTGCTTGGAAACAAGATGAGGGTTGGCAACAAGAAGGGCATCCAGCTGTAGGAAATCTGCCTCAACAAATTCCGTCTAACCAATGTAAACATGGTAAAGTGAATGCTAAAGTGGTGATGATGATAGAAAATGCACAAGCAACCTAGGATCTTTGAAGATATCCCTTTTAGGTTCTTCTACAATAGCAAGTTTAGTTTCATTTCAAATAGACCGAGACAATAAGTCTTTCTATGAAACAGATGTTGTTTTAGGGTGTTTTTGTAGCAGTTCCTTCCCCTGCTTTACCTATATATATTTTAAGCTGTTCCTGATTGATAATCAACATAGTGGCATTTGTGTTGTTCTTATGGGTATGGGTTAGGGTTAGGGTTAGAGTTGTGGTCAGTGTGTAGCCACATTTCTCTGGGAAGATGAATGGTGTGAGTATCAAGTAGTTGAAGTTGTGAGTGGGTAGCATAAAAATGGTGAGTTTTGAGGGTCAGAAGTGTAGTGTGTGTAGTAGCGGTGGGACTGAGCCAATGGTTGTAGAGAGGAGTATTAAGAGAGACTAACATAATGTATTGAATGTGTTTATTTGGATGTTAGCCAAAATGTATGTGTGTAATTGTGCGTATTGATCCTAGTGTGTGTGCTTGTATAATAGTGTGGAATGTATGTAATAGGGTGAATGTAGATGTGTGCCTGTGATATATGAAACCTTTATGTGTGAAATAGTCAGAGTATTGTGCCAATTGTTTGTATATAATAGTATGAGTAGTGTACCAGATGTGAGTATGTGTGTGTAATATGTGTAGAGTTTTGATCTAGATGTGCAATCAAAAATGGTTTAGCTGGTGGAGCTAAATCATCAATTTTATACAAGTACTAGTCAAGTACTGGGGTTGATGAAATTGACTACACCCTTCCCTCAAAATTTCAGACCTTATGCCTATAACAGAAAAGGTTTTGAATTATACCTTGCCTTGAGATGCCAATATTCAATTTAAATATTAGTTGCTCATGTTATAAGTATGCGTTTGTTTTATTATTTTGGTAATATTCTTCTACTTCCTATTTGTCATCCGTTATCATTTATCTGAAATGGAATCCGTTTTTTTTGTGTATTTTCAGATGGAGCAGCCTCAAAAGCTGGGGTGCAACAAGGGGATAAAATTATCAAGGTGAGTTATTTCCACAGACTCAAAACACATTTACTGTATTAAGACAAATGAAGCTTGTGTTACATTTTTTTTTAGGAATAGACCTTATGAGTTCTTGATTTTATTTATTAGTACACCTAGTGGAAACTGCTTATTGTAATAACTATAGAATGAAGCCTTTTTGATAACAACAGCTAGCTGATAGCATTAAGTAAAGGATATAACAATACATGGGCTTTTGATTTTTACAAACAGCTAATGTTTAATTAAAGGAGAAGTTTAGGACCCAGTAATTTTGCTAACAGTAACCTTTGATACTTTTATCTATGAGTTAAATATATTACTCCTTCTGCATATTTATATACATATACATCTCATGCATCTGTTATTCATTTCAGTCCTTTGGACTGCAGCTATGCTGGGGCACTGCCTTGAGGAGTTTAGTCAAACAACTCGATTTCAGTACTTATTTTTTAAAGACTGGTACTTATCCTATTGGTTTCTTTTGCTGAACTACCTATGCTGGTTGTCATGCAAAGGTTGGGGACAAATACAAGTATGCCATATAAAAAGCACCTGTGCTGGTGCCACATAAAAAACATCCATGCTGGTTGCCATGTAAAAGCACCCAGTGCATTCTGTAAAGTGGTTGGTTGGTTGGTTGGTCATTAGGAAGGGCATCCAGCCCTAGAAACCATGCCAAAACCGATAATTGGAGCCTGGGTAGCTCTTGAGCAGGTCAGCTTCTCTCAAACAACCCAACCCATACAAACATGGAAAATGGACATTAAATGATGGTGATATATACACACATACCCACAGTAAGCATCTTTCCATTTCCATCTACGAGATCCACTCACAAAGCTTAGATTGGCTTGAAGCTATAGGAGAAGACATTCACCCAAAGTGCCACAGTGGAAATCAACCCAAGACTACATGGTTGGGGAGTAAACTTCTCAACCACACACCCATGCCTAGAGAGAGAGAGAGAGTGTGTGTGTGTTAGTGTTTGCAGGCAGACATGGCCTATATGGTCTGTTTCACAACCAAGTGATTTCAGGTTCATTCTGACTATGTAGCCTTCAACTATTGCCCAGGGCTAAGCAATGCTTTGTGAGTGAATTTGGTCGAAAGAAACTGTATGGAGGTTGATCATAATTGAACATACATGCTGCCATGGTTTGGATGGTTTGACAAGATCCAGCAAGCTGGAGGACAACATTTCACTCCAGAATCTTCTTGGTTTGATGCCCTTCTTAACATCTATCGCTTCACAGATTGTGCTGGGTGCTTCTTTTTGTTTTTCATGGTGACAGCACCAGTGAGGTCACCATGAAAATTGCAACACTTAAAAAGCACCCTTCGCTAAGTGTTGAGAAGGTAAAATATGAAAGAAAGGACAGAAACAAGTATCTTGCTGTACAGGAGTTGCATTGCTACCTTGCATTATATATGCTTTGTAAGGTGGTGAGCTGGCAGAATTGTGAGCATGCCAGGCAAAATGCTTAGCAGTACTTTGTCTCTACATTCTGAGTTCAAATTCCGACATAGTCGACTTTACCTTTCATCCTTTCAGGGTCAATAAAATAAGTACCAGTTGAGCACTGGGGTTGATATAATCAACTAGCCCCCTCATCCCAAATTTCAGGCCTTGTGCCTATAAATAGAAAGGATTATATATGCGTTGTGTATGTGTGTATGCATGTATGTTTGCATTGATCTCTCATTGCTTGACAACCGATTTTGGTTTGTTTATGTCCTTTTAACTGAGTGCTTCATCAAGAAGAGATTGATAAAGGAAGTAAGTACCTGACTTAAAATATGTACTGGGTTGATTTGATCAACCAGACCCTTTCGAGGCAGACCTCTCTTATTTACACACTACTCCTGTCTCTGTATTTCCCTGCTTCCTATTTTCATTTTTTGTTTCATTTTTCATTCTGATCCTCCTCCTTTCTCTTACAGTCCTTATTCATGCTCTCTCCCTCCCTGTTAGTTTGTTCTCTTTTTCTCTCTCTCTCTCTCTCTCTCTCTCTCTCCTTCTCACATGGACACATTTTCTTCCTCCTTTTTCATTTTCTAATTTGCTTCTCACTCACCTTCTCTTACTCCCTTCTCACATCACTCCTACCATCTTTCACCCTCTCTCTTTCTCTCACACTCTCTAAATTCCACCCTCCTGTGTGCTTAAATACTACAACTGTTGAAAAAATGTTCAATCTCTTTTTCTCTGCGGCTCTTGTACACCCAATGTAATTAGCTCTTACTGTATATTGTGGCTACTGACGGCTTTACTGATGATCTCATACTTTTATTTAAATCTTGTAAACATAAAAAACAGATGTTAGGTGAAATCATAGTGGAATGATAAACTAAATTACTTGGGTTTAATTATTGCTAAACTTTGGCTTAAATCATTTCAGATTTTAAGACATAGTAACATGTACATATAAGTATACCTGTTTGCATGCGCGCGCGCACGCACGCACGCACACCCACACCCACCCACACACACACACACACACACACACACACACATGTATATGCATACACATATATGTGCATTCACACATACATATACACAGAACTATTCAATTATCATCTTCATTTTTAAATCAGTTTGCCTGTACAGCAATGGGTTAGACAGACTGTCACAATTTGAGCTGTTCTTATTTGGAATTACTGTGTTCATAGATGGCTTAAAGCACCAAATCTTGCTCAGACAACTCCATTTTAGCATGGTTCCTATGACTGGATGCCACTCCTATCACCAATCACTTTACAGAGTGAACTGGATATATTTTACTTTGGCACCAACACTAGAGAGAATGTCTTGTCTTCAACAAGACTAAAGGGTCCTCTCAACCCTACATTATCTCTGCCGAATTTGCCAACCACTTCATTGCATGAACCAGTGCATGTTATCATGGCACCAGCACCAGTGAGGTTGTCATGTAAATCACAATACTGAATAGTTTCCACTTTGCTAAGGAGATGAAAAGAGAGTGGGATGACAGAAGATGAAGTTTTAAAGCTAGTGAGATAAAGGAAAGTATGATAGGAGTAATATATTTATTAGTGTGAAAGGGGATTGATGATAGAGGAGTGTGTAACAGTAGCTTTTTGTTTTTCATGGTGACAGCACCAGTGAGGTCACCATGAAAATTGCAACACTTAAAAAGCACCCTTCGCTAAGTGTTGAGAAGGTAAAATATGAAAGAAAGGACAGAAACAAGTATCTTGCTGTACAGGAGTTGCATTGCTACCTTGCATTATATATGCTTTGTAAGGTGGTGAGCTGGCAGAATTGTGAGCATGCCAGGCAAAAGTAATAGAAGAGAAAAACAATAATACCAGGAGTTAATGGGAGAGAGGCAGTGATGGCAACTACTTGTTTAATGGTAAAAGGGTGAGTGATTGATGGACAGTTGTAGAGGTGGGTAATGATAATCGAAGTGTGGTGTATGCCAATCATAAGTATCTTAGAGGAGAGGGAGTGGCTAAGTGTAATGATGGGGATACTAATCCCTCATTTCATAAGGTATTGTGAGGATTAGGGTTAGAGAGCGGAGTTGAATAATAAGTATGGTGGTGGGGTTGAATAAAGCTACACCACTGGATTTCTTGTATGTCCACAGCTGCTTTAGACATGCCTTGTAGAATTTCTACCTATACTTTTCCTACATATCAAGTAAGGCCATTTCCCTGATGGAAACAAAGTGCTATCTATTTTCCTACTTACTAAAACTTTGATCTTTGACATGTGCATGTATGTCATCATTATCATCATCATGCTGACATATGTTGGATGGTTTGACAGGATTTGATGGTCCCAATGACTGCAATGTACTCCAGTGTCTGCTTTAGCATGGTTTTTATGACTTGATGATGCCCTTCTTGACAACAACCACTTGTAGCATGTACTGGGTACTTATTTCATGCCACCAGTGCTAAAAATGGTTGTATGTATATGTATGCATGTGTGGGCCGTTGCCAGTACCTCCTGACTGGCCTTCGTGCCGGTGGCACATAAAAGCACCCACTACACTCTCAGAGTGGTTAGTGTTAGGAAGGGCATCCAGCTGTAGAAACTCTGCCAGATCAGATTGGAGCCTGGTGCAGCCATCCGGTTCAACAGTCCTCAGTCAAATCGTCGAACCCATGCTAGCATGGAAAGCGGACGTTAAACGATGATGATGATGATATATATATATATTTACATATAAATGCACTCATGTGAGTGATTGTATGTGTATATTTATGTTCTACACTGTCACTGCTTGATTGGAGCAGTGCTGATGTTGGTGTTCCTTGTTGACATTATGACCTGCTGGTTTGTGCTATTTATAAATTTGTGGAATAATAAAATTACTTCAAAAACAGATAAGGGTTACTGACAGGAAGAGCATCAAGCCATAAAGTTCTGCTTCAAGTAACTCCCCATCCAAACCCTTCCTAGTATGAAAAAAAAATACAGATGTTGAATGAATGAATGAGTGAATGATGAGAAATTGTCATGTTGCCCTGTGTTGTCGACAAAATCTTGTTTTTTGTAATTGAGAAATCTTCTGGTGAATTTGTCTTCTTCTGTTTCATTGTACATACCCTATATGATGTCATAAAAAACTTTTTTCACCCAAAAATGTGTCAAAAATATTATCCTGGGTCCTATATGCAAAGTTGGACTTCCCACAAGCTTTAATACACCAAAAAGGTTTTTTTTTTTCTATAGGTGCAGGAGTGGTTGTGTGGTAAGTAGCTTGCCTACCAACCACATGGTTCCGGGTTCAGTCCCACTGTGTGGCACCTTGGGCAAGTGTCTTCTACTATAGCCTCGAGCTGACCAAAGCCTTGTGAGTGGATTTGGTAGACAGAAACTGAAAAAAGCCCATCGTATATATGTATATGTATATATATATATATAAATATATATATATATGTGTGTGTTTGTGTGTCTGTGTTTGTCCCCCCAACATCGCTTGACAACCGATGCTGGTGTGTTTACGTCCCCGTAACTTAGCGGTTCGGCAAAAGAGACCGATAGAATAAGTACTAGGCTTCCAAAGAATAAGTCCTGGGGTCGATTTGCTCGACCAAAGGCTGTGCTCCAGCATGGCCGCAGTCAAATAACTGAAACAAGTAAAAGAGTAAAGAGAGTATGTACTGCTGAAATCGAAGGAACATCTCATATATCCACACATCTTTTTATGCACTCAAATACAGTAATTTGGTTAAGCAGTCTCCATCCCAGTTTACTTGATTATATATATTCGTGTTTACCACAACTTAAAACTTATGTTTGTTTTTTTTTGTTGTTTTTGTTTTTGTACTGTTATTTATTAAAATGCTTTTGTTAGTCCTGTGGGCATTTCTTAACCCCTGGCTCTAACCTTGACCTCAGTATAAAACCAGTTTTATTCCATTGTTTCAGTTTTGTGGAAATGTCTTCATTGCCTAAATAACATAAATGATTGTAGGTGTGGAGGCATAAATTCAAAAAGAGCACCATAAATTCAAAAAGAGCACCATAAACAATGATTGCTATTTTAGCTTACTGGAATCACTGGTTAAACAGCCTAGATAAATATAAGAAGGGTGTAGTTGAAAGAATCAACCCCAATACTTATTTTCAAGTCTGGTATCTTATCTATTTGATTAATCTCTTTTGCAGCACTACTTTACATTACAAGGACATAAACAAACCAACAATAACTGTCAAATGGTGACAGAAGAGAGGGTGCACAAACACAAAGACACACTCGCACAACATGCTTCCACATAGTTTCCATCAACCAGATTCACTCACAAGGCATTGATCAACCCATGACTATAATAGAAGACAGTTGCCCAAGGTGGTGTGCAGTAGCAGTGAGATTGAACCTGACACCACTTGGTTGTAAAGTGAATTTCTTAACCACAGAGCCACCTTTTAACAAACCGATGTGAATGTAGCAGCTGAGATTTTTGAGGTGATGTACTTTTGAATTGAGCAACATGCAAATTCATATTGTCACCTAAGGCAAGACACAATATTTTAGTTAATTTAGCTGCAAATAATTAACAAGCTGACTGATTCATGTGAGGAGGCAACGATAACCAGTTCCACGTAAAACATCTGTTGTCAGAATTTTGTTCTGAATTTTCATATTTGTGTAATCTTTAATTGAAGAAATTTATGCAACATAGAATAAAAAGAGCTAATTTCACTTGTTTCCTTTTTTGAATCTTTATAAGATTTCTAATTAAGTATTTTTTTTTGTATTTGTATATTTATCTATTTATCAGCACTTAAAGATGAATCGTGTTATCAGTGTTGCATTAAGTAATTATTTTTATCTCTAGATTTTATCTCTGATTCTCTGGAGTTTCATGTTAATCAGTTTTGTGGGTACCTTTCGGTGTTGTAGACTTTTACTGAGAAATATGTTTGTGGTAACATTTGAAATAGCGGCAAGTACCACTTCCTTGTTTATCATAGGCTATATGATACGGTTGATAAAGAAGCAATGTATATATACGTGTCATCATAATCAACATCACCAACAACATTGTTATCATTGTTTCAATGTCCATTTTTCCATGCTTGCATGGAGTTTATGGCTGGATGTCCTTCCTGTTGCCAACCTACACCTCTGTCCAAGCATGGTAATATTTCCTCCATGGCCAAACATATTTCCACTGTATATTGGAAATGAATGACATCCATTTACAACAATCACACGATATCAAGACTAGGAGAGAGGGAGACACACACATGATGGGCTTTCATTTTCTGCCTACCAAATCCACTCATGAGGCTTTGCTCATTGCAAGGCAATAGTAGAAGATACTTGCTCAAGGTGCTATGTAGTGGGACTGGACCCAAACCTTTTGGGCTGGAAGCAAACTTCCTAACTACACATCTATGCCTGTGCTCTTACATTATTAGTAACCAATGTAAGGCAGTGAGCTAGCAGAATCATTAGCATGCTGGACAAAATGCTTAGCAGCATTTCTTTTGTTTCTACATTCTGAGTTCAAATTCTGCTGAGTTTTGTCTCTACATTCTAAGTTCAAATTTGTGCCAAAATTTGAAACCAATATTTTAAGGTGTCAAGCTAGCAGAATTGTTAGCACATTGGGAGAAATACCTAGCAGCATTTCAGCTGTCTACGTTCAGAGTTCAAATGCCAATGTAGGCAACTTTGCCTTTCATTCTTTTGAGTTTGATAAAATAAGTACCAGTTGAACACGGGGGGGTTGATGTAATCAACTTAATCCCTCCCCTGAACTTGCTGGCCTTGTGCCAAAATTTGAAACTATTATTAGTTACTAATGTATGCTTGCCAATGTGTAAGATGTGCTCTTTTGTAACCCTTCAGCATTCAGAATACTCTCTGAAATGTAATGCTTATTTATTCATATTGTTTTGAATTAATCATACATTATCTCATAGCTTCAAAATTTTGATGATGTGATTGTTTATTTTTAAAATGATATTGTAGGATAGATAACAGGGATCAGATCTGGTCATAAAATGTAAAGTATTTGGGCCTGAAATGGCTGAGTTTAAACACTAACGGGTTAAAGGTTGTCATAGCAGTGGCTTGAGTTAAATTGTTTTGAAGATTTTACATATTCCATGTTGTTTGGAGAATCTAGAGAAAAGGAAGAATTAGAATAGTTAATTTTGGAAACCATAATAAAATTGTCAAGAAATTTGCTCTGGTAAAAAGTTTGAAATTTCCTGAAGTTTTTCATATTATTTAAAACAAAAATGGAGTGGCTGCCTATTTAATTGATATGTTGATTGAAAGACCCACGATTGTCCATAATAACACCAAGGTTTGGACAAACATGAACCGACTATGGATCAAGTAATTTTAATATAGTTAGCATTAAACTTCACTGTTAGACATATGTCTACGACTACTTTTAGAGAGATCTAGTCACACTTGCTTTGTCATACATTATTTATTCTCATATACATACAATATAGCTGTGAATTAAAATCAAAATTGCTTTGCACTCAGACTTTTTGCTCTGATTTGATTGTGTATGTAATTTGATATTGTCTAATTGCAATAAAGTCTGGTATGCTGTATTTGTCAAACTAGGTTTATCATTTTTTCATATGTTGAAGTTTATGTCCCATCAGATACCTCATAACATCATTAACTTTACATTAAACCCATTTATGAATTTAGATAATTTAATTGTTCCAACAATGGTGAAGAAAAATCTATAATTTCTTTGAAATCAACTGTGTTTGTTGACTAGTAATTACTATAATTTTCATGCGTGTGTGTGAGTCTAGATAGAGAGATAGCCACACACACATGCATACATGCACACACATATGCATACACATGTACACACATACATACATACCTCTATAATATATATATATTTATTTATATAAAAATTGGTTTACAGACACATCCACACACATGTAGACATCGTTATTATTTTTGCTGTTGTTTTGCATGCATGGGTTGGACAAGATTCATTAAAGCTGATTTTCTATCACTGGACGCCCTTCTTGCCAGTCACCACCTGCTTCCAAGTAAAGAAATATTTCCTTGTCCTTCAAGCATGGACCAGAGAATGGCTAGATAGATTTTTATGAAAGATTGCAAATGAATAGCACTATTTGTTACGACAGTGGTGTTTGTTAACAGTCAGTATGTGATGTCCAGCATAGAAGACATACATACACACTTATGTATGCATGTTCATGTGTTTGTATGTATATGTGTGTATCTGTCCATATGTATGTGGGTGCAAGTATGATTGGATGTATGGTTAAGAAGTTCACTTCCCATCTATGTGATTTGGGGTTCAGTCTCACTGTGTAGCACCTTATATACTTCTACTGTAACTGCAGGCCAACCAAAGTCTTGCGAGCAAACTTGGTACACAGAAGCTGAAAGTGGGGCATCGTATATATATATATATATATATATATGTATGTATGTATGTATATATATATATATAATGATTTCAAATTTTGGCACACGTATGTGCACACACATACACATATTTGTGCACACATGCACACATTATATCACATATTGTATATACACAATTTAAGGCAGTGAACTGACAGAACCATTAGCATGCCAGGCAAAATGCTTAGTGGTATTTTGTCTGTCTTCATGTTCTGAGTTCAAATTCTGCTGATGTTGACTTTGCCTTTCTTTCTTGATAAAACAAGTACCAGCTGAATACTGGAGTCAATATAATTCACTTACTTTCTCCCCAGTCAAGTACTAGGCTTGATGATATCAGCTAATTCCCCCCCTTCAAATTTGCTGGCCTTGTGCCTAAATCAGAAGCCATTCTTCAAAGATGATATATATATATATATATTATATATTATATATATATATATATATTATATATTA
>NC_068985.1:54270788-54278171 GCF_001194135.2 Octopus bimaculoides | reverse complement strand
ATATATATACACACACACACACACCCATGTACACATTGATGCTTCATGTGATAGGCTTGTGTGTGTGTAGATAGATATATTTATTCTAATATATTGATGACAAGTATACTTTCATCATTGTCACCGCCATCTCCCATACCAACCTGCAACCCATATTCACCCTCACTCCTGGTTCCTCTGTCCCCACTCACACTTTCTCCGCTTGTACTTGAAGGTTCACCCAGTTACCCCATCACCACTATTTTTATCTCTTCCCAGCTCCATCCTTGTCATCACTACCCTCACTCTTCTATAATTTGAGTAGCCATGTAGCTCCTTTATAGCAAGAAACCTGCTCTCCTCAGGCTCCTTCTCTCATACTTCAACCCATCATCTGTTAGCATAAAAGCCACCTTTCTTGGGTTTCATAATCTTGCAAGCTACATGGCGACTTCACTAAGGTTGGGGTCATGATAAAAGTATCCAGGACATAATGTAAAGTGGTTGGTGTTAGGAAGGGCATTCAACAGTTGAAACCTTCTGAAACAGACAGCGGAGCATAATGCAATCCTTGAACTCATCATTTCCTGTGAAACTAGCCAGTCTGTGCTAGTATGGAATATGGTTGTTAAATGATGATGATTATATTCTACCATTTTATTCAAAAGTACCATTGACTGAATAAGATGGTTCAGTTTTCTCAAAAGACAGAAAGGCAAGTTCTTATTGTTATAAATTCTTCTCAAAATGCATCGATCAAACAGGAAAATTTTGTTTTGTATGACAGATCAAGGATATTGATGTTGGTATTTTTCTTTCACATCTTTCAAATTGTATTTGTAAATGCTTAATCCTAGATGATCTTATCATCATCATTCATACGTGTCTGCAGTTAAGAAGCTTGTTCCCCTAGTATGCAGTCTTGAGTACAGTCCCACTGTGTGGCACCTTGAGCAAGTGTCCTCTGCTATAGTTCCTTACTGTGAGTGAGTTCTGGCAAATAGAAACTGAAGGAAGCCCAGCATACACACATACACATATACATACATACATGTATATACACACACAGATACAACATATATAAATACACACACACATATATATATATACACACACGCACATATATCTACATACATGTGCATACATACACGCATGCATGCTTGCATGTGTACCCTTTTCTTGACATCATGAAATGGTTGTAAATGAGCATCATCATACAAGTGATGTTGCTTGTTTCTAGTCTTCTCTGAGAAACATGTCTGGCCATGGGGTAAATACTACCTTGCTTGGAAACAGCTGAGGGTTGATGATAGGAAGACCACCCAGTTGTAGGAAATCTGCCTCAACAAATTCTGTCTAACCAATGTAAACATGGTGAAGTGGATGTTACACAATGATGACAGAGAGGATTAGGAGGTTGATAATGACAGTGACAGTAATGATTTGTACAAATCTGTAAGCATCCTTGACTTCATCCCAAATAAAAAGTAAAAATAAACTGAAATAAAAAAAAGCCTCCTGACTGCTTGACATGAAGTCACTCACCCTGGTATCTTTTGGCCTAGATATGCTGTACCTTCACTGTCTTTTTTACTGCTACAACAGTACCCTCTCTTCTTGGAGCTAACTGATCTTATGCCATGTTCACTCAAATTCATTTGACTCACCTGTCTCCTATATTTTGCTCTTTCCCTTTTCTACCCCCAGGCTTTGCACTAGTCACTACACCCACGCCTTCCCCCTTCAGAACATCAGTCTTCTGGAACTCCTTTACTACTCATGTTTTTGTTGTGGCTGTGAATTTGCAGTTGTCGGAGAGCATCAACTGTATAGATCTGACAGAGGATGCATGAAGGCCGGGAGCAAAACCTCTGTCTGTCTGTCTGTCTGCTGTCTGTTTGTCTGTCTGCTGTCTGTTTGTCTGTCTGCTGTCTGTTTGTCTGTCTGCTGTCTGTTTGTCTGTCTGTCTCTCTTTCTCTCTCTCTCTTTCTCTCTCTCTCTCTCCAAACTGTTACAAGAAAATCCTGAAAATATTATGTTATTACACTCTTCTATAATTTTACTGAAATAAAATGGCAGTATATTAAATTTGTTTTTCATTCCTGAATTGCAAATACTTCATTATAAAGAAGTAATGACAAATTCTTGTAATTTTGCTTTTGAAAAAAAACTAACAAACAAAACAAAAGACTTGTACTTAAAAAAAATCTTCATTCATTTCATTGAGAGGGATTCAATACAGATGTTCCTCTCCAATTTGGTGCTTCCTATTTGGTTCAAAGATAATTTTGATTGTTCTTTTTCTCATATTCTACAGGTGAATGGTACTTCAGCATTAAGTTTAAACCACATTGAAGTTGTCAACCTCATCAAATGTAAGTCAAGACATTTTGCTTTCATTTATAAAAAATGGTTTCATTTTCATAAAGATTTTTTTTCAGATTGATGTGACTTGTAACTTAATGTTTCCAAGCCAACAAAATTTATTTTATCAAAATTAATTGATGTTATCATCACCACCATCAAATTTATAATGGTCTTCATTCTTTAATGTTATCATAACTTACATAGATTTATCTACTTGTTTATTAAATTACTCCAGATCTGCATAACACCTCTTTTCCCTGTCTTCATTATATTATCAATGTAGTAACTCTATATCCTCTATCTTGTGCAATGATTAGTGAATAAGGATTATAGCATGATATATTCATAACATCATATATATATTAACTATGTAATGTGAATAGTCTGGCTGCATATTTGAACTGCACTATATGCACCTATGATTACTGGCAGTAACTGCAAATGGTAGTTAGGTTATCTTACCTAGGTAATCTAATTAGTGTCTAATGTAAATTGGGTAGAAATAATTTCATGACAAAAGAGATTTCTCTGCATAAGAACCATTAGGTTGTATGATCTATAGGAAAAGCCTTGCACATTGAAGGCAGATCTGTAGCAAATCAGCAGAAATATTTTGAGGGGTTTTGTCGTGAGCGTTGTGTAAAAAAGAGAAGTGAGGATTTGTTCTTAAGTATATCTGTTGGAACTGAGAGCAACATGCAAGATTCTAGAACATAGGCACAGACAGGCATAGCTGTGTGGTTAAGAAGTTTGCTTCCTAATCATGTGGTTTTAGTTTCAGTCCCATTGCATGGCACCCTTAGCAAGTATCTTCTACTATGACTCTTGGCTGACCAAAGCTTTGTGGGTGGATTTCATTGACCGAGACTAAAAGCAGCCCATTATATATATATAGGGTGTTCAGGCTAAATTTGATTGTTTGCATGAGAGGAAAAGAAAATACAATATCCCTTCAAAAAATAAAATGTATTTTTTAAAAAATTGAAAAAAATATTAACTAGATTATGTCTAGAAGATGACCATTTACTCAAAGTAGCTGCCCTCAGCTTCCACCAGAGCCTCAAAATAACTCTGGTACTTGGTACATGTGTTCCTCACTAAGATCATATTCAAACACCTCCTTAATCTTTGGACACTAGCTTGGCCTTAGTGTTGCAAGCAGAATGCTTGGCGTCTTTCTCAGCTGTGCCCCATATGCAATAATCCATGGGATTACAATTGGGAGAATTTAGAAGCCAGAAATTGATGCTGGTGAAGTTATAGAAATTTTCTGACAACCATCTCTGGCTCTTTCTGGAAGGAGCTGAATCCTGTTACCACACATATGGCCTTCCAGCAGCAACTCTTTCCAGTCAAGGATTGACTACAGTCTCCAGCAGCTTCACATAGCCATCTGAACTGAGTTTAAGGCCCTGCTCAAAGTTGTGGGGATGAATTCTGGCATGTGAACACTGTCATGTTGCCTACTGTGTCCTTTCCTACTGGTCACAGCTTCATAGCCTCCATTGCAGCTGTCCATGTCATGTCTTGCAGTCTTTATAGTGTTCACAGAGCATCGGGAAACAGTCATGATGTCAGCATTTTGACACCTGGCATAAATCATTATGATACAGGTATCTATTTTCCAATATTCAGATGGCTTCCAGTCCCCCAAGTCAGTTAACTTTTTCTCAACTACAACTATAAACTTTATGATCTCCAACACCATTGACTATTCACCAATGCATCAAGCTGTTCTTAAAAAAAAAATTAAAAAGACGAAACACAAAAAAAAAAATGTCAAATTTAGCCCAAACACTGTAAGTATGTATGTGTGTGTGTGTGTGTGTGTGTGTGTGTGTGAGTGGTGTGTTTCTGTTTCATTATCTTTGCATGGTGGTTGTAAATGAGTGTAACTAGCATTATTCATTTTGAATCTTCTGTGAAAACACTTTTGACCATGGGGGAAATATTACCTTTCTTGGAAACAGGTAATAGCTGATGATAGGAAGGGCGTCTAGCATTAGAAAATTTGCCTCAATAAACTCCATCCAACCCATGCAAGCATGGAAAAGTGGACAATGTTTATTATAGTGTTAGATGTTAGAATGTCTTAAAGAAAGACAAGGAAGTTGTCATGGAGTCAGATGAAAAGAAGCTAGCTATTATATAGGTCCATCCATTATTAACTCTTATTTATATGAAACTCATTAATTGTCATTAAGTTAGGATTATTCTTTTCTCTTGCCAACCCTTACACAAGTAAGAGTTGGTGACAATAAGGGCATCTTGCTGTAAAATGTGTCATCAATAATTATATTCAACACATGTTAGCATGGGGGGGGGGATGGGTGTTGTGGTGGTGGTGGTTATGATGATGATGTTGATGTAGTAGCAGCAGCAGCAGTAGTAGTAGTAACAGTTGTAGTAGTAGTAGTGTCTCTTTTCTGGTTTGGTCTGGAGGAAGGCTCATGACCTTCACAGCCCTTCTGAGACTGGTGAGATTGATGATATAAATAGGGAACATTGAACAAATTAAATTGAAATAGAATAAAGAGAAACAAAGAACATATACAGGAAACATGGATTTATGTCCCATCTGGTGCTCTTTCTCTTTCTGGTCTAGCTTTAGATAATTGTGCTAGTAGGAACCCTACTTTATTTTCTCTGAAAATAAAGAGAATTAAACTAAATGACAGTTGTAGTTTAGGAATTGTGATCTGTGAACCTATCATAGCGGTTTGATTTCCTGTAAATCTATACATTATTCTTATTACATTTAGAACACACTGCTTCATCATTTCATTCAGTTATTCATTATACATATTGGTTAGTGTAGTATTTACCTCTGTATTTTACTATCAAACTTGTTTTCTAAATAGATTCATCACTAAGATATAACACTGGTTAACAGAGCTTTCAGATTGATATCCATGCATACTTATTAACTTATATACACATTTTAGCATAGTGTGTGTGTGTGTGATATAAAAAAAAATGCCGCTGTATTGTTTATAATTGGTGCAGACATGCCTATGTTGATAAGTGCATGCATAGCTATGCACTTTGCTTCCCAACTATATAGTTTTGAGTTCAGTCTCACACTGTGACACCTTGGTCAGGAGTCTTCTAATCCCTTGTGTGTGTATTTGGCTGACAGAAACTGAAAGAAGCCTCCCCCCCACACACACACGTATAAGAAGTTGAGATGACAAAGGAATAAACAATTATCTTATGAACTTCATTAGCTTACAGCTGTTTCTGCTACAGAATGCAGTGGACTCATAGTTGAGTGCTTGAGTATCACTTTATAACTTCACAGGTACTCAACTATGGTTTTAGGCTCCAATGAAGCTATAAGATACTCAGACACACAATTGACTCCACTGCAGCCTGTAGCAGAAACAGCTGTAAGCTAATGAAGTTCGTAAGATAATTGTTTATTCCCTTGCCATCTCAATTTCTTATTACTGCTCTGTAGCTAACTAACACTTTATTTTGAAGCATATGTATATTGAATTCTGGCCCAGGTTATTAGTATCACAAATCCCTGAGTAAAATACTAAAATTAAAAAAATCTCTCTTTTTCTCTCTCTATCTATATGTGTGTGTGTATATATGTTGTGAGCCCTTACCTTGCTCATAAGCCAGTAATGGTTGTCAATATGAAGAACATCCAGCTGTGAGAAATCTGTCTCAGTAAACTCCATCTATGAAAAAGTGAGCATTAAAACAATGATGATGATTATCTTTTGCTTTGAATATCTTTTGGTAGCTCTCAGTATTTTAAAAGTCTTGCTTCGAATTAATTATAATGATGCAAATGATATCTGTTCGTAGTATATATTCTTCATGATTCTATTCAGCATATACCCAGGACTTAATTAATTACAACTTTCAAGGTATCGGATTCATTCTGCACATCCGTTCTTCAATATGTCATGTACTTCAGGTCTGCTAGTTTTAACTAAAAACTCGAATTCTTTTAATGGAGTTGAAATAAGAGTAATTAATAGCTTGAGTAAACAGGAAAAGAATGTTAGTAAAATACTTTTGTTAAGTTTACTTGGCTTGAATCATTTCTGCTCTTTCATTTATTCATTTTTAGCTCTGTGGGTTTTTTCCCTTCGGCTAGTATGTGTTAGATGAATATGTTTTTCGGGCATTGTACAGCTAGATGTCCTTCCTGTTGGATGCTCTAATCTGTTTTATTTTTCAACTAAGTGATCTTCTTATTCCACATTTTTGAAGCATGAAACAAGCAAGTGACTTATTGACAGGACAAGTGACACAAAACCACCACTTGAGCCGTGTAATCTTTGTTTACGTGAGCAAACACACATGTGCATGTGCACACACAAATACACATGAATGTGTATGTAATATAAATATATATCATGTATATATAAATGTATATATGTTTCTTAGATAACGTATATATATATATATATACATGTGTGTGTTTGTGTATAGATTTATACAATATGTGTATGTATATATATATGTGTGTGTGTGTGTGTATTTATACACACATACACACACACACACACACACACACAAATATAATCATATATGTAGGAGTGGCTGTGTGGTAAGTATCTTGCTTACCAACCACATAGTTCCGGGTTCAGTCCCACTGCGTGGCACGTTGAGCAAGTGTCTTCTACTATAGCCTCAGGCTGACCAAAGCCTTGTGAGTGGATTTGGTAGACGGAAACTGAAAAGAAGCCCGTCATATATGTATATATATATATATATGTGTATTTGTGTGTCTGTGTTTGTCCCTCCCAACATCACTTGACAACCGATGCTGGTGTGTTTACGTCCCCGTAACTTAGCGGTTCAGCAAAAGAGACCGATAGAATAAGTACTAGGCTTACAAAGAATAAGTCCTGGGATCGATTTGCTCGACTAAAGGCGGTGCTCCAGCATGGCCGCAGTCAAATGACTGAAACAAGTAAAGAGTAAAGATATATATATATATATATGTATGTATGTATATATGATGTATGTGTGTGTGTATATTATATATATATATATATATATATATATATATAC
>NC_068985.1:54258757-54270569 GCF_001194135.2 Octopus bimaculoides | reverse complement strand
CACACACACACACACACACACACACACACACACACACACACACACTCAATCACTCACACATACACACACGATGGGTTTCTCTTTGGTTTCTTTCTACCAAGAGGAGTAGCCTACACTTGAAAAAGCAAATTATTTTACTTTGTAGTCATTTGCACTTAAGCAGTTTCTGAGATAACCAGTGTTGATAATGTAGAGATCAATTAAACATTGGTTGGATGTTATGTTGGCTGGAGAGAATGTTGGTAGTGATGTACAAGAAATATGCTTAGTGGAGTATTGTACATATTTGAAAGAATTGTTTAAATATTCTAAATAATATTGGCACAACATCCGCAAACTATGATTAATGGTAGGGTGGGTTTATTTATAGATTTATTGATATACATATCTATTTGTATTGCATATATGTATGCACACATATCTATACACTAGTTTCTGTTTTTATTAATGCCTCCTATAATTTTATTGATCCTGCACTTTTGTGCTAGAATTTTGAGCCAAAATTTTTTCATATCCTGATTTTTTAATCATTGCTAAGAATCACAAGGATCTACAAAACATCTGTGGCTTGAATTTTCTTTTAAGATACTGGGTACATGCTAAACATCTACCCTTTAATTATGAATAGCCTGTATTTTTTTAATACCATTTAACATCTGAAAACCTTTTCTGATGTTTATGTCGTGTTGTCTACACTTGGGACCAATCTGTATATCACTTATAGATGCATTCCTTTGCTAATACGTTTTATCCATAATACTTTTTTTTTCTTTTGCCAATTAGCTTAACTAATTACTGTACCATATTTAGTACTTTTGAGTTAGCACTCTTGTCTATTTACCAATTTATTTGATGCTTTCAGAAAACAGACACTCTTGCAATGAAAGACAATGTTCTCTAAATTTGTTTATTTGAGCCAGTCTTCTGTTAACACTTAATGCTATCGCTATCATACAACTACATTTTTCTTCGGTAAAGATACCTTTCTGTCTCCACTTACTCCTTGAGAGGAAAGGAGATATTTTTTTCTCTCTCCTGGTATCACATCATAATCTAGTAGCCTATTTAAGGCAAGCGGACACATTCCATTCTTGTGATGAGCTATATGTATTTTACTTATCTTTGCTCTACTTTCTAACCATAACATAATCTGCTTATTTAAGAGATAAATAATTCATATCAATAGGTTTAAGCAAATTCAAATAGTCTCTTTAAATCACTTCTACATTCAAGTTCATACATTTATGTTTACATATATTTTTATTTCATATACATAGAGAGTATGCTTTTTAAATTGAAACATTATTATTGTCTATAAAGCCTACCTTGTCACTACTGACACTGTTTACATAACTTATATACCCCATGTATTTGTATTTTATTAAATCCATGAATGTTAGACTAATTTCCTCTTTTATATTTTAAATGCTTATCACATTATTTATGTACTCCTCTCTCCTCCCCGCTGTCAAAATTACAGTTCTCAAGCAAATTTGCTTTTCCCACCAAACCTATATCAATTCACAGACATTCTATTGTTTCCAAGATTTCTCTTGCTTTATTCTTACAACTTCAAATACACTCACTGGACCATCTTGAACAACAGTGGATTGTTGGCAAGTTCAAATATACAGAAAAAGGAAAAGACAACACTTGGACAATACTGTATTGCAGTTTAATATTTAACCTATTATATAACCCTGCCTTTTGTTTACATTCATTTTCCTAAATAAATGAGACTTAGGAGTCAGATACCTCAAGTTCTTGTTTACTTTGAAAATAGCTGGATTTTCCTGTCTTTTATCATCATTGTTTGATTGTCAACTTCTCTACAGAATTTATTGAGGCAGATTTCGTTTTTTTCTGTGATGGGATGCACTTTCAACCACCAAACATTGCTTGTTTCCAATCAAGGTAATACTTCCCCGACTCCTTCAAACATGAACAACAAATATGAATGGACAGGGTTTCACTACAGATTGCAATCAAACAGTACTTCTTGTATAACAGTGATACATGTTTACAATTTGTGCATGATGCCAAGCTAGAAATACAAATGCACACACTTGTATGTGCACACACGGGCACGTGCATGCATACACACACACACACACACACACACACACACACACACACACACATATGTGTGTATACAAAACAAATGCATATATGATGAACTTCCTGCTGTTCTCATCTGCCAAATCCACCCACAATCACATGGTATAGGTCAGCCCAGGCCTATAGTTGAAGTCACTTGCTGAAGGTGCCATGCACTAGCACATCACCCAAAACCATGTAATTGCTAAACAGACTTTTGAACTGCACAGCCATACAGATGATAAGCTATAGGACAGTGTTTTAACCTAAGTTCTGTCTACTAAAAATCCAATGTTCAGATTCCATGCTTATGTTTATGCTACCTTAACACCCACACTATAGTAAAAAAAGCTACTTATTAATTCCTCTGGAGTATGTGACTTTCACTAAAAGAAAGCATTTATTAAACTTTCACTGTCTAAAAACTTTAAAATTTTCATTTTAATACATTTTTATCAAAATGTGGTTTTCAAACTTCTTTTATTATTGGAGATTTCAACTACACATTAATTTTGATTCACTACAAGAAAGCAATTTTTGACACTGCAACATTGTTAGTGCTCCTTCTCTGTCTTTGCTCTCTCTGATACACTTTACAATACTACTTTCTACGCATATATCGGTTAAAGCGTTCCTCCAAATTATAAGTTTAATCTAGCATCAGCCAAATTATGTTGATTCCAGTATCCTTTCATATTCTTCATTTTTGAAGAAATAGAAAGTCAAAGCAGAAAAGTGGTTTTAATTTGCTTATGTCAACTATAATCAAATATAAACTTGTCTCAATTTATGTATCAGAAAAATTACACAAATTGGGAATCAAATGTATAAGTATTATTTAGGGATTGGTACAAACTGGGATGCCACCAGTTGTGATGATGAGAGTTCCAGTTGATCCAATTAACAAAACAACCTGCTCATGAAATTAACAAGCAAGCGGTTGAGCACTCCACTGACATGCATACCCATAACATAGTTGTCAGAGAGATTCTGCATGACAGAGTGTGACAAGGCTGGCCCTTTGAAATACAGGTACAACTTGTTTTTGCCAGCTGAGTATACTGGAGCAATGTGAAATGAAGTAACTTGCTCAAGGACACAATGTGCCACCAGGAATTGAACTCAACCTTATGATTGTGAGCCGAATACCCTAACCACTAAGCCATGCACCTTCACAGAAACAGTACCCAATGGGCAGGGCAATGTCTCTACTAGTATTGTATAACATGGTTTTATATAAACTATGTCAGTAAAACAAAAGTTTGGGATAGTCATGCCACTTGGTCATGCTCAATTCACGCAGGCAAGGACAACAATCTTTATGATATTGTCCCTTCACCTGACCTCCTTTTGCACCTTACACTCTTTCTATTTTGACATCTGTCCTACATAGTTTTTGTATTGACGAATTTATTTCCTCCAATGCCATCAATAAGATTAACTGATATTTTTAGATCTCAATAAATTATTTGAGAATCAAGAGTGTATATTATTATCATTACATAGGATTGTTATTGGTTCAGTTGATGGATGATTGAATTGTAGAAATAGATGTTAGGAAATGATCCTTCAACATTGTTAAAAGTCGTGTCAAGAAATGAAAAAAAAAAAGAAAGAAAGCTTTTATTTATGCTTTTATTGGAATTATTTATTGATTTTTTTTTTTTTGGTTAACAAATTATCTAAAGGTTAAAACAAAGAAACAGCCAGACAGTCATTATTTCATTTGAGTGATTTTGTGTGTGTGTGTGTGTGTATATGATGATGAATGATGATTGCATGGAGATGATTTCATTTCTCTCTTATGATGTAGGTATATTAGTAGTGTAGGCGTGTGTGTATGTAAAAGAGAGTATATGATTATGTGGATGTCTGTTTGTGCATGTGTGGACATTTTCCACTTGTTATATCTATGTGTGTACAAGCATAGATCCATGCTTGCGCACACACTAGGAGCACGCGCGCGCACACACACATACCCTCTCTCTTCTCAAGTGTGTGTCTCCTTTTTACATTTCCTGCTATTTCTTTTTCCTTTTTTTTCTGTCTACCTTACACTTCTCTACACTGTCTACCTTACACGTCTGTCTGTCTGTCTCTGTCGTGTATTTGTTAGGTAGTTTTATTTAAAGATATTACACATCTCAAAAGCAGCTTGCTTCATATTCATCCTGTAATCTTACTTGCAAGGAATAAATAGATTTTTGATGTGTTTTACAAAATAATTCTTGTCCTCATTTCTTCATTAGACAATCCTTGTTAATTGTTCCTCTGTTGGAACAATAATCTTACTATATTTTCTCTGAAGACTTACAACAACCATTTTGTTTGTTCTCTCCTTCTTACCCATCTTATCACATTGATATTTGAGACATTTTAACTTAAACTTCTGTATTCATCTGTTGGAAGGCTCTGCTTTTTTTTTTTTTCTTTTTTTGTTAATTTTATTTATATGTAATCTTTTAATAGACAATTCTGAAAGCTACTTTGTATACTAACTGCAGTAAAACTGTTCATGGTTGTGTGTGTGTGTGTGTGTGTGTGTGTGTGTGTGTGTGTGTGTGTGTGTGTGTGTGTGTGTGTGTGTGTGTGTGTGTGTGTGTATGCATGCATGCGCGCGTGTGCGTGCTTTACCAACACATTTCTAAGTCCATACTTTGCATTTAATTTCTGGGCTTCAATTAGATTTTTCTTTCTGAACCTGGACGGTGGTATGTCTAAGTCAGTGGTGGTAGATAGGAACAGCTGTAAAAGTAGTGCCTTCATATTAGTAACCATCAATGCCTCAACCAAGGTAGGGCAGTTGCATTTCTTCAAGCATCTACAGGTTTTTCTTGGGAATGTTTCACGCATTAGTACAAGTTGGAGACAGGAATGGCATTTTAGACACACATTGGGATTGTGTGGTATTAACAACAGGAGTGGTAAGCTGTAAAAGCTTCACAAGCCTGCTCAGACAGTTCCAAGTCTGACAAGTGTTGCGTGGATTTCTCAAATACACTCATATAGACATGAAGCAACTACATCAGGTCCTCCAGATTATATTTAGACAGCATATTTGTTAGGTCAGTGCATAGAGATAGTGTAGGGGGTCCACACTTTTCAACTGCATAGGTGTCCTAGATAGTATGCACAAACTGGCATCTATTTGCTGGAGGCTGAACATCTCATTCTTGGTGTGCAAAATGTATAGCAATGGGATTAGCAAATTAATTAAGCTGCTGTTAGTGGTGGGAGAGATAACCAAAAACTAGTGATGAGTCACTCTGAAGTGTAGAATATATATATATATATATATATATATATATATATATATATATATATATATATATATATATATATATATATATATACATATAGTGAAGGCACATATCCTAGTGGTTTGGGTGTTGCACTCATGACTACTAGATCATGAGTTTGATTCCTGGACTGGGTAGTGTGTTGTGTTCTCAGGCAAAACACTTCATTTGATGTTGCTCTGTGATCATTTTGACATCTGATGCGTGACACACTTGTGCAACTGTACAGGCAAAGTCCATTTGATGGTTGGGAGTGGTTGAGGGGAGGGGGCTAATGTACAACACATACATTTGGTCACTATAAACAAATCATCTGTGCAAGTTGTTCAGCAAAAAGACGAACACTCATACGTTGCCTTCAACGAGGTATTTCATCATAGAAAAGAATAAATAAATGTGGGATTAAGTGAGCTAAGATGTTTTGACCAATGATTTGTGACCATTTTTTGTTAATGCCTAACACGAAAGCGGCATTGTTAGAACTGAGATATGTGCTCTTAAACATAAGGGGTAGACACCTGCTATTAGTCAACCTCACTTTGCTCAACTGTTATGAACCAACAGCAGTAATGAACTTGAGAGATTGCAGTGATCTTTTATGCCTTTCTTCACAACTGTCATGGTCCGTGGTAGTAGAGGAAAGTACTGCAAAAAGTCAACAAAAATAAAGGAGAGTTGGCTATAAGTTGTTGTATCAGGGGCATACTGCTTAGTCTGAATGATCTGTTTTAGAAGCTTTATGTATACATGCTCAACTTGTTTGTAAAGGACATCTGCAACTGGCAGTAGAATAGGAAAATTCCTGGTTCTGTGAGTTAGAGAGAAGTACTACTGAAGAAGGGTGAAAACATGGGGTGCATTATTGATAATATCTGGTTTGTAACCCTGCTCATTGCAGAATGGAAGTTCTGAGTTTAGAGCTAGCAAGGGTCAATGTCTTTGCTAGATGTTAACCCTTGTCATCAGTAGTGGAGTCAGAAAAGTACTAGATTGTGTGATTCCAGGCAAATTTAGCCATTACAAGTTCCACCTCATGCTGTACATCATAGACAGCATATGTAACAAACTTGGCTTTGATGAGGCTCTGGTCATTTTTGATTAATCAAGAGCCTTCGATAAGGTTGGCAGGTATTTTCAATGAAGCCAGTTTCAGCCCAATTTTTCCAAGGTTGGATCACTTCTTTGTACAATGACCATTACCAATGATCAGACATAGTGCAACTGTTCTGAATCCTGCTCCTCTTGGCTAAACCAACATCAACTTTGAGAGGGAGGTGCTGCCCTCTAAGGGAAGTGAGAATGGCTCATATAGCCTTAGTAAATGAGCCAACACTCAGCAGGTGCTTGTTGGTTGGGTAATACAGCTGTGAGAGCTTACTTTGTAAGTCGAGACAGTACTGGATCTTTGGGGTACTTTGATTGGGCCTAGGTTGCACTCCTCTCTCTGAGGATGTTATCACATATTTGTGTATTATACATCCTGTCACTCTTCACCCATTTTGATTTCGATGTGAATTACATCAATTTATTAACCTGTCTTTATAACCTTCTCCTGCATCACCCTTGTAACAAAGAAATAATTATGAAATTAGTTAAATATTAATCTCTCTTGCATATAGTCTTTAAAGAAAACATAATACTGCTGTAATCCTATATTAATCTTTAATCCACTGTTAACTTTACATGAATATAAATTTAATGTTTGTGTTCTGTGTGTGTGTTTGTGTAAGAGAAGGGTTTAACCACAATTACAGAGTTATGTATTTGTTAGATAATATATTTTACCTCTGTTTCTTCTGCAATACAATATAAATATCATAACTGGCTGAAAATTCAAATACCACCCCTTCCCCTCCTTAAAATATCACTAATTACTTTTCTGCTTATTTAGATATTTAAACAATGAGAAAGAGAAGAGTGTGAATACGCGTTTTTATTGTTAATCATATCTGAAAGCCATTTCATTAATGATTGCTACAGTGGTTGTGTGCTTATTCTTACAGAATTATGCTTGAAAACTAGTTTTGCCTGCACCAACTGTATTATTTGGTTGACTTTACTGAAACTAATTAAGCACAAACACTGCTGATGTATATGTGTGTGTGTGCACCTATCTGGCTATGAACTAATGATCATAAGTGATAATATTGTAAGTGCTAATGGTGGTTGACTTGGTTGACTGGTTCTGTACAAAAGCTATCCATTGCCAATGTATTCAACAATTGTTTACAATACTGTGTTGATCAGAATCATTTCATTTCATTTATTTATTTATTCTCATATCTATGCTTGAAACTCAACTATATTTAGACCACCAATTTTCGGCTTATATAAAAGATAACTTATTTCTCCTCTCTTATGAAACTGCCATTAAACTTTCGGCAAACGAAATACATTTCATATTCTATCTTTAATTTTTCTTACATCAGTTTAAAACCTGTCCTTTTGATGTGAATTTTATTAGTTCATATGTGTGTGTGTGTGTGTGTGTGTGTGTGTGTGTGTGTGTAAAACACAGATAGATACAGTTATAGGGTTACACATCTCCATCAACTCCTCAATTAGACTAATTTGCCCCACAAATTCATTGCATATATAAATATGTGCTTGTGGGAATGTGTGTAGTTGACTATTGTTTATTTGGTTGGTAGGGTTAATTAATGAGATTTATATGTAGGCATGGCTACAGAATGCAGAAGTTTGCTTTCCAACCACCGTGGCTTCTGGTTCTCTCTTATTACATGGCAACTTGGGTAAGTGCCTTCTACAATAGCTCCAAGCAGACCAAAGACCTTGTGAATGGATTTAATAGATGGAAACTGTAAAGCTATCATACATACACACACATGCATATGTGTGTGTCTTCTTGTCTTGAATTAGTGTGATAGCTGAAAAGAGCATCAGCTGATAAATGTTTATCTATTTGTTTTTTTTTTATTTCTTACCTAGATGTAAATCTTAAGATATAAAACCTGACACTTGTGCCTTTCTGAAAGTTGATGGTGACATACATGCAATGAAAATGGTCACATGAACCTTACCTTTGTTCCACTGTACAGCATTATTTAATATTTAGAAGGTAAAAACAGTGTTATGTGACTTCTAATAGGGAAGGTTTATCTGTTTCTGTTGATAATATCAGACAGGTGTAGTTGTATGTGTTTGATACATTTATTCCAAAAAGATGCTCTTAATTTCTCATGACCCCTAGTCTTGAAGACTACATAGATATATGTTTAGCTATACCTGACTCCTCACTAAAAGTGCATGCTATCCTCATAAATTCTGTTTGCATACTGAAGGCGTGGTTAACAAACAGATAAATTTCTTTTTGTTGATAGTTGTATCTAAATGTGCAGTTTTTTTAATGCTGTTTGCATATTAGATTATAAAAAAGATGAAGTAAATATGAGCTGGAGCCCAGAGATATCGAGTGATATATACATGTATATGGTAATATTTATCCCTTCTTAAAAGTAGATGTTATATTACAACAGAGACTACTGCATTATTTAATCCCATGAGAGAACCTTTCATTTGGACGTGTGGTGCATAAAATTATAATCATCTGTGGCAATAGTGGGTGATTTTCTCCTGCTAGGGATATAAATATGAGTGCTTATATGCACCACAAGTTCATATGAAAGGTTCTCTCATAGTAAATAACACAGTATTCTGTGTTCTAACGCAACATCCACTTTTAAGTGAGGATAAATATTACCTTTTTTATTAATTTTGCTTCTGTCACAATTAAACATTATTATTATCATATATATATATATATATATATATATATATATATAGACTGAGAGGTAAACAGATAAGATAGATATACATATAGGAGAAAAGATCACACTGTTCTGGTTATGAAGTGCATATGCGAAATGTTTGGTTAACCTTTCAATGGCTAAATGATAGAAAATATATGAGGTGAAGGTTGAATGGGAACAAGTAGATATGGTTTATATGATGTAGGGTTCGGTCATTGCGGAAATGCAGTGTTATCTATGCAGGCATAGATATTTGATTGGAGTTGTACAGACCAATGACAATTCTTCTTACTGAAGCTGATAGGATCATTGTATTTTTTGGTTGGTTCATTATGATTCTTCTTCTTCTTCCCACTGTTTTCCATACTGGCATAGGCTGGATGGTTTGATAGGAGCTGGCAAACAGGAGAGCTGCACCAGGCTCCAGTCATCTGTTTTGGCATGTCTTCTATGGCTGGATGCTCTTCTTAACACCAACCACTTTACAGAGTGGAACCTGGTTTAGCTCTCCAGCTTGCCACCTCAGGTCAAACCATTCAACCCATATCAGCATGGAAAATGGATGTGAAAGGATGATGATGATGATGATAATGACAATGTCTTTTTTTTTTTAACATTTGTGTGTCTGTTGAAGTTAGGTAAACGATACTGGAAGCCAAGCGTAGTAATAATAATATGAAATTGCTTTGCTTTAAGTAGGCTTTCTGTCTACTGGAGTTGAATCTATATAATTTTTAACAACTTCTTTTCTATCTCTGTCGCACTTCAGCAACTTACTATTCCTCAACTGAAGGAATTGGTTATTTCCCTCATTTCTATTACAAAACCTAACACCTCATTGTTGTTATATCATTGCCATGTTATCATCATTCAACCCTATTTCACAATAATTCTTGTATAATTGCCAATTATATGAGCTATCTACTATACCATGTTAATCACTATAGCATTTCAGTAGATCTCTCAGCTGTAGCCTCTCTCTGTTGTCGTGTTTCCCTTATACAATACAAGCAGCTGTAAGCAGACATTTATATCCCATGGATTATTTCTTCGTCTGACTTAGGTGATTTGTTTTGTTTGGTGTTTTCTACATATTCTCTATATTGTATGACAAATAATCTACAGGTTTGCCCTACCTTGTTGAACAAAACGCTGACGAAGTTATAAGATGGAAAGATTTTCACTTTAATTTGATTTCATTTATTATTTTTTAGTATGTGTGTATAATAATAATATTAATAATAATAATAATAATAGAAAAAAAATGCTTTCTAATTGATGTATCAATACCAGCAGATGACAACGTTTCTCTAAAAGAAATGGAAAAACTTTCAAAATACAAAGACCTGGAAATAGAGATAACTCGAATGTGGAATCTAAAAACAGAAACAATTCCTATCATAGTAGGTGCCTTAGGTATAATAAAAAAATATTCAGACAAATACATAACAAAAATAGCAGGACTTACAAATATATATAACATACAGAAAATTGCACTACTGGGTACTGCACACATCCTACGCAAAACACTTTCAATACAGTAAACATAAGAGCACCACAGCAAACCACAGCACATACCCAAGGCGCACAGAGCTGCGCTCGGTAGTGAAGTGAAAGCACGTTATAAAAATAAAACTACTGAATAATAATAATAATAATAATAATAATTATTATTATTATTATTATTATTATTATTATTATATAGAAAGATGAGTTAAGAAAAAAGTTAAGAACTCATCTTTCTATATATTACATTTCTGCTGAGTTTATCAGTCCTCTCTATAAACTATTATTATTATTATTATTTAGCAGAAGCAACAGAGTGACTCATGCGCTGAGAGTTTGGTACGTTAGCACCTGTGTGTGTGTGTGCGTGTGTTACAAAAAGTAGATTGTAGCCCAGGCTGTTATAATATTAATGTGATTCTCATACAATAATAAATATAGCATTAATATGATAATAAACATTGGCAGATATAAACTCAAACAAGTGTGCATACATATACAAAGTAGAATTATAACATATACACAGCAGAACTCAATATTTAGCAGATGGTAGTATTTGGATACTCCTTGAAAATATGCTAATTATAATCCTATATACTTTGAAGATACTACATGACTGTCATTTTTTGTTTTATTTTATTTATTTTTTTGTGTGTATGTATTATCATCACCATCATCATTTTAAAGCCCACTTTTCCACGCTTATATGGGTCAAATGGTGTTTTTGAGGTACATATTCTATGGCTGAATACCCTTCCTGTCACCAACCCTTAGTTCTGTCGAAGCAAGATGAATATTTCTCCATGGCCAAAGTTGTATCCACTGAAGATTGGAAACAAACAACATGGCTTCTACGATGGAGACGCTCATTTACAGCTATCACGTGATGTCAAGACAAAGAGACACAAATACATACATATACAACTGGCTTCTGTTAAGTTTACATTTACTCTTTTACTTGTTTCAGTCATTTGACTGCGGCCATGCTGGAGCACCGCCTTTAGTCGAGCAAATCGACCCCAGGACTTATTCTTTGTAAGCCTAGTACTTATTATATCGGTCTCTTTTGCCGAACCGCTAAGTTAAGGAGACGTAAACACATCAGCATCGGTTGTCAAGCGATGTTGGGGGGGGGGGGGG
>NC_068985.1:54254174-54258680 GCF_001194135.2 Octopus bimaculoides | reverse complement strand
ACACACACACACACACACACACACACACACACATATATATACATATACATATATACAACGGACTTCTTTCAGTTTCCGTCTATCAAATCCACTCACAAGGCTTTGGTCGGCCCGAGGCTACAGTGCCATGCAGTGGGACTGAACCCGGAACCATGTGGTTGGTAAGCAAGCTACTTACCACACAGCCACTCCTGTGCCTACTTACCAAAACTACTCAAGTGGCTTTGGTTGGCCTGGGGCTATAGTAGCAGACACTTGTGCAAGGTGCCACACAGTGGGACTGAATCCAAGACCACTTGGTTTGGAAGCAAGTTTCTTAACTACACAATTAGAACTACCCAGTTATGATACTTACTGAAGGACAAGCATCTCCTCATTTGTTCACTACAAGAAATGTAGGTAGTACAATGCTATAGCTGGCCTTCTACACCAGAAAACCAGCATCATGGGATTAGGGTGCATGCATAAGGGCTTAAAACCTCTCATGTTATGAACACAAGGCCAAAGGGAAGATTTAAGGACACATTCCACCCATGTCTACTACTATTGCTTAACATTTTCTAGTTGGACACTATGTTGCCAAGATCTGGCCCCATATGTATGGATATGTAGTTGTTATAGTTGTCTGAATAGAGACCAACTCTGATCCTACAGGCTTATGACCAAAGCTGTTCTCTGTATATATGTATACACATGTATTTGTGTGTATGTGCAGGTATACATGCATATGTGCTCTCTCTCTCTCTCTCTCTCTCTCTCTCTCTCTCTCTCTCTCTCTTATATATATATGAAATTAATTTGTGTGAAAATCAATAAAGAGAGTATGCCATCTAATGAGAGTCTAACATTACTATAGATGCTTCATACGACATGCATTATATATGCTACTAATAGTTTCGTGTGCATAAGTATGTTCACCAGTCACTGATTGAACTATCCAACCAAGAGGTTTACGTTTAAATAGAGAACAGGTGTGAAACGATACGAAGGCAAAACGTACCTAATGGAAGATTCCACCAAGATGGGTGAATGAATAAAAAAAAACCCCCAAAAAACCCAATTCTTTAAAATAAATAAAAAATAAATAGAATCTTTGTACTTTTCATCTTCATTCATGCATTTACAAGTTTTTATTATATTTCAATAGATCTTTTAATATATATTGAACATACCCTTTAACTTTTTATAATTTTTATTTATTTATTTATTTTTAAAAAATTGTTTGTTTGTTTTTTTATTCATTCGCCTATCTTGGTGGAATCTTCCATTAGGTACTTTTTGCCATTGTATCACTTCACTTCTGTCCTCTATTTGAACATAAACCTCTTGGGTGGATAGTTCAATCATTGCCTGATGAATGTACTTATGTATGTGAAACTATTAATAACACATATAATGTATGTAGCATGAAGCATTTTAGCAATATATATATATATATATATATATATATATATATATATATATATCTCCATATATCCATATCCACCTCCCAACCTCATGCTTCTAGGTTTGGTTCCATTGTGTGGCACCTTGAGCAAGTGTCATCTACTACAGTCCCAAGTCAACCAAAGCCTTGTGAGTGGATTTGGTAGATGGAAACTTAAAGATGATCAGCACACACACACACACGTGTGTGTGTGCTGGGCATCTTTAAGTTTCCATCTACCAAATCCTGTGATACAATGCAGGATGCAGAAAACCTGTGATACAATGCAGGAATGCAGGATACAGAGAAAAGAGTTAGAGAAAGCTGGAGAGGATGATGATGATATAACTTAATACTGAATGGGCTGAGGGAGAGACTAGTTGAGAGAAATCCAGTTGTCTATTGCCTTCATTTGCAACAGCAGTCATTGAAAAAAATCTGAGGATTCTCAGGAAAATAATGCCAAGTTTTTATTTACTATTGCATTTTATTGATATTTATGAAACATAATTTATCTTTATTTACATGTTTGTGTGTATTAGGGTCTGTTTTAGTTTCCACTCTCTCTCTTTATTTCTCTCTCTCTCTCTCTCTCTCTCTCTCTCTCTCTCTCTCTCTTGCCTTATTTGCATGTTCACCTCAAAATGATATTTTTAAATAAAAGAATTACAGTTTTTATTGATCAATATCTGAAGGGTGAAAGCAGATAGTTGGCATTATACTGTATTGTGCAGTCAGGCCTACTTACTGAACAAAACTCCTGTCGTTTATGTTGCTATCTCTCTGTCTAGATAGAACTCTTTAGTGTTTCTCTTCCTGTATGGATTATTCTGAGAAGATCTTGCCCATTTGCATCAATACCCTAAATGGTCTTACATGACCATTCGTTCAATACTTTATACCTTTCATGTAACTGCATTGAGGAAGCATATCTGTTATATGCAACAGAAGCAATATTAGATTAAAATTGCTATTTGTTTGCCATACTGAATGCAAATACATTGCAAAAAAGCTAATTTACAGCAGTATTCCTCTTGACATAATATCTCTTATGGATGTACCATATTTAAAAATGCTGCTACTGATATATATATGTGTTTTGAAACACATCAAGAAGACTTGTCTGCCACAGCAGAATTGATACAGGTGCTTGTACCACATAGAAAGCACTGGTGCTGGTGCCATATTAAAAGCACCCAGTACACTGTGTGGAGTGGTTGGTGTTAGAAAGGGCATCCAGACCTAGAACCCATGCCAGAACAGACAGTGGAGCCTGGTGCAGTCCCTGGCCTTACCAGCTCTGGTCAAACTGTCCAACCCATGCCAGCCTGGAAAACGGGCATTAAATTATGATGAAGTTAATGAATACATCCATAAGTGACATCTCCAGATAAATACCACATTAAATTGGTATGATGTATTTTGTATCGTACACAGGTGGCTATTATAAAGCCTATGTCTGTAAACAAAGTTGTAGTAGTTAATTGTATCATATATAAACAAGAGCACTCGGAGAGTGCAAACCTCCGCCAAGGCAACACCAATGTCCTCAATGATTAACCGAAGATGACTTTTAAAACGAGAATATCTGAAATAAGCTCAACTGCTCTCACAAATGAGAATACTAAAAATGAACCCGACCACTCTCAAAAATTAAGTAAAAAAAAAACAGGAAAAATAATCCAGAATCCTTGTCTGGTATCAGATTGATCACAAAAAACATCCCTGAGAGTTTCATCCAAATCCATGCAGCAGTTCTTATCCATGGACAAACAAACAAACAAACACAACTGAAAACAATACCTCCGCCTTCACTAGGGCAGAGGTAATAATCCCAAGAAGACTTACTAATCCATGAAGAATGAGATAGGAAATTCATATTGGCAGAATATGTACTTGGAAGAATGAGGTATCAAAGTAAAAAGAAGTTCATGCTGAAGTACCACCTTGAAAGGTGAAAAATATTGACCCCACTACTTAGGTTTTTGAAGTCCGGTTCTTGTTCTATTTGTCTCTTTCACTGAACTGCAGTTATGGGGAGATAAACAAACCAATACTGGTCGTCAAGAAGTGTGTGTGCGTATGACAAAGATACACATATGTATAGATATGCGCTCGCATGCATACACATACACACACACACACACACAGAGGCTTTCACACAGTTTCCATCTCCCAAATTCCCTCACAAGATATTGGTTGGCCTGGGACTATGGTAGAAGACACTTGTCCAAGGTGCCATGCTGTGGGACACAACTCAAAACATGGTTGCAAAATGAGCTTCTTAACCATACAGTTATGCATGTGCCTATACCATATCTGTATTAGATAACATATTTCTTTTAAATTAACTTCATATATACGCTCTTTTACTCCTTTACAATTTTCAGCCTGATTCAGCTTATAAGCTGTGGCCATTCTGGGGCACTGGCATTGATGTTACTTGGATTTTCATAGCCCTCTCTCTGTGGTGGGTTCCTGGTGAAGCAGGGAGTTAAGATACTAATACCCTTATTTGTATTCCTTGCCATCATGTTAGTTTGTCTGGGACCTTATATAAAGAGATGCTCAGCATTTATTAAACCCCTCTCCACACCTGTAGATCTCTTAAAAGTATTGAAGAGTTGGGGGTCTTAGAGCACTATTGGATCTTGAATGTAGATGGGGGAGGGTGGAACCTTTGGTGCAGTGCGGTGCTGTCTAAAACAGGGATTGACTTTGTAGCTTTCAGACCGAGGTTTGGCACTAGACACTCCCATGCATATTTATATATGTATACATTGTATTGAATCCTATTTGTATTAAATCTAATTTTGATTTAACATCTTTTTCTCTTCCATTTTTCTATAATTGTTTATGGTATTTTTATCCCTATAACGATATTTTTCAACACATATATATATATATATATAGTTTGTGTTTGTGTACAAATGTATATACTAAGAGCAGGGCATGTACAACAAAAGTGTATTTACACAGCAAACTGTAGTGGCTTGTATTATGTTTTTCTTAACAATACAAACATACAGATAAGATATCCTCCCTCTCTCTCTCTCTCTCTCTCTCTCTCTCTCTCTCTC
>NC_068985.1:54231069-54254099 GCF_001194135.2 Octopus bimaculoides | reverse complement strand
CTCTTCCTCTCTTCCTCTTTCTCTCACACACACACAAACACATCCACAAATCCAAATATGATGGAGTGGCTGGAGGAGTGGAAGTAGGGAGGAGATAAGATATCGAGAATCAGTGGGTGGGGTTGTGTTGGATTACAGGTTACTCAAACTTTGTATTGAAGCATGTCAGTGTGTGTGTGTGTGTGTGTGTGTGTGTGTGTGTGTGTGTGAGCATGTTTGTGAATGGACGTTTTGTGTGTGTGTGTGTGAAAAGAGAAGGTAATCAGTGTGAACAAGTTAGTGGAAGTACTGAGGATACTGACAATGCGAAGTGGGTCAGTGTCTGAGGGTGTGAACTAGTGTATGAGGGTAACAAATGAGAGAGTTTGACTTCCCTAAACATAGCTTCTAAATCTCTTCTCAACAAACTTTCTATTGCCTTAACCCTCTAACATTCAGTTTTCTTAATCATACACTATCTCATAGCTTTGAGATCTCAATCATTTGATTGTTTAATTTTACAATGGCGTAGGGTAAGTGTGAAAAGCTGGACATGGCCAGTTTGATCATAGAAAAGGTAGATTATTTGGGCTGGATATGGCTGGTTTAAATGCTAAAGGATTAAAAAATTAGAGAATTAGAGATCACATAATCAGAACAAAAACATTGTAATTCAGTGAAAGAGCTCGACCTACTAGTAGTAGCAAGCAGCAGCCAAATTTTCTTAAATCACACCCTGCCATTTTTAAAAATAGAAGGACTGGCTAAATAATATAGCTCTAACTATATTATTTCTCAATAAAAGATAGGATGGTCATGAATAGAACACCTTTGAGCATTGAGTATATATGATTACATTATTAAACATCATTCATTTTTTTAAAATATAAGGAGTTAAATTACAACATTAATTGGTACGCAGTAGCAAACAGTTCACTGCTGTATTCAGTCCACTTGTTCTAAATAGGCATTGTGTGGAACTTCACTCCTGCTATATCTATTCACCAAATTGTAAACTGGTATCATGTAGAGGTACAATTTATTGTTGTACCCAGTCTACTAAACTGTACATAGGTGCTATGTAGAGGTACAGCCCACTAAACTGTAAATAGGTACCATGTAGAGGTGCAGTTTATTGTCACATCCAGTCCCACAAGCTGTAAACAGGTATCATGCAGAGGTGTGGTTCACTGATGTAGCCATTTCCCCAAATTATAAACAGGTACCTGTTCACCTATTTGGTACTTATTTTAATATTATTGCTTGTAGTGAGTTAAAACCTCAAACCACAAAGGTGCAAAGCAAGTCTCTTAACCACATAGCCATACCTATGTCTAGTTTATCTGTATTATTTCACTAAGATATTAGACACACTGATAGATAATAGCTACTTCAAGAGATGATAGATGCTGAAACTGGATCAGCCACATCCTCCAAAACAATCAAGAAAGCGATTGTATGTTGGCTCTAAAGTGGAAGCTTGAAGGGGAAAAGAGTAGCAGAGTGCCCATAAAACCACAAGGTGAAGGACCATTGATGAGGAAAGGAGACAGAAAGGGTGGGAGGCTGGAATGAGACAGAACAGTGACAGAAAACAGAACTGATTGGAGAGATTGTGTTGTAGCCTTATGTGCCTCATGACAGAGACAACTAACTAACTTCAAGAACTGAGAGGAATTTTATATGATAAACTTTTATGATGTCACTTTTCTTTCGTGGACAAATAAAGGACTGCTTATTTTTATTATTTGTAATTATAATATGTCTAATAACATTGACATATTTAGATTTTGTCTCTCCTTTTTTTCTCCTAATTTTGTTTTTTCTTCGTAAACATCAGAGCTACCTTATGCAGTCTAACTGGTTTAAAACTTACTGAAATTGTTTTAACTAAGCTAAATTTCATCTATTATTAATAATAATAATAACAATAATAATTTCAAATTTTGCCACAAGGACAGCCGTTTTGGGGGAGGAGATGTGTCAGTTACATAGACGCCAGTCTTCAACTTATTGACCCTGAAATGATGAAAGGCAAAGTCCACTTTGGCGGAATTTGAACTCAGAATGTAGCAGCAGATGAATAATGAAGCAGTGAATTATTTTTGTAATTGAAAATGTTTTAGCATTGACATTACACAACTTGAAAATGTAAATCTAAAATGCTCATTGCTTTTTTCCTAACTTGTATACACATATGCACACACATGCACATAATCACACACACAATCACACACACTCACATGCACACAATATCACACACTTGCACACACACACACACATGCTGTTTTTTGTTACATGTTCATCGTGTGTTTGTGTTTTAGATTCAATTTGATATCCACATATTTTAGAAATAATTCATAAAGGAAATGTGTGAAGTCCTCCCACTGGTAACGAGGAGGAAAGCAGTAGTTTTTAGATTATGTTAATTTGTCTGGCTATTTCTGGCATTGCCACACCATTAAACAGCGGAAATATATTTCAGAAAAATTGCTGGTAATTTGACTCAGGCCTAGTTAAACATGATTATTGTCTAGTTTATTATTGGTTATAAGAATCTCAGACCATTAAGTGCCTGCTTCACGACTTGCTTCCTGAATTTCTAGTCTCTGCATTATTAAACCATCATTAATAGTTGGACTAACTGAAACAAACGAAGACTCCTGGTTAAGATGTGGTGTAAAGAACAACAACGTCATCTCAAGAAATTGTGGATCTGATGAAGAAATATAAAAATCTAGAAGTAAATTCAGCTTGAGACTGCTTAGAAGCAACAGAGAGGTTTATAACAGTGTGGTAAATGAAGTTTTGGGTGAAAAAGTCTTGTGCTATTAGCGCTGAAAGCACTTGTGGCATACACACCTTTCACCTGATATATACATATATATATATATATATATATATATATACTGTTAATATGGAAAACAAAGAATTTGAATATTCAAACTTGCTGCTTGGTTTATTCATAATAATTGACACATGTTTCGATCATATCATTTGAAAATTACTGCATATTTATATGCAGAGGTTTATGCATAATTTGTACTTTATCTTCAGGGTGAATATGTCATTGTTCAAGAAGTAATTTTCCCCATTAGTTTGAATCAGGCTTGGAAGTGGTAATAGTAAATCATGTTGTTCGACGTTGAGTTGCTATTCACAACTGATTGCTTCTGTAAAAATCTGGTAGCATCAGCAGCAGTCTTTGTTGATGTTGACAAATTTTACTGGACCAAGGTGTTTTCTTTTGAATTACGGACCAGTAAAATGTGTCTATGTCAACAAAGACTGCTGCTGGCGTTACCAGATTTTTACAGAAGCAATCAATTGTGAATAGCAACTCATCGTTGAACAACATGATTTACTATTACCACTTCCAAGCCTGATTCAAACTAATAATAGGGAAAATTACTCCTTGAACAACAATGACATATCTATTCACCCTGAAGAGATTGTACAAATTATGCATAAATCCCTGCAGCATTTTGCAATTGATATGATGGAAACACATGTTGGACAATTATTATGAATAAACCAAGGAGAGAGTCTGAATGTTCAAATTCTTCATTTTCCTTATTAACAGTATTGTGATTTTACACTCTAAGTAGCCAGGAAACAAACTGCAACATCAGATGGTAGTTTTTAGGAAATATACCATAAATTTGACCATCGGAAGAAACCAGCCTTGGTACTTTACATAGAGTAACACGTTATCTGCCTAGATATTTATATTCCTCCATATATATAATCAGCAGCAGCAGTATCTTTTAATGTCCATTGTCCATGCTGGAATGGGTTGGATGGTTTGACCAGGCTGGTAAGCCAAGGGGCTGCACCAGACTCCAGTCTGTTTTGGCATGGTTTCTACAGTTGGATGCTCTTCCTAATGCCAACCACTACGAGAATGTAATGGGTTCTCTTATGTGTCACCGGGACAGGTGCAAGTTGTGTGACACCAGTATCTGCCATGACTATGATTTCACTTGGCTTGATGGGTTTTCTTTTTCAAGCATGGCATATTGTCAAGAGTCTTGGTCATTTGTCATTGCCTCTGTGAGGCCCAACACTCAAAAGGTGCTTTTACGTGTCAGTTATGTGACACTGACATGGGCTATGACTATGATTTCACTTGGCTTGACAGGTCTTCTCAAGCACGGCATATCACCAAAGGACTTGGTTACTTGTCATTGCCTCGGTGAGGCCCAAATTCAAAATACGCACGCACGCACACATAGTGAAGGTGTGTGACTTAGTGTTCATGGTGTTGTACTCATGATCACAAGATTGTGGTTTCAGTTCCTAGATTGGTCAATGTATTGAGTTCTTAAGCAAAACACACCCTTTCACATTGCTCTGTAGTCATTTTGACATACCATGCATCTGCACAGGTAATGTTGATATGATGAAGGGTGTGAGCTAATGTACCGGATAAACATTTGATCACTATAACCAAATCTTGTATGCAGGTTGTTCTGCAAGAAATTGTAGACCCCTCATCTTCCATTTACGACAGGTGAGTCCTTTCTTAGATTAGTAAAAGAACACTCATCAGTACATTGCAGCTCCTTGCCCATGTTCATTGATCCTTTTCTCTTCTTCTTTTACCACTTATGCAACAGCTTTTGCTCCTTCCCTCCAATTAGTCCTCTCATCTTCCTTACTGTGTCATTCCCTCTGATCTCATGCACTAATTCATTCTTCTCTCATTATAGCTTTGTGGAGGTGCAATGGCCCAGTGGTTAGGGCAGCGGACTCGCGGTCATAGGATCGCGGTTTCGATTCCCAGACCGGGCGTTGTGAGTGTTTATTGAGCAAAAACACCTAAAGCTCTACGAGGCTCCGGCAGGGGATGGTGGCGAACCCTGCCGTACTCTTCCACCACAACTTTCTCTCAGTCTTACTTCCTGTTTCTGTTGTGCCAGTAACTCAAAGGGTCAGCCTTGTCACACTGTGTCATGCTGAATATCCCCGAGAACTACGTTAAGGGTACACGTGTCTGTGGAGTGCTCAGCCACTTGCACGTTAATTTCACGAGCAGGCTGCTCCATTGATCGGATCAACTGGAACCCTCGACGTCGTAAGTGACGGAGTGCCAACAACAACAACAACAACAACAACAACATCATCATAGCTCTAACCTTTCCAGACTACCTCTCTACCCCATTTTCCTTGCAGATGATGACCCTCTTCTTATCTTCTTAGGTCTGACATGAGCCTACAGGCTCCTTGGGCCAGAGCTTAACCTAGTTGTTGACTCTGCCAGAGTTCAAAAATGAAAATTAACATTGATCACATTATTCTCACTGGGAACATTGATTAAAGGTCATAGGTGACTTATTAATTATAAAAATAAACGACCAAAGAAGTGTTGTTAATTGATGATAAAAGCAGCAAGCACATCTAATCTAAGATAACATAGAATAAATAAATATAAGAATGATTATGATGTTATAATTATAGTACAGCAGTCACATATCAATGAATTCAAGGTTTTCACTGTCATTTCATCAGAGAGAGAGAAAGAGAGAGAGAGAGAGTTTGTTACAGTTAGAAAGCTTGGGCTCTGATCTATATTCAGTTCCTTGTATGACCTCATACTTTGGTCATGTGAAATGTTTATTGTGGTATGTCTTTATTAAGAAACTATGTCAGTTTCAACTCGGTGACATTATACAGTCTTATTGTGAAGTGGTTACATTAAAAATATTCTGTTTATTTTCATAAGCCATTATCAAATAAATATAATTAATTTGCCAAAGTCATTAGATTAGAGTGTATTGCAGTATTTGTTGTGACTTTCTGTATTCTAAATTCAAATCTTACTGTAGTCAACTTTGACTTTCATCCTTTCAGGGTTGATAAAAAAGTACAAGTCCATGGTCAGGTATCAGGGGATTGGGGGAAGGTGGAACATCAGACTCTTTATGATATTTGTTGAGGCTCTTTATATTTTGAGTTCAAATCCCACCAAGGCCTACTTGGTTTGACACCGTGAGGGTGCAGGGCTGTGATTAGAGTGTTAGGCTCACAATAATGAGGTAGTGAGTTCGATTCCTGGACCGGGCTGGGTGTTGTGTTCTTGAGCAAGACACTTTATTTTACATTGCTCCAGTTCACTCAGCTGTGGAAATGAGTTGCGGTGTTACTGGTGCCAACCTGTTTCAGCCTTTGTCCTTTTCCTTGGATAACATCAATGGCATGGAGGGGGGAGGTTTGTATGCATGGGTGATTGTTGGTCTTCCGTAAAACAACCTTGCTTGGACTTGTGTCACAGTGGGAACTTTCTAGGTGCAATCCCATGGTCATTCATGACCAAAAGGGGTCTTTACTCTGTTGCAGCAGTCTACAGATACCATCCCCCAACCCTCCAGTTTCAGAGGCCCTCTCATTGGGACATGGACACTGTCTTTTCTCTTAAATAAAAGGTATTTTTTTTAAATGAGAGAAAAAGCAAAAAGAAAAAAACAGGGACAACTGATCCCCTCTGAGAAATGAATCTGAAATAGCAGGTGTATAAGTTTGTTGGAAGTCTGAATGGAAGAGCCAGAGAGTGTAATTGCATTGGTGATGTAAAGTAGATTCTTTTTTTTTATTTCATCCTAGCTATTGTTCTGATATATTCTCACCAATGAAAGAATTTCTCTTCTAATTCTTCAAGTAGGCTACTTTGGTAACTATTGATTCACTGTTGAGAGATTTTTGTTCTTCTTCCTCATCTCTCTCTCTCTTTGTATTTTTATGTCTATTCTCTCACCATTTCTTTGTTTATCAATCATTAATTTAAAGTATTTTATTGTTTGCTGCTTTGTTTATGGTTCATTGGAACCTGGAATCTGCTGTGAAACAGAATTGAAAGGCATTTCGAAAATAAGGAATAAATCTCAAATGGATTTTTGAGGAATTTCACATTCTATTCAAGTATAAGAAAAGGTTGAACAGTTTTGCCATGTATTTTAATCTCATTATTATATTTTTTTAACAGTTCTCTTGCTCATCATGTAAGTTTGTTTTTATCTCCATGAATTTTCAATAACTACAGTCAATTTTAGATTCAGTGCAAGAAAGAAGAAAAAGTCTATGTAGTAGCTAACTTAATGTAGGAAGTGTATGTGTGTGGGAGGAGCATTGAAAATTTTAAATAAGTAATATGGTAAGGTAGAAACGAAACTTTAGTCTTATTATGACTGTATCTGTAAAGTATCAACTTCACCAAAGATGCTAAAATGGTAATGGCGAACATTAGAATTATTTAAATATTAAATAATACAAAGATGTTATCTTCATGTGTGTATCTAGTGCACTATACATATATGTGTGTGTGTGTGTGTGGACTGATGAATAAATATCCGGATTGTTGCTATAGTAACGAAGCTAAAGCACTCAGAGTGAAGCTGCTTGTCACAGATTGACCTCGATCTCTGCTGTGCATGTGCACTAAGTTTCAACATTCTCACTCACGTTGGCTGTTTACAACAATACTTGTTGGAAGGAAGGTGTGTAGCATGTGATCGTCACATTGACCATGACAGAGAAAGTTGAGCAGAGAATTTGCATCAAAGTTTGCCAAAAGCTTGGTGATACCTGCTCAAAGGCATACACAAAGTTTTCATCGTTTTCGACACAATCAAAGAAATCTTGTGAAACTGGAACCCAAGTGTCTTTTTGGTCAGCTGAAAGCAGTTTTGGCACAAACTTGGCTGATATGCATCCCATGCCCAAATCTTCAGTGATAATGAACTGAACTGTAACTAATCTGTACATCCTCTGATAACGCATGGATGGTGATTTGAGGATTTACCCTCACAGCTGCATGCACATCTGCGATGTTTTTCTCAGTTCTGCTAGTTGTTGGCCTCCCAGAATGTTCGTCAATATCGACATTTTTTGTTTTTTGGTCATCTTGGAAATGTCTGAACCACTTGTACAGTTGTGTGCGGCTCGTGCACTCCTCTCGATACACGTTCTGCAACTTTGCGTAAGCTTCTGAGCTGGTATTGCCGTCACAACTTTCTCTGTCATGGTCAATGCAATGATCACACACTACACACCTTCCTTTGAAGCACTACTGTAAACAGTAGAAGTGAGCTGAGTGCGTATGCACAGAAGAGTTCAAGGTCAGTCTGTGCCAAGCGGCTTCATTACTATGGTAACAATCCGGATACTTATTGATCAGACCGCATATATACATACGTGTGTGTGTGTGTTGTGTATATACACACACGCACATACATATATATACATGTGTGTGTATACACACACACACACACACACATACATACACACACACACATATACATACATACACACACACACACACACACATATATATACATACATACACACACACATACATATATTTATTATATGAGTGAGTAGACAAACAAAAGAAGGGCACTCAGCACATTTATTGAGAGTTACATTTATGGATCAAAACAGTTTGATTCAAACTCCTTGGTACTCTGAGTTTCAAACATGATGCTAGTCTTCGGGCATAGGAATTTGAATCCTGTGGCTGAAGATTAGCATCATGCTTGAAACTCAGAGTACCAAGGAGTCTGAATCAAACTGTTTTGTTCCATACATATATAAAGTGTAGGAATGACAGTGTTAGGAAGTTTGCTTCCCAGCGATCTGGTTTCCAGTTCAGTCCTATTGTGTAGCACCTTGGTTAAGTGTATTCTACCCAGGTCCTAGGTCAACCAAACCCTTGGAAGTATTTTGTAAACTGGAAAGAAACCTAACATGTGAGTGTCTGTATATATATATGTATGTAAAAGTGTGTTGTGTCTATTGACATCTTTGCTTACATATACGAAAGTTTTTATGTTTGAGCAGCGTTGTTGGCACTTCTGTCTATAAATCATCTGCTCACTTTGTGCCTTTGAAATTGTATGGAATAAAAGAGATCTTTTACTTAAAAAAAACAGGTAAGAGCTGGCATCAGGAAGCGCATTCAGCTGTAAAGGAGAACCTCAGTAACATATTTATCTAACCTATGCTTGCACAGAAAAACTGACATAAAACCAAATGAAGAAATAAACACTAGCATGGCTGTGTAGTTATGATGCTTGCTTCACAACTGCATTGTTTCAAGTTTGGTCCGTGTTTATAGGCTGGTGCCTTCTACTGTAGCATCAGGTTAGCCAATGTCTTGTATGTGAAAGTAGCTGATGGAAACTGTGTGGAAGCTTGTCACGTGTTTGCCATTAGGAGTGTCAGAGTGAAAGGTAGTGATATTGTTTACTTTGTCTGAAGGACTAATGCCATAGTTTAGCAGACATGTGACAATCAGTTGAATGAAAAATACATTACTTGAAAAGAAAAAAAAAAAGAGAAGAAAGAAACACATAAGAGTGCTGGTCAGAGGAAGAACATCTGGCCATGAAATATCTGGCTCATTTCCAAGTCAGGAAGAAGTGTAAAAACAATGACAGTGATGATGCTGTCATCCTGCATTAAAGCAAAATCGTTTATGTTTCAATTCTGTTTGAAACTACTGAGGGGATAATTTCAGTATTTATAAGAAGAAATATGTTCCCTGAATATTCTTATGGTATTTTGGCATTGTTGTAATACTAAAACCCCGTATATTTTATTGACTTCTACAATAGCCTTTTTCATTATTTCTGTTCTCATTTATGAAAGTCAGCATGTTCAGTGTAAAAATCTAATGTCTGAAATGGTTTTTAGCATTTCTGACACAAAACTGTTTACATTTGATCAGCAATGTTATTTTTAGTGAAACATTCTCTTTAAATTGATTTTGTTGTTTTCCAGTGTTTAGATCTATCTTATTCCTCGTAAACTGCAACATTTATGCTGTTTTTCTAAGTTCATAGTTTTTGGTTATCATGGTTGATGTTTAAGAGTCCTGACACACATATGTTTATTTTATTATGTACATGTGTATGCCTGTGCATTCCCACAAATAGGTACCTCTTTCTCTGTCTATCTTTGCAGTTCTCCCACATTTGTGTGTGTGTAATTTATGGATGCATATATATATATATGTATATATAATATAAATAATATGTAAATATATGCATATATCCATACATATATGTACATACCTATATATATATCTAATATTATAAGTGTAGGCTTGACTGTGTGATAAGAAGTTTGCTTTCCAACCACATGGTTCTGGGTTTGGTCCCACTGTGACATCTTGGCCAAGTGTCTTCTATTATAGCATCAAGATGATCAAAGCCTTGTAAGTGGATTTGGTAGAAAGAAACTGAGGGTAGGCTATTGTATGTATATATGTGTGTGTGTGTCTTTGTGTCTGTTCCCCCCACCCCAACCACCACCTAGCAACTAGTATTGGTATGTTTATGCCCACATAACTTAGTGGTTGGGCTCAAGAGACTGATAGAATAAGTATGATGCTTTAAAAAAATAAAAATAATTTGACTCAACCTCACTAATCTAATGGCTGAAACAAGTGAAAGATCAGATATATATATATATATATCTTTACTGTCTGATCTTATGTTTTGACTCTTCATAGTTTTATGTTATTCAATTTTTGATGGGTAGTGTCCAGTCTTTTATAAATATGTGCAGGTGTTTCTCCATGCCACTAATGGCTCAGATCTGTTTGACTAATGTGTTCTCTTTTTTTCCTTACAGTTCCTGTCATTCTTAGTTCTTCACTGAGATGTTTCGTACTTTGTAGAATCATACAATAAGACATTGACTTATGATAGGTGTCAACTCATCAGCAAAGTTGCTCACAGTGGAAAAGTCAAGCTGGAGAGACTGACACGGGTCTCATGGCTGCTTTTGTGACTTCTCTCTTTTTGTTTTATTTTTATGTTTTTATGTTTTAGTAGTTTCAGTCAATCTACTACAAACATCTAAGGTTTTACTTGATTATATCAATAATTACTCTTTTACTCTTTTACTTGTTTCAGTCATTTGACTGCGGCCATGCTGGAGCACCACCTTTAGTTGAACAAATCAACCCCAGGACTTATTCTTTGGAAGCCTAGTACTTATTCTATCGGTCTCTTTTGCTGAACCGCTAAGTTACGGGGACGTAAACACACCAGCATCGGTTGTCAAGCGATGGTGGGGGGACAAACTCAGACACACAAACACACACATATATACATATATATACATATATACGACATGCTTCTTTCAGTTTCTGTCAACCAAATCCACTCACAAGGCTTTGGTCGGCCCGAGGCTATAGTAGAAGACACTTGCCCAAGGTGCCACGCAGTGGGAATGAACCCGGAACCATGCTCATACTTTAATTGCTACAAGCTCAAATCAAATTAACCTAGATGTAAAGGGTCATAATGGAGACAGAACTAAATATTGGTTTCAAATTTTGGCACAATGGATGAAAGGCAAAGTTAGTCTAGGCAGAATTTGGGTGTTGAAGTTTAGAGATTGCTTTGATCATGATTGTTATTTTGCAGGGTATGTATGTATGTGTGTGTGTAAATGTATTTTCACACACATACACACACCCTTATGTTGTTGAATTCTCTGTCTAAATAGATTCATTAATTGTTCCATTGATATGTCTTAGAAGGTTGGATAACTGTTAGCCAGAATGAAATTGGACGGAAGGGCTTTCTTTATGTTACACTGTGAGTTGACTTAAAGACAAATAATTCAGACTAGTGTCTAGTCACTAGACCCTTTGTTGGAAAAAAAAGAAAACAGTTCAGACTTAATGGATAGTTTTTATGGGGTCTGACATTTTATAATTATGATGCCACTATGAAAGATTGCTCAATAAAGAGAATGAATGGGAGAAAGAGAGTCTGCCGAATATCGACCCAACAGAGGGACCAGCTATCCGAGTTGACAGCGCCATGGTAGATAAAGCAATTAAGAGTATGAAGACAGGGAAAGCCCCCGGCCCATCAGGAATATCTGGCAGTGTTGGCTTTAGCCTAGTCACCCGTATTGTTAACCAGGTGATACACGAAGGAGTCACCCAATGACTGGTGTAGCAGCACCATAGTCAACTGTTACAAAGGTAAAGGTGACGCTTTAGATACAAATAATTACAGAGGTATCAAGTTGTTAGATCAGGTAATGAAAGTCACAGAGAGGGTCAAAGCCCAACTAATTAGGGAGAGAGTCAGTTTAGATGAGATGCAGTTTGGGTTCGTGCCAGGGAAAAGCACCACTGATGCTATATTTCTGGTAAGACAGCTGCAGGAGAAATACCTAGCCAAGAATAAACCTCTGTACCTGGCTTTTTTTGTTGACATAGAGAAAGCCTTTGACAAGGTACCCCAATCCCTTATCTAGTGGTTAATGAGGAAACTAGGGATAGATGAATGGTTAGTGAGAGCTGCGCGAGCCATGTACAGAGACACTGTCAGTAAGGTGAGGGTTAGAAATGAGTAAAGTGAAGAATTCCAGGTAGAGGTAGAGGTCCACCAAGGTTCTGTCCTCAGCCCCCTCCTATTTATCATAGTCCTCCAGGCGATAACAGTGGAATTCAAGACACAATGCCCCTGGGAGCTTCTCTATGCTGATGACCTTGCACTAATTGCTGAGTCACTATCAGAACTAGAGGAGAAGTTCCAAGTGTGGAAGCAAGGACCAGAATCGAAGGGCCTTACAGTCAACCTAGCTAAAACCAAAGTCCTAATAAGTAGGAAGGTAGAAAAAACACAAACCCCTTCAGGTAGATGGCCCTGTTCAATCTGTAGAAAAGGCGTAGGTAGAAACTCTATAAGATGTACCTAGTGCAAGCTATGGACACATAAGAGGTGCAGCAATATCAAAGGAAGGTTAACTAGGAAGTTAGTTTTTGTATGTGGCAGATGTTCAGGAGCAATAAACACTGAAGATGTGCAGAAAACAAGTTCTGCCACATTCCAGGGAGAAAAACTAGACATAGTTGATTACTTCAGTTATCTAGGTGACCAAGTTAGTAACAGGGGAGGGTGTGCTGAAAGTGTAGCTGCTAGAATAAGAATAGCCTGGGCAAAGTTCAGAGAGCTCTTACCTCTGCTGGTGACAAAGGGTCTCTCTCTCAGAGTAAAAGGTAGACCTGTTGGGGCAAGCGAAAGCGAAATCATGATGGCACCTGTACCAGTGGAGCGCTAAGAGCACCGTTTGAGTGTGATCGTTACCAGTGTCGCCTTCTTGACACATGTGCTGGTGGCACGTGAAAAGTCGTTCGAGCGAGATTGTTGCGAGTACCACCTGACTGGCCTTCGTGCCGGTGGCACGTAAAAGCACCCACTACTCTCTCGGAGTGGTTGGCATTAGGAAGGGCATCCAGCTGTAGAAACTCTGCCAAATCAGATTGGAGCCTGGTGTAGCCATCTGGTTCACCAGTCCTCAGTCAAATCATCCAATCCATACTAGCATGGAAAGCAGACGTTAAACGATGATGATGATGATGATGATGATGATGATGTCTGCTCTATGTGTTGTATAACAATTGATTTTGCACAAATAATTGATGAGAATATTTGGGTATTGTCTATCTGTTGACATCTCAGTTACTATTGGGCATATTATGTTGTGTTTTTATGTATGGCTTAGTCAGAGTAAGAAAAGTACATGACCTTTCCACTGGAGACTGGTTTGTGAAAGGGTTTAGAAGAGAAACCTCAAGTCAGTGATTGCTGCAGTAAAGATCTGGTTTAGATGTATGCTCAGAGTGGGCCCTACTGAAGGTTCTCAAGGTGATATTAAAAATCTCTATTCTGTAAGAACAAATATCAGGTGATCCCATAAGTAATGTTCACATATTGGGTACAAAGATCTCTAAATTTCATATTCTGTTAAAATCCATTCATTAACAAAAATACCATTGTTGTCAATGACCACCTTCAAAATAATTTATTAACTGGTTAGATATCATTTATGTACAATTCTTTTGGTTTAGTTGTAAGAACTTAGTCATTGAAATGATTCTGTAAAATATAGAATAGTTGACATTTAAATAGGGAAAGATATGGGGAATAAAGAAGCTATGGAATTTTTCCCTGCTGAGGTTTTCAATACTTCCAAACATGATCTTTGTTATGTTGTGTCATGCATTATCATGATGGAACATCACACCTTTGAGGTTCACTGATATAGGACTCTTGATTATGTTGATATTCTTGGCAGAGACGCTCAACATGAAATTGAAGATCTGCCAAAGCTAATGGAGGATAAAGATTTTGGACACAGGGTTATGAAATGCATCTTAACTGGCCACTTGAAGATGGCAATTGGTGATAATTCCAACTGAAACTGTATCATGAACCCATAATTATTTGTGGGCTTCTCCTTCCGGGTCTTTAACAATTAGTTATCTATAGGGCTTGCCTTGTATATATTAAAATATCTATGACATAAAGCAAAAGTAAAATTATAATGAGGGCATCCTGCTGTAGAAAGCATGCTAAAGCAGACATTGGAGCTAAATGTAGTCTTTCGACCCATTAGAGCTTGTCAAGCTGCTGCTCATGCTATGATGTAAGATAGACATAAAATGATGTTGCTGGTGTTGATGATGATGATGATGAAAGAGAGAAAGTAATTTAGTTTTTGAGGAAGATTACAATTCTCGATGAACAAATCTTCGACTTGACTCTCTAAATTGACAAGTTTTGAAACTCTGTCGACGTTCAAGCTAAAAAAAGGTTATTATGTATCTGCATTTTGGCTTCATGCTAATTCATAGATACGGTAGAAACAGTCTTACATAGGAATTTATGCAAATCTATTATTGCTTGTAATAAATACAAGTATGTTGTTGTTGTTGGCTGTGAAAGTATGATTCACTTAGGGCTGCTGGCTGCTGTCAACTTGGTTGTGAAGTAGAGAGAGAGAGAGAGGGTGGGTGGGTGATGGATACCATCTCTTCTAACAGTCAAATTTTCTTGTTAAAGTTATATTTATTGTTATCATTATTACTTTTAATTTCTGTGCAAGCTACATATATTTTCTCAGCAGATTTTTGCATGTTTTCTTGTCCTAAAAAAAGCATTTTTTTAAAAAATTAATTAACTGTTTATTAAAAAAAAAAGGGAAAGAAACTATAAAATCTTACAAATTAATTAGCTGTGTGTATTTTCAGTTAAGCCTTACAGGTGAGACTTGACTATAAAATTACTCAAAGAAGATATATTGCATTGTAATATGAGAAGTAGTGTTTGTACATGCTTTTTTAAGACTGCCATATGAGCAAAAACGTTTCTGGATCTTGGGATGGGCAAATATTTCTCTAAAGTATTGCAGTTGAAATTTTGATATCACTCCTCATTTATTGGTGAAAGAAAAAAAATTAAAAGAAACCAAGATTCTCTATGGAGAAACCACTGATAAATAAGTTGCTCACGTTTTAACAGTATAAATCATTGGCCAATTATCATTAATAATAACAATAATAATAGTGATGATGATGATCATTATCATCATCATTTAACGTTTGTTTCCCATGCTGACATGGGTAGGACAGTTTGACAGGAGCTGGCAAACCAGAGGGCTGCACCAGGTTCGGGTCTGTTTTGATTTAGTTTCTATGACTGGATGCCCTTCCTAATGTAAACCACTTTACAGAGTGTACTGGGTACTTTTTATGTAACAACACATGTGCCTTCTATGTGGTACCAGCATGGGTGCTTTGTACATAGCACTAGCATGGTGCTTTTTACTTGGTGCTAGCACATGTACTTTTCACATGGCACCGGCGTGGGTGCTTTCACAAGGCCTGAAATTTTGGGAGAGAGGAGTCATCGATTATATCAACCCTAGTGCATGCCTGGTACTTATTTCATCAATTCCTGAAATGATGAATGGCAAAGTCAACTTTGGCAGAATTTAAACTCAAAACATAAGGACAGACGAAATACTGCTAAAAATTTTGTCCAGCATGTTAATGGTTCTACCAAATTTTGGTACAAAGCCAGCAATTTTCAGAAGTGGGAGGAGGGACTGGTTACATGGACCCCAGGATTTGACTGGTACTTTATTTTATCAACCCTAGAGGGATGAAAGGCAAAGTCAACCCTAGCAGGATTTGGACCCAGAATGAAGAACTAGCACAAATAGATTTTAACTAACTCTCTAACAATTCTGCCTCTTCACTTGGAAAGGAAATGTCTTTTACTATTTAAAGTATTTTCCCCCCTCCATTTATCCTCATAAAACAAACCCCAGTTCATAAAGTGAGTTTTGATGGAGCACCAAAGTTTAGTAGTAGTAAATTGTTTCTTTGAAATTTGTACTAGCTGGATTGCAAGCATGTTGTACTGGCTGACTTATAGGAACTGATTGGATGTTGAAACATAAATTGGTTGATTTGGGCTGGCACCACCTATATAACTGTGTATTAGTTATCTAGGTGATATCAGGCATAGGTATGGCTGTGCAGTTAAGTTTGATTTGCAACCATGTTTTGTTTCTGGTTCAAGCCCACTGCATGACCTCTTGATCAAATGTCTTCTACTTTAACCCCAGACTGACCAAAACCATAAGTGAATTTGATAGATAGAAACTTAAATGGAGTTTGGAACATGAAGCTTTGATGGAAAATTTTAATTTAGATCACTTTGAAATAGAAAGTTTGTATGAATGAACCAACCAAGGACAAAGCTTGGGCAGGTTCCTGTTGGAAAATAATGTAGGTATTTTTTGTCTCTTTCAGTAAGTCACGGGGACGTAAACATACTAACACTGGTTGTCAAGTGGTGGTGGAGGACAAAGATACACACACACACACGGAACAGGTTTCTTTCAGTTTCCATTTACCAAATCCTCTCACAAGGCTTTGGTCTGTCCAAGGCTATAGCAGAAGGCACTTGCCCAAAGTGCCAGGCGGTGGAACTGAACCTGGAATCATGTGGTTAGCAAGCAAGCTTCTTACCACCCAGCCAAGCTACACCTGCATGAAAAAAAAAAAAAATTCAGAAAACTCCAGTTCTGGAAAGTAATGCTTGGGACTTAATGCAAGTTTTAGTTATGATGAGATGAAAAGGAGTGTGTACACTAGGTAAGCCTGAGTGGAAGTAATATATGTTACTTACTACTATTTCAGGCAAGAACCAAACTTCTGGACATGAATAATATAAGAACTGAGTAGGTTTTATTGACTACACTCCTTCCTCAAAATCATTGGCCCTATGCCAATGATAGGAGTTCATTTTAACGGAAACTTACTTCCTTATCGCTATAGAGTGATGGGTATTTGATAAGATGAAAATACCTAAGTGTACAACAGAAATTCTCTGGGCTTCAAAAACAAGTTGTAGATGGATTGGCCTGATGGTTAATTAGCTCTGTAGGATGTTTTATTTATTTGGAATAGAGAAAATTTTATCAACAAAGAATTCAGTCAACAGGAACCGCATCCACACAGTGGCTATCAAGCACATTTCAAACTATCTGCACTCTATAAACCAATTTTCTATTATATTATTAGGTTATTTGAAAGGCAGCAAGCTGGCGTAATCTTATGCTGGGGAAAATGCTCAGCAGCATTTCTTCTAACTTTTTCTTTTGAATTCAAATGCTGCCAGGGTTGATAAAATTAGTACCAGCTGAACACTGGGGGCGGGCAGGAAATGTATTTGGCTTATCCCTTCCCCAAAATTGCTGTCCTTGTGCCAACATTTTGAATCAATATCAGGTTATTTGTAAGACAGCGAGCTGTTAGAAACATTACCATGTCAGGCAAAATGCTTAACAGCATTTCATCTGTCCTTGCATTCTGAGTTCAAATTCCACTGAGGTCAACTTTGCCTTTTGTCCTTTCGGTGTCAAGAAAATAAGTACCATTTGATCATTTGGATTGATGCAGTTGATTTACTCACTCTCACAAAATTGCTGGCCTTGTGCCAAAATTTGAAATCAATATTAGGTTATTTGTTTTTGTTTATCAGGTCATCCCATAAGTTCTGTCCGAATTTTGAATAAAGAAAACAAGTGATCAAATGTTATATTTAATCATCAATGTACTTTCCCTGATTATCTATGACTTCCTTCCATCTATTTACAAGCTTTTTACTCCTGTCAATGTAAAACTCATTTGGTTTCAAGTGAAATGTTAGTTTCGATCTTCTCCTGGTAGTCTGAAGGAGCAAGGTTGGGAGAATAAGGTGGAAGAGGAATTTTTTCTCAATCAAGCTCTTTGATCTTCTGTGATGTGATCTTTGCAGTGTGGGGTTGCGCATTGTCTTGACGAAACATCACTCCTTTTCGATTCACTTAAGCGAGTTTTTTTTTTCTTCAAAGTTTGGTTCAAACACTCTAATTGCTGACGGTAGACTTGAGCATTGATTGTTGCATTAGGGTAACAATTCTAAGTGAATTACTCCTTTGCAATCCCACCAGATAGAGAGAAGAACCTTTTTTCCATGAAGTTCCCTTCTTGGTTGTGGTTGAGCTTTTTCCCTTTTACCAAGCCACTGTTTACAACATTTAACATTTCGATAGAAGATCCATTTTTTGTCACTAGTCACAAGTCTATCCAAAAAGAGTGAAATGAGTCTGCGAGAATGGAGAGAAGAGCAGATGTCAACTTGGGATTTGCAGTTGCTTTCGGACAATTCAAGGCTGAAATCTCCACTTCTGAATTTTGCAAGCCATCAAGCATTCTTTCCCATAAACTGAGTGTATGTTTTGAGTCGCTTCGGCTGCACAGTTTCCTTTTCTGTACTCATAAAGCATTATGTGCCTGAAATGCTCTTTGGACACTTCCATGTTAGAAAGGGTTTTAACCAAAGAAATTTTAATTCTATTATTCTGTAAAATAATATTTAATTAGTTTAAATGTATACAAATGCATAAAAATAATTTTAAATTCCATTAGACATTCTAAAATACTATTAAATTTCATTCAATTTAAAAAAAAGTAAAATCAGACAGAACTTATGGGATGACCTGATGTATTACATTTTCAGTTGTTAATTAATTGATAGCAGTATTTAACTGTAATTAATATTAAGAGTAAAAGATAAAGCTAATTGTTTAATTAATCCCTCTCTGTCTATGTCTTTGTATATCTCTTTCTCTCTTTACACATGCACCATTTCCCTCTCTCTTCTTGTCTGTGTAATCTACTGAGTTCTCTTTTTCTTTTGTCTGTCAAACTAAACTTTATATTTCTATCTATCTATCTATCCATCCATCTATACATACATACATACATCATATATCTATCATAGATACACACACATACATACAGTTACCTGAATGCCTGACAGTAGACACAAGCACTAGGTAATTGAATAAGCAACCGAACCTCCCTATACAGCTAAATCAAAGGGCGAGACCCATCGTACACACACTCACTGTAGCTATATCTGTCTGTCTTGTAGTGGAACACAGGAATTAAATGCAAAGGATGTGCAAAAACTGAAAATAGATGGAGAAAGCATGCTCTGTTGAATGGATAATGTTAACGTGTTTAGATGACTGGGCTCCATTGAGCTGAGAGAAAAACTGGGTATGAGAAGAGTCAGCTGTAGGGGACTGTGCTGATCTGGACATGTGAGGAATATAAGGATGACTGTTGAGTAAAGGAGTGTTATGCAACCAAGTGGAAGGAACCTGCAGGAGAGAGATGGGGAGAGAAACAGACAACGGCAGTAGTAGTGAAGGTTTATTTAAGGAGCTGACAAAGGTCTGCAACATGTGCCAACACACTGCTGGAAATGACTCTTCTAACCCATCCTTTTTATTCTTTCACTTGTTACAGTCATTAGACTGCAGCCATGCTGGGGCACCACCTTGAAGAATTTTTAGGCAAAATGAATGGATCCCAGTACTTTTTTTAAGGCCTGGTACTTATTCTATCGATCTCTTTTGCCAAACTACTAAATTACGGAGAGGTAAACACACCAAGAATGGTTGTCAAGCAGTGATAGGGCACACACACACATGCATATGGTGGGCTTCTTTCAGTTTCCTGCTACCAAATCCACTCACAAGACTTTAGTCGGCCTGATGATATAGTAGAAGGCACCTGCCCAAGGTGCCACATAGTGGGACTAAACCTGGAACTATGTGATTGGGAAGCAAGCTTCTTTTTAATTTATTGTCTATTATTCTTATTTGATTAGCGCTAATATTCCTATAGGTTTTGCTCAACATAAAAAAAAAGAAGTTTTCTTCCAGTTTCTAGGTGCAGGCATGGTTGTGTGGTAAAAAGCTTGCTTCCCAACCATATGGTTCCGAGTTCAGTCCCACTGTGTGGCACCTTGGGTAAGAGTGTCTTCTAGTATAGCCTCAGGTTGACCAAAGCCTTGCGAGTGGATTTGTCAGACAGAAACAGAAAGAAGCCCACTGTATATATATAGAGAGAGACACACACATGTACATATATATATATGTGTGTGTGTGTGTTTGTCCCCCCACCACTGCTTGACAACCAGTGTTTGTGTGTCTACATTCTCAAGGCCTAGTGGTTTGCCAAAAGAATACTGATAGAATAATTACCAGGCTTAACAAAAAGAAAAAATAAGTATTGGGGTTGATTCATTTGACTGAAAATTCTTCAAGGTGGTGCTCCAGCATGGTCGCAGTCAAATGACTGAAACAAGTAAAAGATAATTTCGACATGTTGTAAATACTGAGACAATCTAGCTTGTAACTGAGTCTTGATAGATAGAACTGAAATTGAATACATAGAAAGTCACTTCACCTTATCTAAGATCTCCATGTCTTGTATGCAGTATTTCATGTATTATTCCTGCTTTATTTTTACGATGCTCTACCTGTTTGTAGTTAAATGCCTGCTAGTATAAACCACAACAATGGAATCAGCAACATTTGTTGCTGTGTTTCTATGGGATATCCCTCCTACCATTTTCATATCTAAGGAATTCCCTCCTTGCTCATTCATTACTTGTGTGTGAGGTGGGGTGGAATCTACCCCTTCTCTATTGCTATTTTTTTTTTCTCTTCTTACTCTCCAGCACTTTTTTTTCTCCTTTTTCCTGTTACTTTCTGGCTATTTTTTTTTCCCTATTATCTTGCAGTAGGATGAATTCCTTTTTGCCCCTCTCTGCTTTTTTTTCTTCTTGTCTTACTCATTTGATTCTCTTCAATATTTCCTAATATCTCCATTTATCTATCCTCTGTATTCTGTACCTTGCCTTTCATTCCTTCTAAATAGAACATAATTCTCTTCTTCTTAGATCCCTTGTACTTCCACATCACTCCACCACCTGCTACAATGATCCTTCATTCTTCCTTAAATCACCACCACGTCTTGGGTTAATATATTCCCACATATTTCCTTTCCAATTTCAGTTTATCTCCGTTATCGTTGCACAATATCTCTCCAATATCTCACCCAACATTCTGCCCAATTACGTTTCTTACATGTCCACTGCCGCCCCCTTCCAATTTTTTCCTGTTTTTCGGTGCATCTCTCCTTCATTCCATATTGATTTGTGTTTTCTACGCTGGGGAATTCACTTGGCTATAGGCATCAGTCTGGCTGTCTGTACGTTTCTACCTCTTCCTTCTTGCAATCCAGCTTTCTATTCCCTCTCTGTGCTAGCTGACTGATGCCCCTTCCTTTTCTGTCTGCTACATAAATTCAACTGCTGTCTCACAGACTTTCTTCAGATTTGATTCAACTACAATACCTTCCTTAACTCTTCTCCTTACTACATAGAATTTTCACGTGAAAGACTCAAACCCACTTGAAGCATCTTCACTCATCCTTTCTTTCCCTCTCTCGTTCCTTTAGAATATAAAGCAACTAAGGAACTAAAGGTCAAATTCATTGCTAACTCCAAAATTATTTCATTAAGGATAATTCTTATTACAACAATAGTATTAACGTGACCTTATACAAAGTAAATCGTCGTTGTCATCATTGCAGTAGTAGTAGTAATGGATGTAATATTTTTCTTTGAGGTAAGACGGTAAAAGATTGAGTAATGAACACGTTACAACACCTAGTTTGGTTCCAATTATGTTATTCTTCTTTAAGCTGCAATAGCGGCAGAGCAGATTTCCCTATGAGAACATCTGGACATCTCAACTACTATAGTAATAATGATCATATATATATATATATTAGCAGTGCTTGCTTTAATTTGCTCAGTTTTTCAATCATGTCCTTGTCATCGTTGGTGTTATTGTTGTAGTCGTCGTCTCGTTGTTCATCGTGTTATGGTTGGCAACACTTATTTCAAAAAAGTTGGTGGATTGTTTCATTTATAGGTCAGATACCTACATCGTCACCGTCACCGACACCTCTTTTCCTCCTCCGTATATTCCTCTTTTCCTCCTCCCCTTCCTCTTGTTGCTGTTACTACTATTACTCCTCCTACTACTACTACCGTACTATAGATATACCCAGAACTACTTGTAACTCTGCTGTAAAAAGCTTCTTCTGCTCTGGAGTACTTTACACATTCGGATATTTAAACAGCCCCATGCCACAGGTATTTTCATCATTTCAACAATGGTGTTCTCTCCTAAACTCTAGTTTTCTTTTTTCTTCTTGTTGCATTGCTTTAAGTCGCTCAGTTATGATACTCTTATTTATACATACCGTATTGATTGTGTGTGTGTGTGTGTGTGTGGTGGGGGCATGCATGCACGTCCGTGCATATGTACGCACACATGCACATAGTCACAATCTCGTTGTTTGTGCAAAATCACTCTCTAAAGCAGTCTTACATCGGATTCCCATGTATTTCTATCCATTCTACATAATATTTATCCGAAATTGGATTTTACTATCTACCAAACCTTAGTATTTACTTATCTGATGAGAGCTAAACGGTGCTAAAACGAAACTGAAGTTTGCCGAATATAATATATACATTACATTTTACAAAACAACTAAATATTATTACTATTTAATCATTATTTATAATTTTCTACCTGAATTTTACCAGATATCTATATTATCATTCATTTATTTATTGTAATTACATATTTTAATACTACATGGTAAGCACGATGCTGGTGTAGTGAGTGTAGTGAACCCCCTCGAAACTATAATTTATTAAAATCAAATTAATTAAAATTTCGTGGCTCATTACAGTATGTATATTAGCACAGACCTTATATGGTTTTATTTTCTGCAGTGTTGTTCCCTAGTTATT
>NC_068985.1:54221190-54231034 GCF_001194135.2 Octopus bimaculoides | reverse complement strand
CCATCACTCTTCCTGGTCCTTATATATTTCTAATATTACATGATCAGTTGGTAGTTTTTTTTCTTTTTTTTCTTGTGCTGAGTTCGATTTTGTAAAAATAAATAAAATAAAAATAAAACACTGATTACATTCCGAGTGTCCCCCTTCCCCGGTTTAACTCGAAAAATTATTCTTTAGTAATTATAAAGTGAAAAAAAAACTATATATATATATATATATATATATATATATATAAAATCATCCTTTTCCTTGTTACTTTGTAATTATCAAACCTATCTTCCTGATTCATTCTCTGTCACCATATATATACACTCACGCGCGCGCACACACACAGATATCACACGTTCACTATGGTTTTCTCCTCACCTTCGTATAAATGAAAAGAAAATAAGTTGCTTCCAGTTAGTTTTTTTTTTCTTTCTTTCTCTCCTTCTCTCCTCCGTATTTCACCCATTCTGTTGTGGATTTAAATGACCACTGCTGTCTCATACCTCATCGAAGCAGTCAGCCACTTATATAATACCGATAGTGTCACAACGGCAACTGCAAATTGTTGATTCACAAAACTATATTGAATATAGTTTTGTGCTGATGTGGTTCTGCACAAATGCTGTACTAACTACTTTTTTGTTTCTTTATTTATACTCATTTATGATTATCTTCCAAACTAACAGCAAACAGTTATTTAACATACCCTGAACAATAAACAACTATGTGCCAAACCCTTAACAGTAAACAGCTATGTGCCAAACCCTTAACAGTAAACAGCTATGTGGCAAACCTTTAACAGTAAACAGCTGTGTACCAAACCCTTAACAGTAAACTGCAATGTACCAGTAAACAGCTCTGTACCGAACACCTTGCTGTAAACAGCTATGTAGCAAACCCTTTGCTGTAAACAGCTATGTACCAAACCCTTTGCTGTAAACAGCTATGTATAAAACCCTTCGCTTTAAACAGCTACGTACTAAACCCTTCACAGTAAACAGCTACATCCCAAACCCTACCCATCACTATGAACAGCAATGTATCAAACCCTTCACAATAAACAACCATGTGCCATACCCTTAGTAAACAGCTATGTACCAAACCCTCAGTAAACAGCTATGTACCAAACCCAACGAAAGAAATATGAACATTGACAAGGTTGCTTACTCTCATACACCAACACAGGTTTCAGTGAGGTAATCTTCTCTGTAGGCTGATTACAATTACTACTGCTTTGACATTTTTTTTAGATATAATTTTTTATATTTTCATTTATTTAAACATATATCTCTATTTCTTCCTCATTTAAATAAACCAAAATATTTTCTCTCTCTCTCTCTCTCTCTCTCTCTCTCTCTCTCTCTCTCTCTCTCTCTCTCTCTCTCTCTCTCTCTCTCTCACACAGAATTTCTTGAGTGTTTTTCTTCATGGTGTAGCATTTAAAGATATTCTTCCGCCCAACATCGGTAACAGATTTAGTTGCATCTCTGAGTAATAATTGTGTGTTTAGTTAAAAAATAAATAAATACACTCCCATCACTGATAGAAGACCAGTGATCTTTGTGTAATACTCTCTCTTGTGGCTGTTACTTAAATATCAGAATTCCTCGGCATTCTTCTTGCATAAGAAGGTACTTCTTTTCTGTCACAGCAGGATGGTGGTGTTTTTGTTTTTTTAACTAACATATGGCTAATTAATGATCGTATTTTATCCTTAATATTTACAATTGTTACGGATTTTCATGTAAGGTATGGTCGATGAATCTGTCTTAGAAAATGACAAAAATATTTATTCGATTGTATGTTTACACATACATACATGTGGACACAGAATTACACCCTATTTTGTGTTTAAGTATTTAAATTTCCATTTTAATTTAGTGTATATTTTAATATATAATTTTAACATAGTGCAAAATGCATATGTATATATATATAACCATTAATCCCGATGCATTTTTATTCTCTTTCCGTTTCTCTCTCTCTCTCCCCCCCATTTCCCCCCATCCCTTTCTGTCAGCATAGGTTCAAAACGTCAAAGACTTTTCCATTTTCCTCTGCTTGTTGATACCTCACCTGTCTCTGCCTTTTGGTTTTTGTGCATTTAAACTGTATATACATATATACACACCCATGCATATATATGTATAACATACATACACACACATCCTTCATAGTATATCTGTTAAAAAAATCAAAAATTCATGTTGATTTTCTACAATCTTAACAACTAGCCTCTCACTTTCTCCTTTTTGTTCTTCATCCTCACTCCTTCCATCTTTATATGCTTCAACTGTTGTCTCTATGATATCTATGAGGACTACTAAATATTACTATATATTGTGTCTCCTATGCTGTAAATTTGTTTCATGTCCTTAAGTGAATGAAATTTAAAAGAATAATATAGACTTTACATTTACTCCATTGTAAAGGAGAGAGAGAGAGAGGTCTCAGTACCGTTTGTACTTGAGTGTTGTTTACATAAACAGATTGCGGTAGAAATATCTGAGTACCTAATTACATGTTTATTATCTTTGGGTGTGGGTAGGTCATATTTATTCAGGGGTATTTTCATTAAAGCTAACCCATGGAAACTTGTGTAAGCAAACAGTGCAACATTGTGTTTGCAACATTGTGCTGCAACATTGTGTTTGTATGTATATGTGTGTATTGGGGTGAGGGTTACTTAGCTAAAAAGAGGATTTCTGTGACTGACTTTGTGAGAGTTGAGTTGACCACAAGGAAGTGAGTGCATCTTCTAAAAACTGCACTCCACCGAATCATGCCAGCCCAAATAAATGTGCTTAAAATACCCACACTGGTTTTGAGTTCAGTCCCCACTGCACGGCATCTTGGGCAAGTGTTTTCTGCCATAACCCTGTACCAACCTGTGCCTTGTGGGTGAATTTGGTAGGACGGAAACAGTGTGGAAGCTCATTGTGTGTGTCTTTGTGTGTCTGTGTTTGTGTCTGTCCTCTTCCTACCAAATGACAACCGTTGTTGGTTTGTTCATGTCCCTTTAACTTAGCAGTCCAGCAAAAATAGATCGTTACAATAAGTACATGGGTCAGTTTGTTCAACTAAACTCTTCAAGGTGGTACTCAAGTATAGCTGTAGTCCAATGACTGAAAGAAGTAAAAAAAAAGAAGAAAAATTTAACATCATTTTATCACTCCTTAGGGATTTAGAGAATGGTCATTCATTTGTGGACTCCTTCACATTTTCCTTGTAAAAACATGTCCATCTGTGTCAAAAGATGTGATGGAAAGTGCAAATAGCCAGGGCATTGAATCCCTAATCATTAAACATGGTCTTTGTTGGACCAGCCATGTCACCAGGATGAACAATGAACAGCTTCCTCAAATCCTCTTCAGCAAACTGGCAACTGGGAAAAGGCAAAGAGGTGCTCCTCTTTGATGCTACAAAGATCAGCTAAAGTCATCTCCGAAGCAGACCAGCTTCAAGCCCCTAGCTTTTGAGATGACCATAGTGAACCATTCCACCTACTGACAAAATATAAACAATAACGTAATATTGTTTGAAAGAGTAAGAAAAGAGGAGAGAATGGCAATGGAAGGTCTGACAGCAGCAACCAGGACTGACTCCGATCTTGACATGTGGCCAATGCAATCACGTTCTGTGTGAAGGTTGACCCCATTAGCCACATTCTCCATCAGCATTAATGGTCCAAATGTTCATCCAGGAGAAATCAATCCTTGGATTCGAGGAACAGGCCACTGCTGCCACTGATATATGTGTGTGTGTGTGTGTAAACTGTGGTAAATTTATCATCATTTGACATGTGAAATTAAATAAGATTGTTCTTCTTGTACTGGATTGTGATTTAGTTTCACACAGAAAGATTAGTGTTGAAATACTAATTATACAGTTCTTTGTTATGGGTTTGGGTCCAGTATTACACTGGTCATATTTGGTGAGATGTTACTATCATCCCTTGTAGAGAAAAAAATGTGAATCTATATATGTGGCTTATAGCCAATATATTAAATCTCCAAATCTGATACCATTCTACTAAGTAGACAGCAGAGTGGGGATTCAGGCAGTTATCCTAATTTAACTAATAATCTAATTTAAAATTATCTTAAGATATTTTGATTTATATAATTTTCTTCGGTGGTGGTGGGAAGGTGTAGCTGTGTGGTTAAGAAGTTTGCTTTCCAATCATTTAGTTTAGGGTTTAGTCCCACTGTTTAGTGCTTGAGCAAGTGTCTTCTACTATAGTCCTAGGCTGACCAAAGCCTTGTGAGTGGATTTGGTAGATGGAAACCATAAGAAGCTGATCATATACATGTGTATGTTAGTGTCTCTTTGTCTTGACATCACATGCTCACCATAATCATCACTATAAAAAGAAAAGTGTCTTTTTAGAATCAAGAGCAAAATTATACCAGAAACAGATGCTAAATAAATTCTTTAAAGAAATGATACGGTAGGTTATGGATGGAATGCAGCTTTTGAGTCATGAATTCTGTGTTGAGAATAATGTTAAACTGTATGGATACTGAAGTTTAGAGAGTATTGATCTGGTATGGGATTGCTGATTGATTGGTTGTTGGTATTTCTTCATTGTTATTAGTCAGTAGTATTGATTTATTTGGTGGTGATAATTAAAACCAACTTCGTTACTAAAAAAACACAATCAGCAATTTCATGACAAACATCAACATCGTTAGAAACACCAGTTACTATCAACGTTAGTGTTGTTGATAATTTCTGTACCTTCACCACCACCACCACTACTACTACTACTACTACCATCACCACCACCGACAACAAAAACTACAACTAACTTATTCCATACACTTATCGGTCTCTATTGCTGCCAAGTCAACACCACCATCATCGGTAATAAACTCATCATTCCATCTCTTCTTGCTAAAATAATTACATCTTTATCTCTGACAGCTAACCTATTCAAAAGGTGCTTATTGTTTATATATATATATATATATATATATATATGTATACTAAACTCATCAATTACTTTTCTCAGGGTTGAAAGCTGCTTGTTATATTCTACAATTGGTCTAGATTCTACTATCTTACCATCTTCTGCATTTGCTATCTCCTAAATAATAACAAACCTCTCCTATCTCTTTCTCATGTTTTTATTCTCCTCCGTTGATGTGGATGAATATCCTTACTGCAGTCATTTTCATATTCTTAGCAACATTTTAGAATCCATTTGCTAATTAAATATATGCATTTTTCTTCTTCTCCACATTGCACAGTTCATTTTATGTAATTTCTATCCATACTTTTCTTCTGTGTCACTGTCAGCACATAAACTAACTTCCCTTGTAACACTGCCCTTCCTTCCCCTTTGCAGTTGTTGCAATGACAGCCTCATCCAGCTGTGATCCCCTTTTAAATTGTTGCTATACTCTCTCTGTCCAACTACCTCATTCTTTAAAAACTGTACACCCTCTATCCAATTCCCTCATTCCTTTAAGCATGCCTATATATACTAAGACTTGTTTTCAGGCTAAGGGCTAAGTGCTATGTACCCACAAAAACTGACAACAATTGATTTTACTTCAGTTATAATGCTGTTTGTAAATATATACAGTAGAAACCAATTTTCATAATCACAAATAATATTATCAAGGATTTATTGTTATCAAGATTAGTGAGTCCAAAACCCCTTTAAGTACGATTCCATAGCCGCTGCAAGAATGTTAACTGGTTATTATTATCTAAATAGCACAATTAGTGGGTTTCACTGCATGTGTGAGAGTGTGCATGTGCACACATGCATGCGCGTGCATGCATACACACACACACATACACACACACTCTCTCTTTCTCTCTCTCTCTTATTTTTGATATAGATGTAATGTCTGAAATTTGGGTGACAGGGTTACTTGACTGCACCAACCCCTGTACTCGGCTGTATGTTAGTGTCTCTTTGTCTTGACATCACATGCTCATCATAATCATCACTATAAAAAGAAAAGTGTCTTTTTAGAATCAAGAGCAAAATTATACCAGAAATAGATGCTAAATAAATTCTTTAAAGAAATGATATGGCAGGTTATGGATGGAATGCAGCTTTTGAGTCATGAATTCTGTGTTGAGAATAATGTTAAACTGTATAGATACTGAAGTTTAGAGAGTATTGATCTGGTATGGGATTGCTTCCGAAACATGGAAATTTGAATTTAGAATGTAAATACTCAGAACAAATACTGCAAGGTATTTTTTCTGACACCTACTAATCCACCACACCTGCAATACACACACACACACACACACATGATCAACAGAAGTTAATGTATTCAATGCTCTATAAGTGACAGTGAGTATATACAGAGCAGGCCTCTTAACATTCAATGGTCAGCTGATTAATTTAACTGTGCACCAGAGTATTGGCCATGGTACTCTGCCAGCACTCTAGGTATCCTTATTTTGGTGCACAATCAGATAATCAGCTGACTGTTGGGTGGGTGGGGAGGGCACAAATTTTAATTAACAACTACTTCATTAATACAAAACTTTGGTTATCAGTTGTATGTGTGTGTATACATGACATGTAAAAGGTACCTCTGCCAGTGACACATAAAAGGCACTTGTGCCAGTGACACACAGGAGGTACCTGTGCTAGTAATACATAGGCGGTACCTGTGCTTGTGACATGGAAAAGACACCCAGTGCACTTTGTGAAGTGGCTGGCATTACAAAGGGCATCCAGTTGTAGAAACCAAGCCAGAACAGACAACTGGAGCCTGGTGCAGCTCTCCAGCTTACCAGCTCCAGTCAAACAGTCTAAGCCATACCAGTATGGAAAGCAAATGTTAAATGATGATGATGATGATGATATATGAGAGAGAGGGAGAGATGAAGGAAAGATCAAGTTCTTATAGCTGAATCTGTTGAAGATTTAGGAGCTTCAGTTGGGGAAACAAAGCCTAAAACTGAGTGACCTTAAATTAAACTTAGCAAAAGCTAAAATATTAGAAAGTAGATGAAAGGACCCTGCTGCCATGCTTGAAATGCAGAGAATGAGTTTGTAAGAGTTCCATATAGTGTACTCAGTTTAGACTAGAAGTGCACAAGAACTGTAGTGGGATTATAGGAAGGTTAACAGAGATGGTAGACTTCATGTGTGACTGTTGCACAAGGAGCAGTGAGCACAAAGAGTTCACTGGAAATAGATTTTCACAAATGTTTGGAAGTCTCCCTAAAAGTAGTTGATAGCTTTTGTTACCTAGGTAGCCTAATTATCAGGAGGGTGGTTGTTGTTGTAAAAGCATAGTAGCCTCAATAAGAAGAAGTTGGAAAAAGTTCAAGAATCTCTTACCTCTGTTGGTAACAAAGAGATTTTACCCCCAGTGTGAAGGACAGATTGTGTGATGCTTGCATATGTAATAGTGAGGTGTTGGCCTTGAATGTTGAGGATTTGCAAAGACTAGAAAAGTTTGTATGCTAGATGTGTATGAGAGGTGAGATAATAACTAGACATGCGGTAGGTAACAGATGTGTGCAAGACAGAAGCAAACTGTGCTAGCATGGATGTGTGATGCATATGAAAGATGACAGTTTGGTAAAGGTGTACTACATGTTTAATGTGTATGGAATTCTTGACAAAAGCAGATGGAAGAGAGCTTGTAGACAAAATGGTGAAAGTTATTTTGAAGATGTTACACCACACAAAGGAGGACCATATCACATAGCAACACAGTGCTGAAGAAGAGTTAGCTGTCTGTGAAAATATAGTGAAGCAAACATAAATGGTGGTTGTGATGAAGCACTGCTTTTTTGATATTCTCTCATCTCGCATAGTGCCAGGCCATTGATAAAATTTATAGATAGCAGAAGATCTCTCCTGATTACCACTCCCTATTTCCTATGTTACTAGGGATGTCATTGGACTTGTTTGACCATCTTATCTCAAACATTCTCTCTCTCTTTGGATATGTGTATATTTTAATTCCTCCATATCACTCCTCTTGCCCATCATACTGCCTATGTATAAGGGTTGATCCTAGATCTGTTTCTACCCAAACCCTCTATCATCAATCACCCTTTCTCTCCCAGGCCATTCATTATTAACATCAATCACTCACTCTTACTACTGTATACTGCCATTATTATCCATTACTCTCTTTCTCTCTCTGTTGCTCTCCACTACCTACACTCAAATCTCTGTTTCTGCCGTCATATTTATTCTCCTGTCACCCATCCATCCCTGGATGGTGAAGGGAACTCTCTTTTTTATTATTTATCTTAGTTATGTTGCCTTAAGTGAACTAACACATCAAGCAATAATAAAGATTCTCTAATTCAATGGGTTACAAGGCAACCTTGCAGATACTGGTATCATAATAAAGTACACCCAGCATATACTGTGTAAAGTGGTTGCTGAAGGAGCAAAGAAAATAGGGAGTTGAGAAAACCCTTTAGTATTGTTATGGATTGACAAACTCTCTTGTGCTTGTACTGATAAAACGCATCCAGTACATTCTGTAAAATGGTTGGTGATAGGAATAACATCCAGCCATAGAAACTAAGTCTAAAATGGGACATACAAGTGACACGTGGTCCTCTGACCTTTGTAGCAGGCAGTAAGAACAGACTCAGTAATGTTTCCAACCCATGCCAGCATGAAAAGTGGATGAAATGAGAAATGAGATGAATATCTATAGGTATTTACATGTTTGAATTTGTAAAATGTTTTGCATGTATGTATGAATACATGCATCCTATTTGCTGTACCACTACTGTCCATGTAACTAGAGATGGCTTTCTCTTGTTTCTCAAATTCTCTCTCCCCTATTCATTGTACCATGCCTACTATATAATGAGTGAATGCATTGAACCTACCTTCATCCAATCCACCTATCACTATTCTCATCACTTTATCCATTTGCAAGACATATGTATAAGGAATGTATCAAACCTGTTTGTACACATGCAATACTCTCTTTTACTTTGTACTGCCTGTCACCACTCCCTCTCCCACTTGGGCTACTTGTTCTTTACATCTGTCACTCACTCCTACCATTCTCCAACTCTCCTTGTCTACTACTCTCACCCCAATCACTCTGTTTCTATGATCATACTCTTCTCCCTTTTGACCACCCATTTTTGTTCATCTTCTATTCTCTGTCTTGGTCATGTTGCCTTGAATAAAAACAAAAAAAAAAAATCACATAAAACAGTGAAAATTCTCTATTCCTACAGAGAACAAGGAAAGATTATTAGCGCTGGTGTTGCATGAAATGCACCCAGTGCACTCTGTAAAGTAGTTGGCGAATGAGCAGATGCAACAAAGGGTTAAGAGAGCTTATCGAGGTCATGACAACCTTTCATGTGTTAGTTCCGCAATAAAATGGATTGTACAAGTGAGATATGGCCCTTTGGCCCATTGAGAAGGGCAGTAACTCTTTCTGATAATTGTCCTGCTTTGTAATGATTCATCCAACACATGACAGCATGGAAAGTGGGCATAAAATGATGATGCATATATGTGTGTGTGTTCACACACATACATATGCACTCAAATATAAGAGAGTATATTTGGCAGAATTGGGCCTAATGTATTGTAGATTTTTATTTTATTGACTTGGGAATGGTGAAAGGTAAAACTGGGTCCCGGTTGGAATTTAAAATCAAAATCTACAGAGATGAAGCTAAATACTGGATGGTATTTTCAACACTTTGCATTATATAAACATAGGGTTCATAATCTTTGAACACATACACACACACACACACACACACACACACACACACACACACATCATCATCTCTCTCTTTCTTTCTGATACTTAATATTGGTAATAAATTAGATTTTAAATTTATTTACCAAAATATTATTTACTCCCCCCCCCCC
>NC_068985.1:54207491-54221069 GCF_001194135.2 Octopus bimaculoides | reverse complement strand
CACACACACACTTATTGGCATTATCATCACGACCACTACAGCTACTGTCACCACCACCACTACCATTACTACTGCTGCTGCTGCAATCATTATTTTGATCTTTATCATCTTTGGTACCATCATCGTACTTTGCTATCATTCAGACTAATGAAGCTTGACCTGATTGAAATAACAACTAGATTTCCATCGGATCAGGTGCTTGCCTTAATACAAAGGACACATGAAATAATGGGATCTAGGTTACACTGCTTGAACCAAATAATAATGATGATCATCATCATAATAATAATAATAATAATAATAATCCTTTCTACTATAGGCACAAGGCCTGAAATTTTGGGGAGGGGTCTAGTCAATTTAATCAACCCCAGTGTTTCACTGGTACTTAATTTATCAACCCCCAAAAGCATGAAAGGCAAAATTGACCTCGGTGGAATTAGAACTCAGAACATAGTGGCAGATGAAATATCACTAAGCATTTCACACATGGCTTGAATCCCTTTGATCATAGATGTGCTTGATCAGGGCCACCTTGAGATAAACAGCAACATCATTATCATATCATCGTCTAATATTTAACATGTTATATGACTAAGTATTGCATCTCCAATTGCTTCTCTGAGGTGTGTGTGGGGGGAGATGTTTTCAATTATAAATAGCATCAAAGATTAAGTGTTTCAAATTAAAATGAGCTCTTAATTACATAACTTGTTGACTATACATACATGTATATGTATGCATATTTGTAGGTGTGTATGTCTATATAAATGTGTGTGTGTGTGTGTGCATGTATGTATATACATATATATGTGTGTGTGTGTATATTGACAGATAGATAGATAGATATCATAGGAATGTTACTTAGTGTATATCACGTGTGTATTATGTACTGCCTTGAAATTTTAATTAGCAAAGATCCAGTCTTTAATCATTTCTATTTTTTGCGCTTGTTTCAGTCATTAGGCTGTGGCCATGCTGGGGAGCCACTTGAAAGGTTTAGTTGAACAAATCAACCCCAGTCTATATTTATAAAACCTGACACTTATTTTATTGGTCTCTTTTGCCAGACTGCTAAATTATGAGGCCATAAACACACTAACACTAGTTGTCAAGTGAGGTGGGAGGCGAACACAAATGCAAGGACACACACATCACAAGCTTCTTTCAGTTGACCTCTATCAAATTCACTCACAAGGCTTTGGTCAGGTCAGAGGTGTGGTAGAAGACCAGAAGTGCCTGGACAGATTGACTTCATTTAAGAGAGTAGCTTTGGGTTCTCACAACCATAATTTATGTAAAAGATATTTAACTACTGTCTTTAAGTGACTTTATATGCAAAGATCTTAAGTTGAAAAGTTAACAGTGACATATATTATAATGCTTGTGAAAGGATCTGGTACATTAGCAAGCCTGAGATTGAAAGCTTATATACAATGATCTTGAATTTGTCCGGCCCAGATCTAAGATACTTCTTTCATTTGATAGAAGGACCAAACTTCCTTGATGTTATTTAGTCATTGTTAACATTTTTTGACTTCCTGAACTGGGAACTAGAAACTGTGCTTATAGAAACCAGTGCCTTGTGTTGGCCTTTGTGGAAGAAAATTGTGTGTCGGGGACAGCTCTTCATTGAAATAAATGCTATTACCATTTTTATATTGTTAAACATCAGTTGTCTCAAAACTCACTGAGGTGTACTGTGAAATATGGTTGTCTTGTAGGAGCAACCTGCAGTGGATTTATAAGATATTATTCATCATCATTGTCGTTACTTAACATCTGTCTCTTTTCCATAGGTTGGACAGTCCAACAGGAGCCTATGAGCCAGAGGACTGCACTGACCTCAAATGTCTGCTTTGGCATGGTTTCTATGAGTAGATGTCTTTCCTAATACCATGCACTGGGTCCACTGGCACTAGTGAGGCCATCAAGTAACTCACAAGACAAGACCCCTTGACAGAGTGGAGATGTAGTATTGAGAGAAGTGGTTTTATACCAAGTATTGAAGTGTTAAAGAGGTGACACATAGCTTACCCAGCTTGAAAGAGAGAGAAGATGGTGGTGATGTGTCATCTACCTAGAGCAGGGAATGGTGGGGTTTCTCAACCATATTTTTTCTATGGACCCCTTTCTTTACTATTTTATTCAGTGTCTAATATTATAGAAACTTCTTTCAAAATTCCTGTTTTGGTTTTCACATTAACTTGTGTAGGTGGAACTATGTAGAATGTTAGAGAAAGAAACATAGATGTTTCTTGTAATAGATATGCATACATCCAAATCAAAATTTTTTTCAGGAGCCCTTAAAATATTGTGAATTCTCAATTTATTATTTTATTACGTGTCCCCCCACCAATCTTATATGAATCCTTAGGGCCATATGGACCCCCCCCCCCAGTTGAGAACCACTGACCTAAAAGAATGTAGAGATAAGTAATGAAGAGTGGCAGGTAGTGTATTTTTGAAGAATAAAGAGGTTTTGTTAGTTGGTAAGGACACCTTAAACTCAAGATATGGCAGCACCAATAAGACATTTTGTATCTAAAGAGCTGGTCCTGGACATAATCTGAATAGAAGGAAATTTGGTCAGGAGGAAATTTTGGTAATAATGAGAGTGTGATCATAGATTCTTGTGGTTGGCGTTAGGAAGGGCATCCAGCTGTAGAAACTCTGTCAAATTAGATTGGAGCCTGGTGTTGCCATCCGGTTTCACCAGTCCTCAGTCAAATCGTCCAACCCATGCTAGCATGGAAAGCGGACGTTAAACGATGATGATGATGATGATGATATATATATGACATAATAAATCATGTGGATCTAAACTCTGATTATTCATATCATCAGTATTTTAGTTTACAAATTTTAGCCAACTGCTTATTATCTGATGCATGGCCTGCTTTAGCTCTTATTTGCAGTCATTGCCCTCTTGGATGGTTGAAGGACCTCATCTCTCTCAAATAGTATTAAAATAATGATAATCGTAGTGAGGACAATGATTGGTTGACATTATGTGAGAATATTAGGTTGGATACTGTAATTTGGTGGAAGCCATTTCAGTATAACTATTAATATCGATAAAAGTAGGAAAGAGTAGATTTGGTGCTGAACTGACCTAGTCAGACCTGTTTGGTGTGGTAGTGATGATGGAGAGGACCAACAAAACATGTAAAAACAACAGTGACAGCACTTTTCGTTGTCAGAGTAGCTTGATTGATACACATTTCAATTTTGAAATTATTAACATATAATAAAATAACTTGACCTACTTATCTGCTTCAAGTCTAGAATTACCTGTACAAATATCTTATTTATTCTGTAGAGTATGCCTCTACTTAGTTACTTGAAATCTTAAAAATAATAATGAAATCTTTATCCTTTCAAACGCTATCTTGAAAAATAGTGAATGATGTCAGTCTTAGCACATTGACTATATATAATAAAGGTTGGGATTGTCTTGGCTGGAATGTCTTTTTATTATAGAGTTAACTGACTTTTAGACAACAACAAAAATGGTGATACTATTGAAAAATATCTAGAGGAAGGAGTAGTGCCTATGAAATTGCCATTCATGTTTCTCTTGAACCATCAAGTCACAACTTTGTGTGAAAGAAGTTCCAATGAGGAATGTTCTGAGGACTGAGTTTAGTGATTAGTGCTGTGTTTATGAAGCAGATGTTAGAAGCAACAAAAATAATGAGAGGAGGAAAGACAAATGGGTAAGAAGTCTTGAATGGAGATGGTATGTATGACTCCAGCTAGCTTTGAGGAGTCATTATAGTAGCAGTAGAAAAGGTCAGCGGCTGGACCCTGTTTGTGAATGACTTAAGCTTGTTTTATGGAAGTGAATAGCCATAAGAAATTTTTCAACTGTAAACTTTTGTGCTTGGAAAGTTTATTTTTACAATTGTAGGAATCAAATATATAAATACAGTTAGTTACTCAAAATAAATTTAATTTTTCCTTAATTTAACTGTTTCTGAAAGGAATGTAAATGAAACTAGTTGCTTAATCTCTCTGTGCATGTACAATCACACAGCTGTTATGTACTACCATCTGTATGCATATAGGTGTAGCATATTGATATATTTTAAACATTTATCTATATATTGAATAAATAAAACTACAACCTAGCTTTTATATAAAATGAAAAGAAAGTGAATTTTTAAAATATTTTTTTTAACCCCTTTTAGAAGCTCCTAATGTTGTTTACAAATTTAACATTGATTTCTTATTCTGATACTTGGTCAATGGTCCAGATATAAACTGGTTTTAATTGATAAGTTTAATACCATGTGTGTGTGTGTTTGTGCTTTGATGCATTGTAAAAACTGTGTATCAGATATAAAATAGCTATTGATTCGTTAGAATGTTATTCAGTACATAGTTGGCACACAACTTACTTGAATACTGGATATAGAACTTAGATACAAATTGTTGTTAAATAATTTTCGTAGTTTTGTACAGTGGTGGATTATATTGAAGACGTATATTGTAGTGGTCATTGTTCTGGAATATCAATGAAATGTGAGTATAATCCCTCTGAATTATTAGATATATATAATACTCTTTATGTTTGTTGGCCTATCAAGGATAGTCACTGAGAATTGTCCAATACATGCTAGCATAGAAAGTACATGTATAATAATATTGATGATGATAATGAAAATATTTAGCAAAGTAAAACTCAAGCTAGTCATCTACATAGTCAACTTAGAAGTGTAGGGAGGTAGCAGTGTTATCATCAACAGCAGTTACAGAGGTATGAAAATATTAGTGTTTTAACACAATTGATTTGGAAGAGATAATTTAGATGTGATGCTGTTTGGATTTGTGCCAGGTAGGGTTACTTCTTATGTTTTCCTTTTGTAGTGAGATAATTACAATAAAAGCTTTTAGCTAAGAGTAAGCCTCTCTACCTAGCATTTGGAGCAGGCTTTGACAAGGTACTCCTTATCTGTAGTTTGGTGATTCCTAAAAATAAAAAAACATAGTAGATGAATGGTGTATGAGAGTAACACATGTCATATAGAGAAATGTAGTCAGCAAAGTGTGAGTTGGCAAGGAGTTTAATGAGGAATTTAGTGCTCTGGCACCTTTCAAGGCTGTTCTCAGCCACCATCTATTTGCTATAGTCCTTCAAGCTATAAAAGAGGATGCACTGATAACCTCATTCTTATAGCAAAAAACTTCCTGTTGTGGAAACAAAATCCAGGATTGAGATGCCCCAGAGAAAACTTAATTTAGACTCGAAAACTAAGGTTTTAGTTAATAAGAAAGATGACAGAACCCTGTTGGCATCAAGGAAATGGTTGTTCTTTGCAGAAAAGGAGTTCGAAATTCCATACAGTGTAGGTTTTGTGAGCTCAAAAACAAGCTGACCACGAATGAAGGCTTTATATGTGCCAGAACACCATCATTATTGTTTTAATGTTCATTTTCTCATACTTCCATGGGTCAGATGGAATTCTGTGAGGCAGGTTTTCTACTGTTGGCTGCCCTTCCTACCACTATCCTTCACATGTTTCCAAGCAACATGATATTTCCTTATGGCTGGGCATGTTTTTCACAGAACTGAAAATGAACACCATTTGCTTCTTTGGTAGTGATATTTGTTTGCAGCTATCATATGATGTCAAGAGAAGGGTACACACATACATCCGTGATGGGCTTCTTTCAGTTTTCATCTACCAAACCCATTCACAAGGTTTTGTTCAGCCTGAGACTATAGTAGAAGACACTTGCCCAAGGTGTTGTATTGTGTGGCTGAACCTAAGACCATGTGGTTGTGAAGCAGTTTCACAAGTAAACTGAATTCTTTCTAATACTTGGAAGGCTCTGTAGAAGTAGTTGATAGCTTCTGTTACCAAGGTAACCTAATCAGTTAAGGAAAAGGATGCACTGAGAGCAAAGTAGCCAGAATAAGAATAGGGTAAAAAAAAAAGTCCCATGAGCTGTTACCTCTGCTGAGAACAAAATGTTCTTTCTCTCAGCGTGAAAGGTAGATTGTATAATAGTCATGCATGAACAAGGATGAGATATAGTAATGAAAGTTGGGGACTGAATGTAGAGGATGTGTGAATGCTGGAAAGAAAGGAAGAAGGCATACTCTGCTGGAAGTGTAATGTTAGGTGTATATGAACGACAAAAGGCAAAACCAGCCCCAGCATAATTTGAATTTGGAGCATAAAGTTCATGTGACTAAATACTGCAAGATACATAGAATTTCTATACAAATTCTTCTACCCATTATTCCAAATATTACCTGACCCAGCAGAAGTGTCACCACTGTCATCTACTTGGTCAAATATTATTTAATATATAATAATGTCAAATCAAAACACACACGTGAGGTATGAAGTGTATATGTGCTAGTACTCAAAATAAACTCTCAAAATTTGACATCTGCTACTGGTAGGAAGATGCTGATGGTGGAGTTGGGTTCAGCTGGGATCATCTAGTCTACTAATTATTATAGCCAGAAGACATGGGTTTGAATTCCACTGAATCCTCACATTTTTATTTTCTCCTATATATGTACTCATTTTTATGTTTGTATATTTTTCCTCATTTTAAATGCAAACATGTATCTAGTTTGATCCTAGATTAATCAACTCCATTTAACTGGATATGTTTAGCTACTAAACATCCTTACTTCCGAATATTTGACTATATATAGATATTATATTTAGTTGGTCATATTGTTATAGAATTATGTATGCATAATCTACATCTCTTCAAGTATAATCTTAAAGTAAATTAAAATCGTAATGAACCAAATTTAATCTTTTTCGTAATTAACCATTTTGATATCTTGCCTGAAACTATTCCTGATTCTGTGATCCAAGCTTCTTCAATCAAACTTCCTTGTTAATTTATTTCAAACTCCAACTTAAAAACAATAGTTATTTTCCTAAATTCTTCATAGTTCCCAAAATTAATTGAATGAAAAGCAGTGTTTTGACAGAAATATGATAAAAAAAAAGATTTAAACAATACCATCAAACCATTACTTCTGATCTCTTTTTCTAACGTTATAAATTGCAGTTCAATTTTAACTATTCACATTGATGTTGTACATAAAGACAAGGTGTTAAGATTTGTCCATTACATACAAGTATTGATGAAAAAAATTGACATATTCTGTTCAATATACATGGTCTGATCAATAAGTATCCGGACTGTTGCCATAGTAACAAAGCTAAAGCATGCAGAGTGAAGCTGCTTGGCATAAATTGACCTTGCACTCTGCTGTGTTTGTGCCCTAAGTTTTAACATTCTAACTCACTTCTGCTGTCTACAGCAGTGCTTGGAAGGAACATGTGTAATGTATGATTGTTGCATTGACCATGACAGAGAAAGTTGAGCAGAGAATCTGCATCAAATTTGGCCAAAAGCTTGGCAATACCTGCTCAGAGTCCTACACAAAGTTTTCAAAAATTTGCATTGTTCTCGACACAATCAAGGATATCTTCTGAAATTGAAACCCAAGTGTTTTTTTGGTCAACTGAAAGCAGGTTTGGTACAAACTTGGCAGACATGTGTCTCATACCCAAATCTTCAGTGATAATGGACTGAACTGAACTGTAACTAATCTGTACATCTCTGATAACTCACAGATGGTGATTTGATGACTTCCCCTCACAACTGCACACACATCTGCAATGTTTTACTCAGTTCTACTGGTTGTGGGTCTCCCAGAACATTCGTCAATATTGACATTTTTCGGCCATCTTGGAAACATGTGGATCACTTGTACACTTGTGTGTGACTCATACACTCCTCCTGATACACTTTCTGCAACTTTGCATAAGCCTCTGAGCAGGTATCGCCATGACAACTTTCTCTGTCATGGTTTATGTGGCGACTACACGCTACACACCTTCCTTCCAAGCTCTGTTATAAACAGCAGCAGTGAGCTACAATGTTAAAACTTAAACAGCAGAATTCTACATCAGCCTTTACCAAGCAGCTTCACTCTGCATGCTTTAGCTTCATTAGTATAGCAACAGTCTGTATACTTATTGATCAGACCTCATATAATAGTTGTTTTCCTTGACTTCTGTCTTCTCTCTTAATTGTATTTCTCAGAACCATTGTAGGGTTTTTTGGTGTTTTCTTTGATAACACAAACTGTAACTTTTCTTGTATCTATTTGTTCCTAAGAAACCTTGTTATTTTAGTTGTTGTATACAATCTTTCTTTTACTGGTATTAGTCACTGGGCAGTGTCCAAGCTGGGGCACCACTTTCAAGGGTTTTAGTCAGTCATATTGACCGTGGTACTTACTTCAGTCTGCTACTTATTTTATTGAAACCTATTCGTTGAGCTGCTAAGTTGCAAGAGGTAAAAGGATACATCATAAACAACACTAATGTGTAGATCAGTATAAATATAATCATATTCACACATACATGACTTTGTGGTTTAAGAAGCTGGTTTTGTGACAATGTGGTTTGGAATCAGCTACACTGCATGGCATCTTGGGCAAGTATCTTCTACTATTGCCCTGGACTTGTGAGTAAATGCTTTGTGAGTGAATTTGGATGACAGAAACTATTATTAAGTCTATTGCACATACGCATGTTTGTATGTATATCCTTGTCTTGATATGATTGTTATGATTGTAAATGAGCATCACTGTCATAAAAGTGGTGGTGTTTGTTTCCTGTCATCCATTACAAATGTCTGGCCATGAGAAATATTATCTTGTTTGGAAACAAGTGAGGGTTGATGATAGAAAGGTCAGCCAGCTGCAGAAAATCTGTCTCAACAAGTTCCATCTGATTCATGCAAGCATGGAAAAGTGGACATTAAATGATGATGATAATGAAGATGATGATGCTGATGATAATGAAGATGATGATGCTGATGATTGACATATACATATCATTGATACATACTCTCAAAGAACTTTAAGTTTCTTCACATCTTCCTTCTTTAATAAACTTAGTCAAACTTATATCAAAACTTGTATTTATTTCTGATGTTTCTCAGTGGAAATAAGTCAGAAAATTCATATAATTGCTTTCCCAGTATATTGTTAAGCATGGAAATTTCTTTTGTAAACATGTTATAATCCCTTAGTTTGTTTCTTTTTTAATTCCTCTAGACATGATTTAATGTTACAGTGATTTTTCTTTTTACAATGATCTTATTGGATGAAATAAGTATTTCTTACTTTTCCAATCTATTTTATTTCAAGATAGGTTTATGTATTGCCTATTGAGTTTGTGTTCATTAATAACATTTTATTAAACTCTGTTTGATTTCTTATGATTTCTTTTTCTAAAAGTTTATTTACATTACCATCTGAGTCTTAGCTTGTCTTCTATTTATTGTTGCTGTGCAGCATATTGTTTTTCATTCAGTTTAGTCATTCATTCATTCATTCGTCCATGCATATATGTACAGATGTATGTGTGTACCATTGTTGTCAACACCATCTTCATCATCATTTAATATCCGTATTCTATGCTGGTGTGGGTTGAACAGTTTGACAGAAGCTGACCAGCTGAAGAGCTGTTTGGGCTTCATGTGTATTTTGGCATGGTTTCTACAGCTGGATGCCTTTCCTAATGCCAGTCACTTTACCAAGCATACTAGGTGCTTTTATGCAGCACTGGCATAGATGCTTTTATGTGGCGCTATCATGGGTGCTGTGCAGATAGGATTATAGTCCAAGCTGTGTTCTCTTGAAGCACATCTGCTTATTCTAGTATTCCAAGATTGTATGTAGATGTTGTTTGTGTGAGGTATGCATAACATTTGAAAATTACTGGAAAATATTTTTTGCTGAGCAATCATATATCAAAGCAGGAGATTGGAAAAAATTATTTGTTTCTCTATCTCAAATAATTACTTGGTTCCCTGTCTGAAGAATTCCTAACAGGAGATATCTTACATGTTTCTCCTACATGTATAATTTTGTGATTTCTGTTAGCAAATGAAACAAGTGTAATAATGGTGAATAATACCAAGATTTTTTTTTTCCAATCTCCTGTTTGTATATTCTTTTACTTGTTTCAGTTGTTTGACTGTGGCCATGCTCGAGCACTGTTTTTACTCAAACGAATTGACCCCACGACTTATTTTTTGTAAGCTTATTCTATTGGTCTCTTTTGCCAAACCTCTAAGTTACAGAGATGTAAACACACCAACATCAGTTGTCAAGTGATGGTGGGGAGACAAACATATACATGTATATATGATGGGCTTCTTTCAGTTTCTGTCTACCAAATCCACTCACAAGGTTTTGGTCAGCCTGAGGCTGTAGTAGAAGACACTTGCCCAAGGTACTGCACAGTGGGACTGAACCTGGTACCATGTGGTTCGGAAGCAAGCTTCTTACCACACAGCTACGCCTGCACCTATATATATATATGTAATGTATATTTATGAATTATTGTTGTGACAGTTTCAAGATATTGTTTGTTTGTCCTTCTATTGTAGTGTGGCATAGAAATATTGTCTTAGTCTCACATCAGTCCTAACTGAGCAGACCATATGATCCAACAGTGACCATCTCTATTTTTAAATATTTCTTTTGTTTATTTAGACATAATGTGTCTAATTGTCAGTGGTCATCTGTGCACAAAAATCTTATGTTGTACCATTTTTTTTTCCTGCACTAAAATATGCGTGCACTGAATATATTTTCAGTGTAATTATTAATACATGATTTCAAGTATCTAACATTCTGTTCTCTGATTTCAAAATGTGCACACACACATATGGGTGGATACACCTCCACCCTGTATCCAACCCACACACAAGCTAAAGAAACAGTGTATCTCTATCCTAAATCAAATGTAAGTCTTGTTGATTCTAGGTTTCGTTTTTCTACTCCTACTACAGATTCAGCTGTAAGAATAATGTCCTCATCATACAAGAATGTAATAATTCAGTGTATCAGTGGGTTATCCAGTGTGTCCTTTTTTTGTTAAGATGGTATAGTGTGTGATAGGAGGAAAGTTTGACTGCTATTTCTAGCAAGTCCTGTTAATTATGTGGAAATTTCCTCTTACAAAACAATATTGTATGCTGCTTGAAGTGGTACCAATATTTTCATGTTTCCAGTGAATGTTAATATATGCTTCAAGGCTGAAAATTATTTCAAACATTCCATTATCTCCATTGTTAATTGTTTAGTTCATTTCATAAAAGTCCTATTGGTTATACTGTGTAGAGGAGGCACTGTTGTTGTTGAAATGGTGGAGGTGGTGTTGGTAATGGTTATAATGGTTCAAGAATAAACGAGGAAAATATGGAAGCAGCTTAACAGGTTTTCAGTCACATTTCATATTCTATTATATGAGCTGCAGTTTTGGTAGTGAGGGCTATGGTATAGTCATTTTCCTGTCTAGCCTGTTTTTCAATGCCTTTCTTGTTTTTTGGGAGTAATAACTGCAAATGAGGCAAGAAAGGCAGACTTAGTACAAGATAGTTATTGTTCATGTTATTTACTTGTACTTCAACTATTCCTCATAATATTTATTTTTCGTTCTTACATCATTCTGATGGATTGCTATATTTGTAATCTACACTTGACTCTGTCATAGTGCTAATCGCTTCATAGTGCTGCCCTCTTCAGTGTTTGACTCAGTTCTGTGTCACACTCAATCACTGAGTGTGACTCAAATTTACTTGTAATACTTTGAAAAATTTGTCATTGTATCCTTTTGCGTTCATCTTCAAGTGTTTTGTCTGTTTTCTTCCATCTTGCATATGCTACTAGCACACATTGCATTGAGTCTTTAAGTACATACCCTAATACTTAAGGAATTAGAATGCTGTATCCAATTTTCAGACATGTAACCTTTTCAACTATCATGTTAATGTGGCTGATGTTGGTGATAAGAGATATGTGCAAAGAATCTTAAGATAATGACAAGTTTGCAACTTCCTGGCAAGAAGTCAACATTTATAGCAATGGTGCTTGGTAAAGTGGTTGAGATTCTCTCTAAAATTTGGTAAAAATAACTAACAAAATAACAGAAGTTGGCACCACTAAATTTGTCAAACCTGTTTGGGATGGATAAACTTTGATATTATAATTAGACTAAAGTATATGATTGATGCTCATAATTAGACAAGGAGGAAATTACTGTTAAGTTTCTTGCTCAAGGGCTGTAATGAAATACAAACTCCTGATCTATCAGTTTAGTATATTATCTAATTAGCTAATCTACTTTGTAAATAATGTTTTAAATCTCTAATGATACTTTTGTGAAGTAGGTAAAGTACCTTGCTCAAAGATACATTATATAGTGAAAACTTTCTTAACTAGTATTCCAGTACTTTATGTAGCCAACTAAAGTAACTTTAAAATAATAAGCACCATTCTCATTTTAATGAGTTTTCTATGGCTGGTATGAGTTGGATGATGATCTGCAGTAGGCTATGTTACCTGGCACTTTTCTGTATATATTGCCATGTCTCACTAATAATTGTTTCTAACATAGATACAATGCTATCAATTTTTAAGCATAGGGCATTAGTTGATTACATAAACTCCACTACTAGATTGATAATTCATTGAATCAAACCTGGAGGGAAAAAAGGCAAAGTTGACCTTGGTGGGATTTGAGCTCAGAAAAGCAAAGAGCCAGAACAAATACTGCACCCTCTTTGATTCTGCCATATCACTACCTAATAGTGATGACAAGGATGATGATTTCTAATACAGGTATGAAGATACATGTCAGAGGAAGAAACAGCCAATTACATCAACTGAGATGAGATGGTAGTAACCTTGACCCATTACAATCCGCCAAAGCTGTTAGAGAGGAAGAAAGCTTATCCTCAAATTGGAAAGCTGGTCTGAGTGCTTGAAACAAAGTGCACTTTAATAAAAGTATCCAAGGTGCCAAGTGGTGGTGTTAAATGGTTGATGAACTAAGCCTACTGAACTAAGCCACTAAGCTGTGGCCAAATTTGAACTCAGAACACTAAGCACTAAAGCAAGTATGTCAAGGCATCCAGTTTGATATTCTTATAGCTCCACCAATCCTCTGCCTTAGATGAGCATTGTTTTTTAACATCCCTGGAAGGATAAAAATCAAAGTTGACCTGATGGGTTTTGAACTCAGAATGAAGAGAAACAGAACAAATACTTCAAAGTATTTTGTCCAATGCTCTGATGACTCTGCCAATTCTCTAAATGAATGAATGAAAGAAAAGATAATGTTCACCTCAGCAGGATTTGACCTTGGGTCATAACAAAACACTGCAAAGTATTTTGTCCAGCACTTTATCATTTCTGCTGTTTATAATGATGCCACATGGACACAGTTTCATTGGTTGACTCTTTGTATGGTATTAATTATGAAGTTGTACAAAATCCATAACTTCAGAAATATTTTATCTTTTATCTTTCAGTCATTGAACTGCAACCCTGCTGGGGCACTGCCTTGAAGGGTCTTAGTCAAGCAAATTGACCCTTGTACTTTGTTTTTTTAACTCTGGAACTTATTCTATTGGTCTGTTTTGGCCAAACTGCTAAATTTCATGAATGTAAACCACCAAACATGCACATACTCTCTCTCACACACACACACACACACACACACACACACACAC
>NC_068985.1:54199124-54207324 GCF_001194135.2 Octopus bimaculoides | reverse complement strand
TCAACTGGCTTCCAAATGGGTTTTACCTACCAAATTCACTCACAGGGCACTGGGGGCTCACAGGGCTTGCATGGCAGGACTGAACCCAAAACTGCAGTCATGCCTGTGCCTTTGATAACATCAATAATCTCAGGGCTTTTTAAAAATATTTTTTATTTGCAAACTGTGTGCTTCAAATTTAGATATGTTTAGATTAAGAAATGATCAGCTTGTCCTAGTTATGTTTATCTTTAGGTGGAATGATCTGTTTCAATTGTTTTGTACATTTGTTTGATATCATTTGCACCTGTTATTGTTTGCATCAGATAATTAATTAGTTTCAGTTTGAAACTGAATAATAATAGCTCCACAGAGGTAGTGGACAGCGACTGTGACATTGCAATATTTTGCACATTTCACTATTGACTTCTGCCCTTTTATATGTTTTCTCTGTTTCAGTTCTGTTCAGTTTCAATTCTTCCTGTATTCTTGAGCACATTGGGCAACAAGTTGACACCATTGGTTTCTGTTGGCTGCAGTTCTCATGGACTTCTTTCATGCTGGTTATGAATGTTCGGCACCATGTAGTTTTCGATCTTCCTCTCATTCCTTTTTCCCTTTGTTGGTTTCCATATGTAAGCTGTTTTAGAATGGTGTTGTTCTGATATCAAGAATATGTGACCTGCTAACTTTAATCTTAGTTCTATCTATTATTCCTCAGTTTAACCCCACCACCATCTGGCCCCTGCAAACAACTTCCTCCTACCAACCACTGAGTCCCTGGAAAGGTTATGCTAAGGGCACTGCCTTCCTCTGACATAAAAAAAAAATTCTCACATTACTTGGTATCAGAATTATCTAATTATCTACTGATTTTTTGATTGAAAATAAGGTTGGTACTTTGATAAATTACTGTATTTTAACAAAAAAAAAAAAAGTCTCAAAGATATCACCCTGGGTCCTGTATGCAAAGTTGGGTCTATATTACATGCTTTAATGTACTAAAATCTTTTTTACTGAATATGCACTGCTGAAATTTAGATGCATTTAATATGCCTATGCCTTTTTCATGCCATCAAATACAGTACATTGAAGACACCTAATATTTACAATACCAATTTTAAGCAACACTGAAGTAATGTATTTTGTTTGCTAAACCTTCATTGTTGCCAACCTTTGTTGAATATCTATTTGGTTAAGTAGTGTTGGTTCTTTTCCTTTCTCTTCCTTATTAATGTACACCCTGTGTTGCTGATAATTATCAATTATGATAACAAAAAAATAATCTGACAAAAGTTTAAGGGATGATTTTTATCCATTGTTTAACAGATTACAACAATATATTTTTGGCACAGAGTATAGCATGTTATCTGAACACTTTCTTCTAATCTCTAAAGAATTATCATTGCTGATGCCTTGTAGGTAGCTTGATTATTAGTGACTACATAACTTTATCATCTTTACATATGCGTATGTGTGTGTGTGCATGCGTGCACATTTTATTTATTCAAAACTGAATCAGTTTCTCCTTCCCAGTAATACACACAGAGCATGGCAGAAAAACCATCCCCTTTTGTTTTGATGCATCCCTTGCTCATGGTGCTACATGGTGGGACTGAATCTGAAACCATGTGGTTGGGAAACAAGCTTCTCAACCACACAGCCATACCTACACCCTATAAATCATATCTACACCCTAAATGCATGTGTGTGTGTATAATATAGTCAGGAAATTTTAAATCTCCTTCATCATCATAAGGATATTATCCATCCATTAATTCTTGTTTTTTTTCTCTTTCCTCTTTTCACATTTATTTTATCATCTTTTAACGATCTCTTTAAACATTTTCTCTCTATTTGGTATCCAAAATATTTCAGTTTCCTGTCTTTGTGGCTAATAATTTTCTTTCTTTTTTTTTTTTTGCCATTCTTAGAAATTCATCATTGGTTTTGTGTTTTGTTCATGATATTATCAAAAGTATTCTGTATGATGCACATCCCAAAGGCTTATCTATTTGATAATATCTTCATTTTATTGCCCTATTTCTGTTGAAATACACTGCCTTTATCTCAATTAATTTTGGAAATAATGAAGAATTTAATAAAATAACTTTGTCATTATTAAGCTGGTGTTTGGGACATATATTGACATGAAATTTTGATAGAGGTTTTAATTTAAATTACTTAAAAACCAGAAATTTGTATTGTAGAAACAGGGTTGGTTTTAAGTGAGTTGTGATCAAAAGAGCTAATCCTGTCTTAATGTTTCTTGGTGTTAGTATGTTTGATGTTTTTCTAGTGACTTTCTAGATGTGTCAATTCTTGTTGTGGTTTCTTCTTTATATTCCCCATTTTCTGATTGTGTATATTCTAGCTGTTGTATCTTTGGTGTCTTGATCAATTGACTTTCCCTAACGTAGTAGTTTATAATACAATAATGGTTTCTAATTTGGACACAAAGCCAAGTTTTCAAAGAACTGGGCTGGTCAATCACATCAAACATCTCTTCTTCAATACCAAAACTGGTCTCTGTGGGACTTGACATTCATTCATAAAGTGTTGGAAGAGACTTTAAGGCATTTTTTCCATATGCTCTAATGATTCTACCAATCTACCACATAATTAATAAACAGAAAGACTATTTGTTTTTCAAGCAAGTACCTACAGACAGAAAACTTGGTTGCAGTAGCGGGAAATGCTTTCAATATCTGAGAAATTTAACACATAAAAGTATTACATAAAAGAAGCGAAGGTGACACAAAATTCTAAAAATATATGAAGGTGTTCCAGTGTGAGATGCAGGAATGCATTAAATTCAGTATATTTAAATATATTTAATTTTCCTAAAAATTTCTGAATTGAAGTTCAAGAGAAACTAATGAGGAAAGCAGCCAGAACATCGTTAATTTGAACCTATTTGGAACTTCATTAGTAACAAAAAAAGCTGATGTCTCATTACGTCTTGCATGGCATCACATGTAGACATTTTGATTCGTTACAACTAAAGATAATGAGCTTGTTTTCTCTCATTATTTACAAAACAACAATCAGTTGTCATAACCACTATTACTATTTAATTATATTTTTGGATTCTTGCATAGGTTGCTAAAATTAAAATCATTTCATTAATTTTATTGCTTTAAAAGTTTTTTCCTATGATGAAGGCAAAGGAAATTAGCATAAGAAATATTTAATATAGAAAAAATGATTATTGTATTTTCTTTTTAAATCTATTTAGGCATTTATTTTCATTATAATTATCCAGTTTATGTGGTTTAGTTTTTCATTTTCATGCTAGATGATTGATTAGTTTTGTGATAGATTTCCTCCCACTACTCCTGAAACTATCCATTCTGTCTTGTGTGTGGAAGCTTTCCCATTGAAGTCTACTCTCTTACTGAGAAGATCAGCTGCTGAAAATACATCCATACAATCACTGCACTGCATTGGCCTAAACAAAACTGAGATATAAGTGAAAGATTTCTGGAGAATTTCAACATGATATATATTATTATTATTATTTGCCATCCCCTGGCAGCCATTATAATAAGCTTGCAATCCATGAAGTAGTTGTTCAATCCCATATCTATTCACCTATTTCACATCTACTCTTAGGTCATTGTATTTACTTACTACTACTACTACTACTACTGCTGTTGCTGCTGCTGCTGCTGTCGCCACTACTATGCTACTACTAACACTGCTCCAAAGATGTGAACATCAACCCTGGCAGAATGTCAGTAGTAAAGTGGTGGCAGTGTTGCTATCTTCACATTGGCAAATGCTACAGATTTGCAGGCAAAGCAAGGATGATTAAATCAACACCAATACATGTCTGGTATATATGTTATTGACTCTGAAAACAAACTGAATCCTGACAGGATTTCAGGTTGGAACAGAAAATGATAACAGTTAATACTGCATGTCATTTTGCCAGGTGCACAACTGTTTTTACTACTCAACAATCTTAAATGATGGTGTGGATGATGATGATGATGATGACAGTGCTGGCAGTTAATAGTAATAATAATTATGTGTTATTTGTAGGCCTTGCATATGCTGTGATGCTTAATTATCTTACTTAAGATGTGTCACATAAATCTCCAATGTTTTAAACTTAAGTTACGTGAGATTTTATGCATTCTAATCATTCAGTGAGTCTACAAAGAGAACAAGTGTGTGTGTGTGTGTGTGTGTGTGTGAGACCACGTGTGTATTGTTGGTAATTTTCTTTCTCCGTCTTCCTTTCTTTGGACTTTTTCTATATTGCTGATGGAGAGCTCTGCTCAAAACATGAAGTCCTCTTTCTTTTCTTTCCTTTCCTGAGCGTCCAATAACACTTTACTTACTCCATGTCCTCACGTTGTTGTTTTTTCTTGCTTGTTCATGTTTGGATTGACTACGTGTAAATATATATATATATATATATATATATATATATATATATATATATATATATATATATATATTATCTGTGTGTGTGTGTGTGTGTGTATGTGAGGGGTCTTGCCTTGAGAGTTACTTGGTGACCTCATAAGTGCTAGTACCATGAGAAAACATCCAATGTATTTTGTAAAGTAGTTGGTGTTAGGAAGGGCATTTAACTGTAGAAACCATGCCAAAACAGACATTGGAACTTGACACAACTCTAGCTCATCCAGTGCTTATTTTATCAACCCTGAACAAATGATGACCTTGGTGGAATTTGAACTTGGAGCTTAAAGCTGAATAAATGTTGTTAAACATTTTGTCTGATGTCCTAACAGTTCTGCCAGCTTGCCACTTGGTCGTAGTTGTAGTAGTAGTAGCATTGGTTAGTACAATGACTAAGAGCAGATGTAGGTAGATGTGGGTTTGAACCATTACTTCATGAATTGTGAGTTTATAATGTTTACCAAAGGAAAGCTAATTATAATAATAATAGTTTCAAATTTTAGCACAAGGCCAGCAATTTGGGGGCAGGGACTAAGTTGATTACATCAACTCCAATGCTCAACTGGTACTTATTTTATTGACCTCAAAAGGATGAAATGCAAAGTCGATCTCGGTGGAAATTGAACTTAGAATGTAAAGACAGATGAAATACCGCTAAGCATTTGCCTGGCATGCTGATGATTCTGCCAGCTCACCACTTCAATAATAATAATAATTTGTTCCCACAATGCTGGCAAATGGAGGGATATTACAAAGACAGGTTACAAAATTTTACCAAGTTTTTGCGAAGAAATTGGATTAAAGTGGATAAAAGTAAAAAGAAATGACACAAAGGTTTTTAAATGTCCTCTGAGTAGGATACTGCTGCCTAGAGCCAATCAAGCAACCCCATAGACCCAAGAATTATCCTTTGGGTTCTGGAAGTTTTGTCCTTGTTTATTACATAGGCTTGTCCACCTGACAGTTTTGTATTGTTTCTTTACTCTTTTGTTACAATATTTATATTGAAATATAGTGAGGCGTATTGGTTATGGTATTTGGCTTATCACTAATGTCACAAGTTCAATTCCCAGCAACTTATTGTATCCTTGAGCAAGACACTTTATTTTATGTTGTTCCAGTCCATTCAGCTGGCAAAAATGTGTCATGCTGAATCTCCCTGAGAACTATGTTAAGGCTACATGTGTCTATGGAGTTCTCAGTCACTTGCATGTTAATTTCACAAGCAGGCTGTTCCCATTGATTGGACCAACTGCGACCCTTGTCACCATAACCAACAGAGTGCCAGTTATGTTGAAATATACTGGCTTTGTTTCAGTTATTTTTGAAAATACTGAAGAATTTAGTGAAAAAACTTAGTCATTATTAATCTGGCGTTTGGAACATAATGTATTTTCTGGCATATAAGTTGATGTAATGTAAACATTCAAGCTTTGTCACTATCTTTCCAAATCTTGCTGCATTTCATATGGAATTTTTGGTCCTCCAAAATTGTCTTGGTAATATAAGTCAGCCTACCTATTTTGGTCTGAAAATTTTGACTTGTTTGCATATGGTAAATTAATATGAAATTTTGATGTAAGTTTTTGAATTTGTATCCTGAAATCAGAGACTGTCTCAGGTGGCTTGGTATCAAAAGAGTTAGTGTTGAGTACTTATTGGTGTGAATGGATGAGTTCTTAAATGTTTAGACATAATTGGTGTGAATGGATGAGTTCTTAAATGTTTAGGCATATATTTGTGATCATCTGGGGTGTTTCATGAAAAGAGCTCAAAATTGAGATCTAGGTGGGCATTATGTATTTTTCATTTTGTTTCAGTTTTCTTTGGGTGGATTTTTATGGCTAATTTTCAAGAGATGACAGATAAGGTGTTTGTTTATTGTAGTTTAGGTACATTATTTGAGATTGTTATCATGATATGGGGTGTAGTATGACTATTGTTTTTGTTTATACTACTAGTTAGCCTGTACAGTGTTTCCATGTTAGTTTTGCGGCTTTTGTTGGATACCACTGTTTTCCAGTTTTCTGTTTTACTATGGTTTATATTCATTGTTACTTTTTTTTTGTTTAGTTTCAGTTATTGGACTGTGGCCATGCTGGGGCACCACTTTGCTAGGTTTAGTTGAACATATTGACCCCATTGCTTACTTTTTTAATGTTTGGTACCTGTTCTTTTGTCTCTGTTGTGAAACTATTAAAACAATGTGGAATCCCATCATATATACATGTAAATATGTATATGTGTGGGGGGTTTTTTTTGTCTTCCCCCTCCACTGCTTGACAACCAATTTATTTACATCCCTATAACTTAGTAATTTGGCTATAGACATGATAGAATAAGTATTACATTTAGATATGTAAATTGTTTAAGCAGCCACAATTGCATAAAGGTAACATCCAATTATGTTAGCACATACTGTTTGAAGTCAAATTAGCTGATATTAATGGAATTTTCAAAATGTTTAACCCTTTAGTGTTCAGATTAATGTCAAAAGTAATCCTTATTTATTCACATTTTAAAAAATTAACCTGGTGTTATCTTGTAGCTTCAAGATTTGAAGGTGAAATTGTTTATTTTTAGAATGACATTACAGGGTATGTGTGAGATGCTGGTTCTGGTCACTTTGAGCATAAAATGGGTAGAATATTTGGGCCAGATACAACTGGTTTAAACACTAAAGGGTTATAAAATACTTTTTCCCAGAATTTATAAATCTTGTCAGGTTAAAACAAATTCCGAGATATATTGCAGGCAATGGTACAGCTTTGTGGTTACAAAGTTTGCTTCATAACCAAATGCTTTTTCAGTTTCAGTCCCCGTTTTTTTTTTCCTTTTGTTGCACCAGCACCAGAGGAGCTGTGATACCTTAGGCTGTTGTGTCTATACATTTCAACAACCACTTTTCTGTGTATAGTGGGTGCATTTTGTCATGGCACCAGTATTGATGAATTTGCCTTATAACTCACAAGACTGAAAAACTTTGGTTCTGAGAAAGGTTGATGACCTGTTAGATTGAGGTGTCAAGAAGAGTTAAAGTAGGATGGGTGGGGGAACAGATTTATTGTTATCATAGGGTGGTGGAGGGAGTAAAAAGAAGGGACAGTGTTGGAGTGGAGAGTAAAGGAAAGAGAAAGTGTAGTGCTTGAGTGCAGTGGGGTGGGTGGAGAAAGATTAGGGATGGGGGATAAGATTTATTGCTATCCCTAGTGAATATGAGCAAGTGTGGGAGAGTGATTGGTATATGATAAAAAAAAAAGCAAAAGGGTTTTGAGGCAGTGAAGCCATTTTATAGTCAATGAAAAAGTGAAGGAAATGAGCTGTTGAGATGCATGAAAACACCATGGGTGAGAAAGGTTTCTTAGGATGAGGGCTGCAAGTGCATACCAGCCACCACCACCACCACCACCACCCTTGTTTTAGCATTCTCTTCACTACAGGAGTATGGGTCTTCTCCAGTACTGCAGTTCCTTGTCATCTCTTTTTGAGGTTTGACTTCTCGAGAGCAGTCTTCACCACTTTGTTCCAGGTGTTTCTAGGTCCTACACAGGTTCCATCCACTTTTGAATATTCACCACATTTTTTTTTTATACATCTGTCACCATTCATACACATCAAATGCCCAGACTTATGTAACCTGATTCCCCTTATATCCATCTTTTCTCTCAGCCCCTTTGCACTGTTTATGTATACTAGCATCACACATCCAGCAAAGCATGCTCACTTCATTTCTTTCTAGTTTTTGCAAATCCTCTTTGTTCAAAGCCCACATTTCATCAGTAAGCTG
>NC_068985.1:54195286-54196614 GCF_001194135.2 Octopus bimaculoides | reverse complement strand
TCTCTCTCTCTCTCTCTCTCTCTCTCTCTCTCTCTCTCTCTCTCTGATGATCATAATGAATAGGATTATAATCCATGTTGTAATAAAAAATATAAAACAATCTGAAAATAAAAAATATACTTTGCACCAGCATTGTAGTCTTTTCAGTTTCTCTACTGTTTCAAGATCTCTTGTCGTCTCATCCCTCTCTCTGTCTCTTTCTCTCAGTCTCTGTCTGTCTCTCTTTCCCTCTCATATTAGCATTAATTTTTACATCTTGTTATAAATGAAAATTCTAAAAACGGCAAAGTAAAGTAGGTATCAACATACATATACAACCAATTATCTTATTCCCCATACTGAGCTCTCCTGTTTCCAAAGACATTCTCTCTAATTATTTTGCAACTGTATTTTGTTGTTTTGTTTGTGCATATGCATTTTCTTCCTCTTTCGCCTCCTCTTCATCACCATCATTACACACACACACACACACACACACACACATGTATGTGTATATGTATGTATATGTATACATGTATGTATATAGATGTATACATGTATGTATATAGATGTATACATATGTATGTATCTATGTATATATATATATATATATGTATGCATATGTATATATATATATGTATATGTATCTACTACATATGTGGAAAATCGGTGTGTGTTTGTGGCGTTGTTAGCTAACTCCTCCTACATCGTTTTATTGATTTTGATGAAATTTGACACATGCATAGAACTTATGTCTGGAAACCTCGTAACATACTTAGATTGTTGAAAAAAATCGATAATACGGCCCCTGGAAGGGACCCTTATATCCACCTCATATTACTAATTTTTTTTAAACACCCAAGGGAAATAACCCATAGCACCTGCACAATATTTTTTAATACTCAAGGGAAATAACCCATTTCATTGTTTATGTTCAATTACTTTGAATATTGATTTTTTGTGTGTCCAATTCCTAATTTTTGCAGACAATATCACTTTATCTGACATGTAAGAAGAACTCATCTCTGGAAACCTCCTGACATACTTAGATTGTTGAAAAAAAAATCGACAATAGGGCCCCTCCAATGGATCCTTCTATCTACTACATATTACTAATATTTTACTTAAATAACCCAAGGGAAATAACCCATACCACCTGCAGTTTTTAGCAAAGTGATCAATATTTGATTCTCACGATCAGCTGACCTAATTCTGCATTTCACTACTTACAGTTTTGAACTGCTAAACATTATTATTGCACTTCCTTAATTTGAGTCTTAAACCTTAAAGAATAATAAAAGAATTTCTTGGTACAGTATAATATATTCGAAAAAATGAGAGGAGATAGC
>NC_068985.1:54193655-54194861 GCF_001194135.2 Octopus bimaculoides | reverse complement strand
TGATATGTAGCTTGCTTACCAACCACTTTGTTCTGGGTTCAGTCACACTGTGTGGCACCTTGGGCAGGTCTCTTCTATTTTAGCCTCGGGCCAACCAACGCCTTGTGAGTGGATTTGGTCGACAGAAACTGAAAGAATCCGTCATATATATGTGTGTGTGTGTGTTTGTCCCCCAAAATCACTTGGCAACCGATGCTGGTGTGTTTACATCCCTGTAATTTAGTGGTTCGGCAAAAGAGATTCATAGAATAAGTACTAGGCTTACAAAGAAGAAGTCCTGGGGATGATTTGATCAACTAATGGGTGTGCTCCAGCATGGCCACAGTCAAATGACTGAAACAAATAAAAGAATACGTGTATGTATATATTTGTGTGCAGGTATATAAGTATGTATATTTACATAAAAATATAGGGATATAAATTTGTATGGTTGCACACCCTCTTATATGTGTATGTTTGAACACATATGCATGTGTGTATATATATGTGTCTGTGTGTGGGTGGGTGTCTTTATATGTGTGTGTGTGTGTGTATGTACACCTGTCTTCATCTTTTGTTTTTCTATAAATTTCAACTATATATATATATGAATTTGTGTATTTATATACATATGTATATATATATATATATACATGTATGTAGATATATGTATGTATTTGTGTATATATATGTATACATGTATGTATATATATATATGTATGTATGTATTTGTAATATATATATATATGTTTTTGTGTGTATATATTATATATACGCACATGTATGTATTTGTGTATCTTCATCATCATTGTCTGATCTGGCAAATTTTCTGCAGGATGCCTTTCCTAATGCCAACCACTCCGAGAGTGTAGTGGGGGCTTTTATGTGCCACCAGCACGAGGGCCAGTGAGGCGGCACTGGCATCAAACATGGTCAAAAGGCATTTTTTACATGTCATCTGCATGGGAGCCAGTTGGCGGCACTGGTGATGACCACACTCGAATGTTGTTTTTCATGTACCAGTAAGGCAGCGCTGACAACAATCATGCGCGAATGGTGCTTTTTATGTTCCACCAGCATGAGAGCCAGTCAGCAGCTGTGGCAACGATCATGCATGTGTGTATGTGTGGTTGAATGTATGTATGTATGTATGTATATATATATATATATATCTGTGTGTGTATGTATGTATATATATATATATATATATATATATATATATATATA
>NC_068985.1:54191465-54193084 GCF_001194135.2 Octopus bimaculoides | reverse complement strand
ATATATATATATATATATATATATATATATATATATATATACAAGAATAAGGGCAGGGAATCGTCAATTAATAATTTTGGTGTCGCATGGCCAAAGATTACCGTGAATTTTTTTTAGAGACACTTTCAAATTTATCAGAATATCGGACTGATGATTTTGGAATAGGGATTTTTCATTCTCTTAACCATGAAACAATCGTATCCGATTAACTAAGGACTTGTTTTGTTTATGCTTTCCCCTCCGGTTTTTTGTTCTATGTGTGCCATAAATATCGCCATCCATTTAGAGAAAAATTTGTAGTTTAGAATCAGTAGTTCTTTGACTGCTATTTCTAAATTTTCAGTATGTTGGAGAAGCAACTCAATGCTAATCCATGTATATTTATGATTATATATATATTTATATATATAAAAACCAGTTGGAATCATTAGATAATGAAAATTGTCTGATACAAAAACATATCACGGATATTGGAAATATATTTCTTCGATAAGTACTGAATGAGAGCCATTCCAGACTTACATGTATAAATTAAAGTTTGGCACATGTGACATTTATGACTGTTCACCTCAACTCCTGATTTACAATTTATTAATAACATCACCATCATCATCATCACCACGACCATCATTGTAATCATCATCAACCTCTTCCTCCTCCTCTTCCTTCTCCTCACTACCACCGCCAGTACCTTCAACCTCATCTCCTCCCTTAACATATTTTAAAGTACATTTTTTCTAGATTTCATACATTGAACAGCATATCTATAAGATAGTTTAAAATTGTTCTGTCTCTGTTTTAATTTTTCCTAGTGTTATGTTTTTAATTTTTTTCTGGAGTAATAATTATTTACACACACACACACACTTTGCTGATGTTTTTTTGTCAGGTTAAATTGAGGGACTTTCTCCCAAGACACATTGTGAAACTTATAGAGTTTTGTAGTAAAACAACTCTTTTGATACCAACTCATCTAAGGCTGACCTTGGTTCTGTGATACAAATTTCTTGTTTTAAAGTGATCCAGATTGAAACTTTGCTTGAAAATATTTCACTAAATTCTTTATTTTCAAAATAAATTGAAACAAAGACAGTGTAATGTATACCATGACTCATACACTGTTCACTTTCCTGACACTTATAAAATAATTCTATGTTCTATACATGCACCTTTGATAAGTTGTAGTGCAACTGAGCACTGTACACAATACTTTTGTTATTATTCATTATTATATTCTAAATTAGGTGGCAAGTTAGCAGAATCGTTAGCATGCTGGGCAAAATCATCATCATCATCATCGTTTAACGTCCGCTTTCCATGCTATCATGGGTTGGACGATTTGGCTGAGGACTGGTGAAACCGGATGGCAACACCAGGCTCCAATCTAATTTGGCAGAGTTTCTACATCTGGATGCCCTTCCTAACGCCAACCACTCAGAGAGTGTAGTGGGTGCTTTTACGTGTCACCCGCACGAAAACGGCCACGCTCGAAATGGTGTCTTTTATGTGTCACCCGCACAAGCCAGTCCAGGGGCACTGGCAACGATCTCGCTCGAAAATCCTATGGGAGCCAGTCAGGCGGTACTGGCAACGGCCACGCTCAAAATGGTGCATCTCAT
>NC_068985.1:54183213-54190859 GCF_001194135.2 Octopus bimaculoides | reverse complement strand
ACAAAGACAGTGTAATGTATACCATGACTCATACACTGTTCACTTTCCTGACACTTATAAAATAATTCTATGTTCTATACATGCACCTTTGATAAGTTGTAGTGCAACTGAGCACTGTACACAATACTTTTGTTATTATTCATTATTATATTCTAAATTACTATGAATGCAAAAATACATATTTTCTTTTTATTTCATTCTTGAAGAAAACTCTGAACACAAATAAGAATCTGTGTGACTTTGTTCCAAATATTATCAGAATTTGTTTTGTTTTTGCTATATTCTTTATTTCTAAGGAAAATCTCATTTCATAGTGGCACATGAATCATGTTTTACTTTTCTTGATTTCATTATTCTTTGAATTTGAAAGCTTTTTTTTTAATGTCCACTTTTCTATGCTTGGAAAAGTGAATGAAGAGTTTATTGAGGCAGATTTTCCATGTCGGGATGTCCCTCCTGTTGCCTATCCTCACTTGTTCCCAATCACGGTAATATATTCCCATGGACAGAAATGGTTTCACAGAATATTAAATATGTTGGATATTGATTGCATGACAACACTCATTTACAACTATTACATGATGTCAAGACAAAGACTCACATGCATGCATACATGCGCTTCTTTCAGTTTTTGTCTCCCAAATCTATTCATAAGGCTTTGAGCAACCTAAGGCCATAGAAGAAAACATTTGCCAAAGGTGCCAAGGTGCTATACTGTAGGACTGCTTAACTTGGAACTATGTGGTTTTGCCCTAATATGGAGAAGTTTTTTCACCTTACCATGGAATGTCATCAATGAAATTTATTCTGTTCATATTTTGTTTAGACTTTTGTCTGATTACACTTCTACAGAGACTAGACTATTCTCTACAATGTTCTGATGTTTATACTTTCTTTGTATCCTCTCTATGAGATTTTTGTAGTAGTAACATAGTCACAGCTATTTAGATCAGGCAATTGGTGTGAACTCTTACCACTTTAATTTGCCAGACTCAAAACTCATGCTACATTATGTAATTTATACTTGAATACAGTTCTCTAAATTTACCAAGCCTTGCAATCATGAGAAAGTGGATGGTAAAATGATGATGATAATGACGATATTTTGTGAGTGTTCCCTCATTTAGTTTGAGTGACCATCTCCTCTTTTAAGAACATATCTCTGTATCTTGTCTGTCATTCAAAAAAAGTTCTGGCTGATAGCAAGGAGACACACACATGCAAATGCCACTTCTTTATGTTCACTTTCTACACTGTCAGGGTTGGATGTGTTAATACAGTTCAAGTCAATCAGTTTGTTGTTTTTATGGCCCTCATAAATGGGTTAGTGGATGTTCCTTTTTTTGGCATGGCACCCTAACACCAACCCCTTTCCAAAGTATTGTGTACATTTTCTTATGGTACTAGTGAAGCACCAGAAAAGAGAGAGAGAGAGAGAGAGAGAGAGAGAGAGAGAGAGAGAGAGAGAGAGAGAGAGAGGGAGAGAGAGAGATTGTGTATGTGTCTTTGAATTTCCTCTCTCTTTCTCTCTCTCTCTCTCTCTCATGCTTGTCTGTTAATTCACCAGCCACTTTACAGAGTGTATTAGATGCTTTGCTCTCATAGCCCCATCGTTAGTGAATTAAGGAGTGAGAGAAAGAGAGATTAGCTTGTTTCCACCAAGATTAAAGAGCCCTTGCTACTTTGTTACCTTTCAAAGTAAAAGTAACTGAGAAAGTGCTGGAACAGAGAATGAATAAGTGTTATGAGGGGAAACTGTGTGACAGAAGATGATAATGGAAGGGAGGTAGAGTAATATTAAGGTAATATTAAAGATGGGCAGATCAAATCTGTATTTTTTGGAATGCAAGTGCTATACATTGAATAGGAAAAGACATGAGCAATAGATGAAGAGATAACAAGAAGTGTAGAAAATAGAGACTTAACAAGTATGTACCATAATGTAGATATATATAGGTGCAGGCATGACTGTGTTGTAAGAAATTTGCTTCCCAACCACATGGTTCCAGGTTCAGTCTCACTGTGTGGCACATTGAGCAAATATCCTCTACTATAGCCTTGGACTAACAAAAGCCTTGTAAGTGGATTTGGTAGGTGGAAATTGAAAGAAGCCTGTCGTGTGTGTGTTGGTGTTTGCCCCCTCATGACGGCTTGGCAACTAGTGTGGGTGTGTTTATGTTCCTGTAAGTTTAGCAGTTTGGCAAAAGAGACCAATAGAATAAGTATCAGGCTAAAGAAAATAAAAAAGTACTGGGGTTGATCCAGTCAACTAAAATTCTTTGTGGCAGTGCTCCAGCATGACCACAGTAAAAGAATAAAAGAATATTATACATCCCAATCCCTATATCCATTAGCATTTTAATGATTGTTTTGTAAAACAGGTCATCTCAGGCATCATTTGTTACCACATCTCTACTGTTGTTCACATGTATTTACATAACACATTCAACTAATACTAATATTTACATTTCGAGCTCCACATCTCGCTACCATGTTGCAGTTTATACACAAGCATCATGCAGTCTGCCCTTAACTCTGAAACAGAAGTTCTTTTTCTCCAGTGGAAATACTAGTTCCCTGAACTTTCCATCTTGTTCTTACTCTGGTTACTATGCATTCAGAACCCCTGTCCACACTGCTTGTTAGGTCAGTTATCGACCACTTCTTGTACCCCTTCCAAGCATTTAAAAGAATCTACTCTCACTACTGATTGCTTCTGAGCATCTGCTACCTACATCTACCTTTTCTGTTAGTCTGCCTATAATCCCAATACCTATGAGTACACCTCTTATATCCATAGTTTACACTGGGTATGCTGTTAGGAATTTCTGCCTTCTCTTTTTCTGCATATCAGGAAAGGCCATTCCCCCCACCTTTCTCCTCACACACACACACAGATCTTTAGTCTTTGTTAAGCTTACTTTGAGGCTCTTAATATTCTGTTTTGCTTTCATGCCTGTAGTTTCTTCTCAGTCGTCTAAAGTGCTACAATTATTTTTTTTTTATGGAACCAATGTGATTAGACACTTGGAGGTACACACACCAAATGTTAAGCCACATGCTATTTATAAATGTTATTCACAATATTATTTATTTTATTTAAATTTATTGGCTATAAAGATTAAGTAATTTTCAATTTTTAATATATAAACATGGACTGCAATTTTAACACTAATGGGTGGGTGCAGTTACTTATACAAATTTAACAGAAACTCAGGCTCTCTTTGCAAAAAGCTGCCCATTATAGACTTTTTGCATTGTTTTCTCATTTTTCCATTTAAAGTAAAAAGACAATCTAAGTTTTATTTGGTCATTTTCTCTCTCTATCAAATTAATTCAGTATGTTAAATTTTGTTGTTGGGGGTAATTTCCCCTGAATTTGTAAGTGGATATACACTGAAGTAACACATTTAAATAGGATCAACATACTGTGTGTGTGTGTGTAATCTGTTAATCTGTGTCATGATGGATTTTCCACTTCATTATATGTAAATTTTGGGCCAAGCTGAGAGAGAGATGAGGGCAAGGACACAATCAAGGGATGAATAGGAGTCTATTGTGACCAGCGATGTATGAGGATGTCTGAGAGTCTGGCCAATTGAGTGATATCTGTCTGTATGTTTGTCCCTCTATATCTGTTTGTCTATTTTTCTATCCCTCTCTCTCTATGTAGATATCTGTTTGTCTGTCTATCCTTCTATATCTATGTCTTTCTGTCTGTCTATCCTTCTGTATCTATCTATCTATCTATCCCTCTGTAACTGTCTGTCTGTCCGTCTATTTATCTATGTATCTGTCTATCTATCTTTCTTTTTTTTTCTTTCTTTTTGTTTTTCATTTATACAACTCTACTGCAGAATATCAATCATTAGATGGATTTTTAGTTGAAAAACCTGATTAAAACTTAATTCTGTGTGTGGCTTGTTGAAGTGGTTTGTTGTGGTTGTGCAAGCTGTTTAATTTTTATTTACAATACTTCACTTAGTTCAGAGCCATAAATAACATAGATAGCATAGATATCATTTATGCCTGACATAATTTATTGTACTTGTAATTTCTAAACAAAATTTTCCAAACAGATTTTAGTTGGGATGTCAAAGTGACTGACTTCAAAGGTTGTTTGCTCCCCTATTCTCACAGATGTATTCACTCACTCTCACAAACACATTTGCATGTGCACATACACCCACACAAGTACAGGCACACGGCCACAGAATAGAAAATACACAATGTGAATATTTTTTTACTTATTAGAATATTTGAGTTGACTGAGTTCTGTCTACATGACCAAAAATATACATATAGATCTCTATTTTGGTATGAAGAGATGTAAATTGTAAAGTTCATAATGTACAAATTGGGGTATGTGTATTTGTGCATGTGCTTACATGTATTAGTGTGCATATTGTAAAGTCAAAACAATCTAAATTTCTTAATGCTAAAATAGAAGTCTGTATGTACCCTATATGAAAACACAGGCATGGTTGTATGGTTAAGAAGCTCATTTTTGCAACCACATAGTTTTGAGTTCAGTGACACTGTGCAGCATGTCAGATAAGTGTCTTAGACTATCACCTTGGGCTGATCAAATCCTTGTAAGTTTGTCAATCAGAAGCTGAAAAGAAGCCCATATATCTGTGTGTATGTGGGTTCTTGTCTTGCCAGTGCACTCTGATTGTTAACAAGCATTACTGTCCTACAAGTGGTGTTGCGTCAAGCTTACGATTGTGAGGTTGCGAGTTCGAATCCTGAACCGGTGAGTGTTGTGTTCTTGAGCAAAACACTTTATTTCACGTTGCTCCAGTTCACTCAGCTGTAGAAATGAGTTGCGACGTCACAGATGCCAAGCTGTATCGGCCCCTTTGCCTTTCCCTTGGATAACACTGGTGGCGTGGAGAGGGGAGGCCAGTATGCATGAGTGACTGCTAGTCTTCCATAAACAACCTTGCCCAGACTCGTGCTTCGGAGGGTAACTTTCTAGATGCAATCCCATGGTCAGTCATGACCGAAGAGTGTCTCGGTAACATCCAGACAAGTGCAAAATATTACCTTTCTTGGAAACAGAGGAAAGCTAATGGCAGGAAGAGCATTTGGCCATAGAAAATCTGCCTCAAAGAACTTCATCTGAACCATGTAAACATTGGGAAGTATAGATTAAACAATGATTGTATGTGTGTGTAATCTTAAGCTCAACGCATTGATGGAAGATATGTTTGAAAATTTGTTTGAAGCATTGCAATATATGAGCAAAATGGCAAATTTTGATAAAACCTTATAGCAATGCAAGTGAGAAAGAAAACAAAATAAAATATGGCATACCAATAAATATGTATAAAATGTGTAATAAAGCAGAGCTGTTGAGTGTAGAAAGATGAAAGGTTTGTGGTGTGTGATATTATAGTGCAACCAAATATGTTTATCAAAACAAGCTGGAAGGTCTAGAATTTCTTTTGTACTGCTAGGCAGCAATAGCTGTAGAATGAGGCCACAACTTGCATGGAAATCAATTTTTACTCATTAGGAACACAAAAATACACTGTCTGTTAAGTGTATTTTTTTTTACAGTAATTGCTAATTGGTTAGTGAAAATTGCGATGACATTGATAGCAGTAGCTACAAAAGTAGGTACCATCAGCTTCGCTCAGCAATTTGGATTGTTATTCAAGAAGCAAGGCTGATGGATTGGCAGAATGATTAGAGAGTTGGGGATGGGGGGAAATACCTGGTGGTATTTGTGCTGACTGACTATGTTGAGATTTCAAACCTCTCTGATGTCAGCTCTGTTTTCCTTCTTTCTGGGGGAAATTAATGTAATCAACTAACTCTCCCCCTCAAAATTTCCAGCTTTGCATCCAAATCAGAAACAATTATTCAGAAGTTGTAGGTGTGGCCCTGCAGCCAAGTAGTTCACTTCACAGCCATATGGTTTGAAGTTGAGACCCACTGCATGGCACATTGGACAGATGTCTTCTACTACTATAGCCCCAGTTAGCCAAAGCCTTGTGAGTGGATATGGTAGCTGGAAACTGAAAGAAGCCTGTTATATATATATATATATATATATATATATATCCTTGTCCAGATGTTACAGGATGATCACAAGTGTCACCATTATACAAGTAATGTCTTTTGTTTCCAGTCTTCCACATATATATATGCCTGGCCCCAATGAAATATTATCTGACTTGGAAATTGATGAGGGTTGGCAACAGAAAGAGCATCTGCTTCCATGAATTCCATCTGAGCCTTGAAAGCATGGAAAAATGGATGTTATAATGATGGCAATGATGACAAGCCTGCATGAGGGAGGGTACTCCTAAGAAAGTGTTAGATTTAGATTACAAGATACTGTGAATAAATAAAGCAGTTTTTATTTGTGTCATTTCTGTTTACTACTTCATCATTGATTCTCTTATTGGTGCTGGACATTCACACACCTCAGAAATATTATTTTCAACATCTTGTTATATGGGTATAAGTGATTGCAATTGGAATTTGCTACATCATCTCCAGTCTGAAAGCTCCTGGCAGAAATAGCAATTGCTGTATCACTCACTTGCTAGCTTTCTCTACTAGCTTCCTTCAACCCCTGTGAGAAATATTTCAGCACAAATGGGGTGGGGAGCCCAGCTCTTGTTTGATGATCTTCAGTCTTGGAACAGTTATAAGTTTGGCTGTGTTTAGCATGTTTGTCTCATTCCAAATAGTTACATCATCATTGTTTTAATGTCTACTTTTTCATGCTCGCATGGGTCTGATGGCATTTATTAAGGCAGATTTTCTATGGCTTGATGCTCCTCTTGTCACCAACTCTTGCCTGTTTCTAATGTAAGATAATTTTTTTCCCGTGGCTGGGCATGTTTTCATGGAAGATTGGAAATGGACACTGCTTTATGATGGTGACACTCATTTACATCAATCATGCTATGTCAAGACAAGAAGACACCAACCCACAAATACACAAACATATACATATATACATAACAAGCCTCTTTGAGTTTCCATCTACTAAATCTACTCACAAGGCTTTGAGCAGCCCTGAACTGTAATAGAAGACACTTAACCCAAAGTGCCATGTAGTGGGTCTGAACCTGGAGCTGAGTGGTTAGGAAGCAAGTTCCTCAACCACATAGGCATACCTGTGCCCCAGTTATAATATATAACATTTTCTTCAATTTAAAATAAATGTTGTAAGTTATTGTTAGTTCTTTGGAATTTTCCACTAAGTTATCATGTATAGTGTGAGAGAGGGGTCTTATGTTTAGTGGTTTTGTGATGTAAGGAGACAAAATTTAAAAGTAAGGTGACAGTGAACTGAACAAGTTTGCAATGTGTTGCCTAATTGTTTTTGCCAGTCAATTAGTTTCTGTTCTACTGTGTGGTCACAGTAGAATAATTTGTATAATTTTGTTTTCAGTATTAATTGGTTTTTCTGAATTATTTCTATAATTTTGGCAATATTTGCTGGTTGTTTTTGAACGTTAAAAAAGTATTTTGTATGTGTATACACACACACACACACACACACACGAAGAGCATAGCTCGAAACGTCAAAGACTTTCCGTATTCCCGAGCGTCATACTAATATATCCTTTTGTTATTTACACCACCTGTCCTCGTCTGTTGTTATTATTTGTATATTCTCC
>NC_068985.1:54177540-54183088 GCF_001194135.2 Octopus bimaculoides | reverse complement strand
AGGCCCAACCTTCTGAGTTCTTTTATAGGGCTTAGAAAAACTAAAGGATTACCGCAATAAGTATGTGAGTCAAAATCATAATTAACTGATCCTCCTATATTTTCTTTTACTCAAAGCTAGGAACTTTTTAACAATCCCTTTTTGTGTGTGTGTGCGTGTGTGTGTAAAATTATAGGAGTGGTGACAATGACAGCTGGAAAATGGCACTTATTCTTGGTAGTTAGTGCAATTTTATATCTGGAGTACCTAGACTGGCCTCTGGGTGGTGACCCTCTGCTAGACACATAATGAAATTTTTTGAACTGTTTATACTTTCATTTCACTCACTGGAATTTAATATACCCAGCACACACACACATACCCCATTTGTTGCCCGCTTCTTTAATGCCAACCACCTTGTCTGTCATCCTTATAGCAAATATGATTATTACTAATATTATTTTTGTTTGAATTTAGTCTTATATGTGTCCAACATGGAAGTCACTTTTACTCTTCCCTGTGCTCTGAATGTCATTTAATCCTTTTGTTATTTAGCCCATATTTTTCTTACAATACATATTGTTAGTTTCAATTGCTTTAAAAAAATAATGAATAACACAGCAAAATAATTCTGTCACTTCTTTGCAGGGTGTTTGCAACAAAATTAATATGAAAATTTAAGACTAAAATTTTAATTTAGATCACTTTAAAACAAGAAGTTTGTGTTAGAGGACCATGGCCAGTCTTAGGCGGGTTGATATGAAAAGAGTTAACATAAATTTTCTGATCTTTTACCAATTCCTTATTTCCTACATCATATATTTTCTCTTAAATTAGTTATTTCAGTAATTAGACTGCGGCCATGCCAGGGCACTGCTTTGAAGAATTTTAGTTGCACTTATCAACTGCAGTATTTATTATATTTTTTTGTAAAGTGTGGTACCGATTCTATCGATGTCTTTTTGCCGAACTGCTATGTTACAGGAATGTAAACACATGAACACCAGTTGTCAAGTAGTGGTGGGAGATAAACACATACAAGCTTCTTTCAATTTCTGTCTACCAAATTCACTAACAAGACTTTGGCTAACTGGGCCTATGGTAGCAGAAGACAATTTCTCAAGGTGCCACTCAGTGGGGCTGAACCCAGTACTATATAAGTGGGGAGCAGATTTCTTACTATACATCCATGCCTGTGGTTATGTGGATATTCTTGTTTTTTTTTTTCTTCTCTTTTTCTCCTGTGAATCTTTCCTTGGATTTGCTACTTTTTATGGAAGTCTGACATATTTATAAAGATGCTGACCTCTACCCATGAACTTTTGACTAACCTGTTCAATGATTTCTTAATTATTTTTAATGTTTTTTGGAGAATTAGATTATTGTCCTGCTAACAATGACTGATATACTTTTAAATTGTTTATGAATATTTTAATTTCTATTTCATAATTTTGTTTTATTGAGGATTTTTTTGAAATTAAATAAATTAAATAAGATTCATTTTTAATAGTGACTTCATTGGATTTATTTCGACATTTTTGTTTAGATACTGAATTCTTCAACTGCAAAATAAGTTAGTGATTCTGGTTTAAATTGTCTTGTTTACAATTATTATTATTGTGAGTGGATTTGGTCGACAGAAACTGAAAGAAGTTAGGCACAGGTGTAGCTGTATAGTAAGAAGTTTGCTTTCCAGCCACATGATTTTGGATTTAATCCTATTGCGTAGCACCTCAATGCAAGTGTCCTCTACTATAGCCCTGGGACAACCAAAGGCTTGTGAGCAGATTTGGTAGGTGGAAACTAAAAGCAGTCTGTCATGCACACAAACAGACACATGCACGTGTGTGTGTGTGCATGTTACTGTCTCATTGCCTTTACATCATGTAATAACTGTAAGCAAGTGTCTCAGACATACAAGCAGTGCAATTCATTTCCAATCTTCTGTAAAAATATGTCTGGTCATGGGGAAATATTGTCTTATTAAGAAACAGGTGAAGGTTGACAACAAGAAGGGCAACCCGCTATAGAAAAATTAGCTTCAACAAATACTGTCCAACCCATGCCAGCATGGAAAAGTGGATGTTAAAACAATGATGATGATGATTCAAGGCAGTACACTGGCAATATTATTACTGCACCAGCCAAAATGCTTAACAGCAGTTCTGACTCTTTACATTCTGAGTTCAAATGCTGACAGGATCAGTTTTACTTTTCATCCTTTTCAGATTAATAAAATATGTACCTGAAGTTGATGTAATCGACTTCCTCCTGCCCTCAAAATTGCTGGCTTTTTGCCAAAACGAGAAAAAAAGTTATTATTATTTCACGATATTGCCTACCATCATAATATTTTCTTCCACTTTCCACCACTGCTGCTATCAATAGTGGTACTGTAGAACCAGAGTAGTGAATTGATTGAGGCTTTAGAACATCAAACAAAATGTCTTGCATTTGCTCTGAGTCTTTCCACTTTCTGAGTTCAGATCCCACCAAAATCAACTCTGTCTTTCATCCTTTCATTGTCATTAAAAATGGTACTGATTTAAAGGAGTTGATTGGTTCAAATTGTTCTGTGGCTTACTTGGATGGTTGGCTTAATTCATCACCTGGTTTAACATCACCATCTGGCACTTTGGGTGTTTTGGGGAGAGTCCACTCTTTTATGAGCATTCAGGGCTACTCTCCAGTTAGATGATACCTTTTTTTTCTTTTAGGGATCCTGTGAAAGGCCATGGGTATATCTGAATAAAAAAGAAAAAAAGCGCATAAAAATTGCTAATGAAATTAGAATTGCACCAACTTAAATGCTTTATTATACACTGATTTTTTCTGAACATTTCTCATAGATAATTATTTTGATAAAACCCTGATGTAAATATAATTTTTTTCAAGAAGACCCCTACTAAACACCACTTCTCAACCACCACCTACTTTACCATTGCATATGCAGTCTTCAAATTGTAAAAATATTTATGATTATTTCAGACCAACTAAACAACTTGCTTGTGATGGTGTTCCTTTCATTCTTTCTAAGTAGTCTATTCAAGGGCTATTGCTTATCCTCAGTAAACACTTCAAGTGTCTTCTCTTTTTCTCTTTGTGATTATGGTGACATGTAATAGTATATCCAATATGCAAAGAGGTCAGTCTCTCTGTTCCTATCAATTACCGACCTATCAATTTCACTTTTGACATATCAAATGTGATGAAAGTAATCGTAACCCTCTCCTCCATTACTTTCAGTGATGGAGGTCTGAGGGAAGAGCCAACCAAATATGAATAGTAGATATGTTTGTCAATGTTAAGTAACAGTCTCAATGAGCACTTTTGATCTATGATATCCAAGGGATCCATTAGAAGGATCCATTGAAGGGTTTATGTCAGGCATAGTCAAAGGCAACAACATTGTTTTTGCTATACTAAGTAAAACCATTTCTACCGGAGACTATTTTTCCATATCACACCAATGAAAGTCAAGAAAGTCAACCATTAATGGATGCTTGCTTTCCCCTTGATCTCATAGATCAAAAATGTCTCATTGAGACTGCTACTTAACATTGACAGCATATCTTCTACTCATATTTGGTCGACTCTACACAAACCTAGACATTCCACACCAGACTTGTGCTTCTTTTATGGACAAAAACCTCAAGAATATCCTCCAATGGAAATATGACAAGCTATACGATAGTCTAGTCTCTTTCAAATCACAGCAAGACACAATGACTACACATATCACGGAAACAATCTTGCAAAGCTACGCCCTCCCTACTTATAAACAATACACAGCTAAAACAGTAAAACTGTCTATAAATGTTAAACCTCGTCTTTCACGGAGACCAGACATGCATAACATCAACAGAATTGCATTTCAAAGGCTAGGCTTCCTCTTTACAGCCGGATAGTACTTCAACTGCTGATCCTCCACAAAACTCAAGTGTGGCTAACATTGAACATACTGTTCACACATAAACATCCTTGACTGCATAAAAATAAATCCACCTAGCTGAGTCACAAAACTAATTCACCAATGTACTACAACCATTGGTTTGCAGATGTGATATTCTCTCTCTCTTTCTGGCCATTGTTATTATTACTCCAAACCTTAATCTTGTCAACTTGCAATATGAACTTCATCTCCACCCACCTCATATCACTTACTCTTATCATCCTTGCTGTGTCTCAATTTCAAACTTAACTGTAACTCTCTCTTCCTCCAACATATATTCTCAATAGTCAATAATCTGCATGAGTTCAACTTCATCATACTGGGAAGATCTACAATGGTTTGAATGTTGTTCATCTTCTGATTCGTAGTAGTAATACTTTTCTAATTTTGGCACAAGGCCAGTAATTTCAATGGGACAGAGTCGAATGGGTTACACTAAGCCCTGTACTTGACTGATCCCTTTTTTTACTGTTCCTGAAAGAATGAAAGGCAAAAGTTGATTTAAGTTTTGCGTTAAAATCCTGACTTCAGCCTCACACTGAGATCGTTGGCGAAATACTTTTAATTATGTAAGACAATCTAAACAGACAAAGCTCATTCTTTAGCTTCACTTTGATTAGTGTCAAGATGTATATACAGTCAGAACATGTCTATCTTGGAATGATGTAAGCATATGAATTTGTAGAGCTACCCAACTTACTATGCCAGCGAAGAAATATTGTTTCAAAACTTCAGAAACTTTGTAGTGGAGAAGAAATTAAAAAAATATTACATTTCAAATTTTTGTTGGTGGTATTAATTAATCTTTGGGTTGATTTAATATAATTAGTAAATTTGATTTCTAAAATCCACAATCAGATTTTTCATTCAGTGACAAATCAGCATTATTGCTTCAACCCCACCCCACACACATACACTTCTGTTTGGATTCCATTTCCATAACTTCAGTTATCAGAATGCATCAAGCAATGCTGTCTTTTCATGTTTAGCCCATGTGGTACCATATTTCTGTTGAAATATATTACCTTTCACTTCATTTTTGAAAAATAATGGAGAATATAGTAAAATAATTTTGTCATTATTAACCTGGTGTTTGGAGCATAAATGAGTATGTTATTCTGATGCAAAGTTATAGCTTAGATCACTTTAAGATATAACGCTTGTACCATAGCATCAGGAGCAGTCTCAAGTGGGGTGACATCAAAAGGGTCAATCAATATCTATTCATTAACAATCAGTAGAACTAAAATGACTTTAGATATTAATTAGTGATGAGTTGGAAAAACAGAAATATATAGGTATCCACTACAGTGCTAGCTTAATTCATGACTGCTTTATTAGCAGCTGATCTGTACTGTTGATTGGAGAAGGAAACTGGGTATGTCTTCTGAAAAGAGGCCAACAAACCTCAGAAGGAGGTTTGTTTTTTCAATACATACAAAGATATGTTTATGTTTTTATTTAAACCACAATGAGGCTTTGAAATGTTTTAATGTATTTCAGAATTTTATGTTTGTCTCATTTATTGTTCCTATTTGTCACCTGTTTTATCTGCATACTTGTGTGTGTGTGTGTGTGTGTGTGTGTGTGTGTGTGTGTGTGTGTGTGTGTGTGTGT
>NC_068985.1:54175857-54177193 GCF_001194135.2 Octopus bimaculoides | reverse complement strand
CTCTCTCTCTCTCTCTCTCTCTCTCTCTCTCTCTCTCTCAATCATGTTGTTTTTACCTGACCAATCAGTCAGTATTTACTTTTCAATTAAAAACATCATTGGGATGTAACATTTTTCATTAACCTATTTTTATACAAGCCCACACATTATTAGTAAAATAGAACAAGTTAACAAGTATCTTAAAGCAGTACTTGTTATAAATGAGAAAACTAAAGCTAAGAATCAATCATCCTATTTGGATGAAATGTTTACCTTCAAAATGATCAAGAAAATAGAAAGTTGGCTTTGTATTTATTGCAAATAGTTGTCTGTGAATCTTCAACTAAGGTATTCCATAATCCACTAACAATAAAGATAGTAATTCATAACATTTACTGGTACTCTAACCCTTTTGATACACACCTGTTTGAGACTGTTCTAGTTCTATGTTACATACTTCCTGTTTTAGATAATCTTAATTAAAAACTTCCATCAAAATTTTATGTTAATTTATTTTCCAAACATCAGCTTAATGATGACAAAGTTTATTTTTATAAATTCTGTATTATTTTCAAAATTAATTGAAACAAACGAAGTGTATTTCAACAGAAATATGGTAATGAAAGGGCTAATGATCTCTATTAGAAATTTATATTTGCATATAATTTCTTTCAATAATATACTGATTTCCTTACCTTTCCTTTCCCTAATACTTATTGACTGTGATCGATAAATATGGCTGGGCACCAAATCATTAGGCTAGAATGGTATTTCATATTTCTGTCCGCATGTGTGTGTGTGTGTGTGTGTGTATACAGAGTGCGGTGAATAAATTGTCATCTAAATTATGCAAAAATGAAAATAATACTGACATCTCATTTTAACATATATATTTACCAAAATTACAAAAAAATATCATGAAATGCAAGAGTAAATTTATTCAATAAAATTGCCATTGGCTCAACCACGGCCTCCAGACAGCTTTGGAATATCCTGCAACTCTTCTGGATGGTCTTGTTTAAGTTGGTGAATGCTGCCATAATCTTTGCCTTCAGTTCATCTTTCGTGTTACAAGGAGTTTTGTTGGTCTCTCACTCAACTGTGCCCTACACACAATAATCAAGGGGGCTGCAGTCTGGGGAGTTAGGTGGCCAGATGTTAGGGGTGATGTGGTTGAAGAAATTGTCTGACAGTCATGACTGGGTTCTCTTGCTTGTGTGGCATGGTGCAGAGTCCTGTTGCCAGTCATAGGATCTTCCAGCAGCCACCCTCATGACCCAGGGCAGCACTACCTCTTCCAGGCACTTGATGTAGGCCTCCATGTTGAGTCTGAGACTGAGTGGGAAGATGAATAGAG
>NC_068985.1:54161655-54175847 GCF_001194135.2 Octopus bimaculoides | reverse complement strand
CCATGTTGAGTCTGAGACTGAGTGGGAAGATGAATAGAGATATAACATCGCCATCACTAATGATCACTCCAAACACTACGATGTTGACTGGCTGTTTGATTTTTATCACTCTTGTTGCATGTTTTGGGGACATAGCAATCCAGTGGATGTTCTGTGTATTCATCATCTGATCCTGGCTGAAATTTTTCGTCTGAGAAAAACCAAAGCAGGTTTGGTCAGAGGAGATGAAGAATACCGAATATCTTCATGCACTACTTGCCTGATAAGTAACTCAGGCACTGCCATGTTCCTGGTGACGGACCTGATTGACTTGGAGGGATTGTTGTCCATCAAGGCCTGGATCTCACTAACAAATTCAGGAGTTCTTTTCTTATCAGAACAATTAGAGTGAGTTTTCTGAGCTGCCATACCTTTGTAATCACCATTAGATTCATCCAACTCTTTCCGAATCTTCTGCACTGTCCTCAGATTGACACCCAAACACTCTAAAATGTTCATATTGGAGCTTCCGGTGCAAATGCCAAGCAGTACAGCATGTTGTTTCCAAATATCTGGCAGAGTGAATTGCGTCATAGTGCTGTTTTTCTGGTAGGCAGTGCCCAACTGACTTTGCTATGCTATGTAGTTAATAAAATAAAAAGCAAACAATGCGCATGTGTGAAATTAAAAGTATAAAATGGTGACAATTTACCCAACATACTCTGTATATATATACTCTTGACTTCAAACACTGTAAGTTGTGGAGATCTCTTTAAGCCTTTAGTCTTGCAAGTTGTAAGGCTACCTTACAAGTGCTGGTGCTATGAAAAAAGGCACTTTGTATAGTCTGTAAAATTGTTGGCATTAGGAAAGGCATCCAGCAATAGAAACCATGCTAAATCAGACATTGGGGCATGATGAAGACATCTGACTTACCAGACCCTGTTGAACTGTATACCTCCTGCCAGCATAGAAAACAGATGAAAGTGATGATGGTGATCAAGTAACTTTGTCAATTCTCCCTCCCCTTTGAAACTAATAAAGATAATGGCAAACAGGTAAAATGAGGTCAGTCTAATGAACTATAGCCATATCCTATAAATTTATAGCCTTGTGTCAATAAGTTATTGATATTAAAATGTCATGGTTAAATCTAGCGAAGAAGTTATGCTGATACAATTAGATATATACATCTATCTTCATAAATCAAAACAAAACTGACATTAATGCCATCTTTTGAAAAAAAATGGTGATTTTTTTCACAAGTTTTCTCATTTCATCTTATTCTTCATATAAGTTCAAGTGGAATGAAAAAGAAAACCATCATTATCAAAATTGTTTATATAATTTTTGGTGCAGATGGTTTTCTTACTTTTCTCTATTTGTTGTATCGAGTTCATTGTATCTTTTTGGATAAACATGCCAGAGGTAGACAAGCATCTCAAAGGTTTACCAGATCCAGAATTATTTAACTTTTAATTTGTTTGTTTGTCAATTTATTTTATTTATTTTCTTCTTCTTGCAGCTGGTTCTTATGTTGCACTCACATTACTGGGGAAATCTCAAGGACAGATAAAAGCTATGGAGTCTAAAGAGAATTCCAGTTCAAGTCACCGTATAACTGGTCCACGCCCTGTTGATGTAAGTTAATTTACTTGGTAGCTTCTAATTATTTGTGTGTGTGTGTCTCAATATATATATTCATATTTCTTAATCTACTCCACACCTAAATTAATATCCAAATTCTTCATGTCTAGTTGATGATATAATGACTTGAGAGTGAATTTGGTAGACAGAAACTCTGTGGAAGTCTGTTATAAATGTGTGTGTGTCTTTGTCCCCTTCCCCTTACTATTTGACAACTGGTGCTGTTTTGTTTATATCCCCATAACTTAGTGGTTCAGTAGAAGAGACCAACAGAATCCATTCCAGACTTTAAAAAAAATAAGTACCAGGGTCATTTTGTTCAGCTAAACCCTTCATGGTGGTGCCCCAGCATGGCTGCAATCCAATGACTGAAACAAGTAAAAGATAAAAGATAAAGAAAGGTCTCACAATATTTATGCATTTGCTAAAATAGTACATAGGTCTATAGAAGAGCTGGCCAACCTGAGGCCTGCAGCCCGCAGACTTTTATCTTGATACTTTCTTGAAATGGATTTATTTAAACAAATACTTTAAAAATCTTATCAGAAATTAAAGATTGTTATGAAAAGTAAAAAAGAAGGATACTACTGTTTTTGCAATGATAATGTTTCATATTGAATCAACAATCATACATACATTATTGTAATAATATCATGAGAAAACAAAATGCTTTCAATTCTGTCAGTATACAAGCGGCCCTCAAAAAACATTCAGTGATTAAAGTGGCCTGCAATATAATTAGAGTTGGTCAGACCTGATCTATAGTATGTTTTTATGTATTAGTCAAAAGAGAAGTGGTTAGTGTTCATGGCTTCAGCAGACCCTCCCTTACTGTTGAAGATGTTTTCTATAAATAAAAAGAAAAAAAGTACTCTTGGCATGTTTGTTACTACTTTTAGATTTGTTTCCAGTAGAAAAGATTTGTTTTTCAAAGTGAGTTTGTTAGTGTTTAAAGACTTCTTTTTTTCCAGTAGATATGGGTAAATTATTCTTGTACTTCAAGGTCCCCTCAGATGCTTCATCACTATTTCGTCTCTTTTCTGCTCCGCCCATATCACCCTATCACTTGAAATGTAAGTAGTGACATAACCTGTTTACAGCAAGAAATCTGTTAAGTTTTATCCCATTCTCTTGTACTTTAAACCCCTCATCTCCTAGCATAAAGCTAGCTCTCTTTGAGATTCATAGTTTTGCAAGCTCCATGGCAACTTCACTTGTGCTGGTGGCATGAAAACAGTACCCAGTACACTATGTAAAGTAGGTGGTCTTAGGAAGGGCATCCAGCCATAAAAACTGTACTAAAGTAGGCAGTCGAGTCCTATGCACTCCTTGGACCTGTCAGATCTTGTTGAAACCCCCAATCCATGCCAGCATAGAACATGGACATTAATGATGATGGGGATACTGCTGCTGTTACTGGCAATGATAATTATGATGTTTCTGTTAGCGTATTACAGTTCTGTTTGTTTACCTTGGATTCAAAACGGTTCTTCCACATTGTTTTGTGAAGTTGACCAGATGTAACATTTCCAGTGAATAATTCAAACAACTTTACAAGTTGAAGAGCTACAAGATAAACTGGTGGTAAAAACTAGATAATGTTTTTTTTTGAATCAGGTGAAAATGATTAGGTTCTTGATGGTTGTGAGAAGGAAGAAATGTGAAGTAACCAGCTTAATTGTTTGCTTATCACCAAGGTATCGTTTTCTTGAGACAAAGTCAATCCAGCTTTGAAAATCGCTTCACAAAAAATAGTTGTAAACATAGTAAGGCTTATGAAATGAAATGCATATGAATTTTGTATTTGAAAGGTTCTGGGCATAGAAATTCCTAAATACATTAACCCTTTGACATTCAGATTACTTTGTCAAATATATTCACATCTGTTTTGAATTAATCGTACATTACTGTTTAGGTGTGAGATTTCAATGATGTGATTGTTTATTTTTAGAATAACATTGTAGGGCAGGTATGAAAGGCCAGATTTGGTCAGTTTGAATGTAAGACAGAATATTGAGGCTGAATATGGCCGATTATGTTAAAGAGTTAAAATAATTTTAAGCATAACTGGAAAGAACAATAGATTCTTCAAGCCTTATAAATGTTCACAGCATGTAGTGTATTTGCTGTATGAATGCCAAAAGAAATGCATTTGTATCGACCATAATTTCTACACATTGAGAAAAAACAAACAAATATCCTAACTCTTAGAGTAAATAAAGTCTGTTTGTTTCCTCAAAGTTATCAGAATCATTTTCATGTTCTGGAAATGAAAATACAATCATCTGAATGTAATGTAGGCACAAATTAGAAATGACATATCAGTTTTGTAGCTTTGTATCCAAAATCTAAGTTGTAGAAAATATCTTAAAGCTGGCATATCCAAGAGTGAATCTCTGTTGTTGCTGTTTACATTGGTGAGAGGTGGTTGAGCACCATTTACAAATATTTTACCTTTAGCAGAGTCTTCATTCTTTTTGCCAATGTTGGCAGCAAGTGTGATGTTATCAACATTAGTATTTGGTTGGTCTTATTCCAACTACTTACGATATTTACAACTAGTATTTCCATTCAAATTATTTACCAAAAAGTTTTTTTTTTCTTCTCCCCACTTTCTCTGTAAGTTCTTCATTTTCTGTGTTTTTATTTGTAAGATATCCATGAAAATGTATGTTCTGATAGTCAAGTTCACTTTTCTTCTGGGTCTAGTTGAAGGATCAGTTTTTTTTTTTTGAGTTTAAAAAGTCAAATTACTTGAGCTGAATTCATTCATAGCATGAACAACCATAGCTGCCACTTTTCAACACTTTCTACCATTTTTCAAATAAGTATCACTCATTTGAAGCTATGTGTTTTTGGCATTTGTAAACAACATGATGTATTTTATGAAGCTCTTCTACAAATACTTTTACATGGCCTCTTTTTTCAGCTGTTTGTCAAAGCTGAGTTGTTGCTGCCTTCTGAATTTTGATTTAAAAAATATTTTTCTGTTATTGTTATTGGTGTATTTTTGAGTTTTAGCCAAATAAATTTTTTTAGTTGAGAAAAAAAAAATTTTCAACTAAGATTTTCAAATTCATTGTGTGAAGCAATAAATAGGATTCTGCATCGTATTTATTGCAAATGGCTGCGAGTCTTCAACTAAAGGATCCCAAAGTGAATCAGGACCAGAAGTAGCAATTTGTAATATTCAGTAGTGCTTTAAACATTCAGTCTTTCCTGTGCAACAGTGCGCCACATAAAAAATAGTGTTTAATATGGTAACCAGGAAGGAAACCAGTCACCTTGTGTATCTAATTTTGAGTGGGTTTGTCATGAGAAAAAGAAGAAACAAAAAAAAAAACCACTTCAGTATTTTTGTAAAATGTTTTACTCATTTCAAGTGTAATAATTATTCAGCTTTCACTTGGATAGTACATACACAGTGTCTGTTTTGAAAATATATAAGGTATTAAATTAAGGCTGTATTGACATCTGCTGGGATAGAAAGGTTTTACAAGTGAACTTCAATACTCTGATTTTTTTTTTACCTTCATTGTTTCGATATATTCAAGAATTAACATTTGGGTTTGATGGATAATTTATTTGTTTAATTTTGGACTTCTGTGTCAGTACATTTTTCCTGAATTTATTTTATTTCTTATTTCTGGAAAGTAGTAAGAAAGATATCCTTTGCTACAGCATTCTCTGTTGTCTTTTCAAAAGTATAATCTCAGCTCCACTAACATGCATTATCATGTCATGAGTCTGTCATCCACTTACACTGCTGAACACACACACACACACATGCATGCACGCACGCACGCACGCACGCATGCACACACACACACACACACACACACACACACACACACACACACACACACACACACACACACACACACTCTATCTAGTTGTGCATATAAAAAAAATGTCACCTTTGTTAGACTGTGATATTGACTCACATCATGCACATCTCAGTCTTGGTTGTGGAGTGTTTGGTTAAAAGAAAACATGAAATAATTCTCAGTTTCCACAGACATACTTGCATACTATTCTCTTCAAGAAACATGTAATTAATTTCAGAAATTTTTGATGTTTTTCCAACTGGTTCTAATTGATATCCAACCCTTTAGTTTATTAGATTACATTAAAGATCATATACGGCTTGATATTTTTCCAACATTTCTACTACTTTATGTACTACAGAAGCAAAGTAGGGATATTTGTTGCTCTATTGTTTTATTTAACCAATATTTTACAAATTGGACAAGAGCAAAGGAAAGTTGTTTTTTTTTTTGGTTATTATTCATAATTGCTTTTAGGATAAATATTGCTTAGTGATTTCAGCATTCATACTATATTTCTACTTTCACACTCCACTAGTTCATTAGTAGAGTTTTCTTATGGAATAACTTTTGTGAACTCAAGATTTTATCATCATTTACCCCTAGGCAGTGAGCTGACAGAAATGTTAGCATGCTGGGCAAATTCCACCGAGGTCAACTTTGCCTTTCATCCTTTCGGGGTTGATAAATTAAGTACCAGTTGCATACTGGGGTTAAACTAATTGACTGGCCCCTCCCCCAAAATTTTGGGCCTTGTGCCTAGAGTAGAAAAGATTATTTACTCCTTCTTTACATTAATCTTTTTATCTCTTACTTGTTTCATTCATTGGACTGCAGCCATTCTGGGGCACCACCTTAAAGGGTTTAGTTGAACAAACTGATCTTTGTACTTATTTTATTAGTCTGGTATTTTTTCTGTCAATCTGTTTTGCTGAACCACTAAGTTACAGGGATGTAAACAAATCAATAACAGTTGTCAAACAGTGCTAGGTGACAAAGATGCCCACACACTTATGTAAATGTGTATACACACACACAAACACACACATGATGGGCTTTCATGCATTTTCCATGTGCAAATTCACTCAAGAAGACATTAGTCAACCTGGTCCTATAGTAGAAGACTCTTGCCCAAGGTGCCTGTAATGTATAACTAGTAAATCCTGGTTCAAAGAAGCTAATTTTTAGTCATAGTCCTGTACGTTATTCCGAATGGCCGTTCTTTCTCTTCCTCTTCCTGTCATATCAACATTACTTGCATAACATTCACTCCCTCCTAGAAAAAGAAGGGAAAAAAATCATAACCTTTCCGGGGCTTTCCGGATCCTTTGTGTTCGATGCAGCTGAGGGGATTCTTCTTTTTGTTCTTGACGGTTATCTCTAGGAGGAGGAGAAATGATTTTGAAGACTGCAGAATGAATGATAATCAGATAGGTTAATGTCCAGCAAATATGGTGGGTGGGGCATTGTTTCCCATTCAGACTACTCCAACCTGTAGAATGTCATCCTTGCTGTATGTGGCTGAGCATTATCCTGATGGAAGAACACCTTTTGTCTTGAAACCAAAGATGGTCATTTTTCTTCTAGCGCAGGTGTCGATGAGTGGTTGAATGACCAAATCCAAGCTTCTCTACTAGTTCCTCAACAGATACAATGGGATTTTGTTCCACCAGGGTTTGCAGGACATCCTCATCATGCTCTACAGATCTTCCAGGACAAGGCTTGTCTCCTAGGCTGTAGTTTCCAGCTTGGAATTTCTGGAACCACTGTTGACACTGGCTTACGCTTATTATCCAATCCTCATATACTGCATTATTAATATTCCTCACACTTTCTGTTGCATTGTTACCTTTATTGAACTCATAAAGGAAAATATGCTGAATATGCTCCTCTGTCACTTACATTATAACTTTGAAAAAATAACTCTTAAAATCGAATTGCACTCTTCAAAACTGCACTAAGAATAAGTACAAAGTAATACCTGCTTTTATGGCAAGTTGATGCAGGTAGTTTATCCCGTCCCCATCTGACTTTTAGTTCATGCAATTGAAAAAAAACTGCTTTATTTATGAGATGACCCAATACATTTAGTCAAATAGAATATAATGGCTGTTGGATTATTTGATCAAACCCTTAAAACTCACTTGCTATGTCGAGCTGCTACTATATCTTATAAACCACTACTCTGGAGTAATTTATAAGATATAATGATCATCTCCAGATTATTTAATTAGGATTACTGAAATAGTTATAAATATATGAAATTATGAACAAGATCATTTGATAAACTCTTAAATGTCTCGAGTTTGTAGCAACACCAAATCTGAGATATTTGATCTGTTGGGTTGGCAAGAAAATAAATTCATTGTTTGCAAATAGAGTTAGGATATTTTTGAATGACTTCTGTCAATGTTATAATTTTTTCCTTTTAACATTTGATAGTTGCTACTTTTAGCTTACTTTAAGAAACAAATTGCATGTAATTTTGTTTACAGCTGTTAGTTCAATGTCAATTTTAACATGGAGAGTGCAAAAACGAACATTTTCGCCCTATTTTGCTGTTTTATTTCCATAAAGGCAAGAAAGCTGTTGAAGCTCAAAAAGAGATATGTGAAGTTCTTGATTGCTTAACAGAATGCACATGTCAGAAATGGTTTTATAAATTCCATTATGGAGATTTTGCACTCAAAGATGGCCAATGTTCTGGTTGACCTACTGAAGTTGATGACTGAATCAAAGTCATAATTGAATCCGATTGTCATATAACTGTGCGAGAGATTGCAGAGAGGTTAAATGTATCACACACAACAGTTGAAAATCACTTAAAATGTCTTGGACTTGCTAAGAAGCTCAATATTTGGGTTCCACATAAATGGAAAGCAATTCACTTAACACAACAAATCAGTATTTGTGATATGCATCTTAAACGCAATGAAATTGATGTTTTTTTTTAAATGAATCATCCCAGGTGATGAAAAATGGATTGTCTACAATAACATCAATTGAAAACGATCATGGTCCAAGCATAATGAACCAGCACAAACCACATTGAAAGCCAAATTGCATCAAAAAAATGTTGTGCTGTCAATTTGGTGGGATTACAAAGGTGTTGTGTATTTTGAACTGCTTCCAAGGAACCAAGTGATGAATTCAGATGTTTACTGTTAACAACTAATGAAACTGGAAGAAGCAATCAAAGGAAAACGGTCAGAATTGATAAATCGTAAAAGAATCATGTTCCACCATGGCAACGTCTTTGCTAACTCGTGGAAAGTTATTGGAGCTTGGTTGGAAAGTGATGTCACATTCCCCATAGAGCCCTGATCTTGCACCATCAAATTACCATTTATTTCGATGATTGCAAAATTCTTTGAATGGTAAAACTTTCAATAATGATGATGACCTGAAGTTGCCAGAAAGCTGGCAAAAGGTCATCGAACAAAATGGAAAACATATTGATTAAAAGTTCATTCTTTGTATAAAAAAAATTTAATTTTATTTCACACTAAAAAACTGAAATTACTTTCTTGCCAACCTAATAAATTTTTGAATAACCAATTCCTTTTCCTGCTAGCTTTGGGTATTATTACCTGTTGGAATCAACAAATGTTTTGTTTTTTTTCTATTGTGTGTAAAGCTGGCATTAACAAAGTGGTTGATATTGACTCTGGCGGGTCTGTGTGGTGTTCCAAGGGGGTCGATAAACACCTGAAGTAATTTTGAGCATTAAGTGTACTGAATGACTAGTGAACTGAATCTGGAAGTACATGGTAATTTAAGGCAAAGCTCATTAATTTCCTGCCAAATATCAATGTAATAGCTAGTATTCATCCAACACATATTTCACATTAAATATTCTGACTATATCAGTATATCACTGAATTTTTATTGTTCTTTATCAATTTTGTTAAGCATTTGCATTAAATTTTTTTTAATATTTCTTTATTAAAAAGCAGTGATGACAAAAAAAAAAAATATTGTTTAGAAATTGTTTAGAAATTTTTTATTAATTACATTATTTATTTTAGAAATTTACATTGGATGGTGGGATTCCATGAAGGGATCAAAGATATAAAAAGTTTCTTGACCCCCTAGTGCAAGTTAATAATTGAAATTATCTCTCAGTTAATAGGATGTCTAATATTGTTAACATAAGCTTTACTCATGGTGGCATTGGGCTCGCTATTATTCAGGTCACACAATTCTTAAATTCATTGAGTTTCTAGTATTTACAACAATAACAAAACAAATACCTCCTCATATTATTTCATTTGCATTTGTGTTCAACACAATACTGCTAATCAAAACTAGTGTTGTGCCTTAAAATTAACTTAGCCACTCAATAAATATAGATTGATAATTTAAATGACAAACTGAAATAAGTACCAGGAGATCAGTAAGATCAACAAAACCCCTTGAAGGTGGTATGCTATCATGACATGTAATCTCAGAATGTGCTAGTATTGCAAGTACAAAGTTTTACCATCAGTATTTTGGGCTTAGTAAGGCGGTGAGCTGACAGAATCATAAGCATGCCAAGCAGAATGCTAAGTGGTATTTCATCTGTCTACATTCTGAGTTCAAATTCTGCTGAGGTTGACATTATCTTTCATCTTTTTGAGGTCAATAAAATAAGTACCAATTGAGTACTGGGGTTGATGTCTTATACTTATCCCCTCCCCTGAAATTGTTGGCCTTGTGCCAAAATTTGAAACCAATATTTGGATTTAGTAGACAGGTTGTCAGTGTCCTGGTATTGTCAATTATCATCTTAGCAATATTGAGATTAATCACTTTGGTTAATTAAAACAAAATCATAAAGGAAAGCAACTGTTTTTATTGCCACCTCCTCCTGGTCTCTCTATTGTTTATCTGTTAGGGAAGAATCATAAGATTAGAGAAAAAAAACATTTGGAAATGCTATCAAATTCTCTAATCATCCTCACCACCATCACCACCCTAATCATCATCATCATAATCATCACCACTATCTCAGTTCTGTGTTGGTTGGCATGAATTAGATAAGTTTTCTCCATCCATATTTGGCACTGCTCCAGTACTAACCACATCATAGTTGTGTTAATATTTTATGTACCAGAACTGGTGTAATTGGAAAGGTTGTAGTGGCAGATAATTTCATTTGAAAAAAAAAAAAAAAAAAAAAAAAAAAAAGATTATTTTCCATGAACAGTGTAGACACATCTTTCATTAATCCCACTCTATTCAACAAGTCATATTTATCAAATATTAGTTTCAAACTGCTTCTGCCATTTTTCAGGATCTGAACCTACTTTTTTGTCATCAGTAGGGTTGTTTATTCTACGTTATAATAGCTCCTGGTCATCCCTGATTGAGCAGACTTATCAATCATTGCATGCATTCCAACTTTGACCATCCCATCATTTTGTGGGTTTTTTCCAGACATGGTATATTCCAGTCTTCATTGGCCTATGTGTCCTTTTTCAATACAGTAGCCTTTAGTTTAAATGATATTTAGCTGCTATTTCTAGCAAGTAAAGCAACCATGGCTTGTTTACTATACTGGTATAGTTGCATGGGAACTATCAACAAAATTATTGGAATTTTTCCTTGCAAGAGAGATTGCTATTATTACAATATTATTTACTAATAATTCTTAAAATGAAAAAAAAAAAAAACAACTTTTAAGATATTCAAAGCTGGCTATAAGGGAGGGTATAAACTGTGAAACACCCAGAATAGGTTTTTAAAACCCGCCAGAGAAAGAAAAAGTAAAATAATATTAACAAAAGTGCTTTACCATCTTTATCTACCTTCCAGCTTTTCTCATCCACCCTTGCATAATGTAGGGTAACAAAACACCTTCAACACTTGCCACAAAACCACCACCTCCTCTTTCAACCCACTCAGTCAAGGGGGCATATTCTTTTCCCTTTCTTGCAAGTTGTTTAGCAACCTTACAAGTGCCAGTGTGACATAAAAAGCACCCAGTGCACACTGCAAAGTAGTTGCTATTAGGAAAGGTGGTATCCAGCTTCAGAAATCAAGCAGGATATTGTAGAAACCATGCCAAAGCTTAGGTTGGGGCATGATACAGCTCTGAAGCTTGTTAGCGTCTGGAGAACCATCCATCTCTTGACAGCATGCAAAAATGGACATTAATTTAATGATGATGATAATTATTGATATAATTTTCAGTTTGAACAAAATGGTAGGTATAAATTATAAGTTACCTTTTATATTTTACTTGTTTCAATCATTAGACTGCGGCCATGCTGGAGCACCACTTTGATGAATTTTTAATCGACTGGATTGACTCCAGTACTTATATTTCATCTAAGCCTGGTACTCACTCTAGTGGTCTCTTTTGCCAAAATAAGTTCCAAGGACATAAACACACCAATACTGGTTGTCAAGCAGTGGTAGGGGATAAACACAGACATGAAGACACACACACACACACACACACATATATGAAGGGCTTCTTTCAGTTTCTGCCTACCAGATCCACTGACAAGGCCTTGGTTGAGCAGAGTCTATAGTAGAAGACACTTTACCAAGCTGTCACACAGTGGAACTGAACCCAGAGCCATATGGTTGGGAAGCAAGCTTCTCACCACACAGCCATGCCTGCACCTATGTTATATCTCTTAACCTTTTTCAGTGTTATTTGTTTTAGTTGTTCTTTTGTTAAACCTGTGTAAGGGATAAAGAGATAAAGACCTGAATATGAACAGACTGGTTTCATCAGTTTCTTATGATACACTTCCTGTATTACACATAATTACTGTAGTAGGGAGCTGGAAGTTATCAACCTTATACAGTGATAGCAGATGTAGCTTGAAACATGTAATAGTGAAGTTATCTCTCTCTCTCTCTCTCACGCATGTGCATGCACATGTACACATATGTTTGCATATCTCTTATACTCTCCTTGTACCATGAGAGTATGCCCTGACAATTCGTCACCGCCGTTTTTATCTCTCTTTCCAGCTACTTCCATCCACCCCTACATAATACAGGGTACCCTGTATCTCCTTTATAGTGAGAAACCTCTTCATGTCCCCCTTTCATATTTAGCCTCTCAACATCTAACTGAAAGCCACCTGCCTCAATATAATACCCCTACTCACTCCAGGGGACTTTTTCTCTGTCTTGTAAGTTATTTGGTGACCTTATTTGAAATAATATTGAGAAAAAGTACCCAGTACACTCTGTAAAGTGTTTGGCATTAGGAAGGACATCCAGCTGTAGAAACCATGCCAAAAATAGACATTGAAGCTCAGTGCAGTCTTCTGGCATTTCAGATCCAGTCAGATTAACCCATACTAGCATAGAAGATGAACATTAAATAATGACATATATATACATCTCTGTATACCACATTCATTGCCATCTGTTATACATAATGCAGATACATCATAACAGGTAAATTAACCGCAGTATTTGTCTGTAGATAATGAACTTGTGGTTGCACTGCGGTTAAAAACATGAAAATATATCAAAAACAGTCAAAAATCATGCAGCAGCTGTGGTGAAATGCTAGCCATACATTTTTGCCCTGTTGGGCTTTGTCATTAGCATTTACCCACATAAACCACATACTAAGACATAATCTGTCCTACAACATGGCTGCATTAAGTATGATACAAAGATGGTTATTCTAATTTAATACTGTTTTTGTTGTATAGTACAAATATACATGTGTGCCAGTACCATGAAAAATGTACCCTGTTCTCACTGTAATGTGGTTGGCATTATTTAGAGAGATTGAGAGGCTAAGAAGAGAGAGGAACAGAGAAAGAGTGTATGTGTCTATATATTTAGGCAGATTGAGACGTTGAGAGAAGAAAGACAGTGTGATGGAGAGAAGTGAAGAGACAGAGAGAGAAAGAGAGAGGGAGTATGTATCTTTAATACAGGTTGAGGGGCTGAGAAAAGAAAGATTGTGTGCTGGAGAGAAGTGAAAAAATAGAGAGGGGAGAGAAAGAGTGTATCTATATATACACATATACACACGCATACATATATGTACACTATATTTAGGGAGTTTGAGGGGATGAGAGAAGAACGATGGTGTGATGGAGAAAAGTAAAGAAAATGAAAAAGAGAGGAAATAGAGAGAAAGAAAGAAGTTATGCAAACTCTTGAAAAGAAATTGACTTGGTTAGGGAAATATAAATAAAGGAATATATATATATGCCTATCTGTAACTCCAGAAATGCTGTTAAATTAGGAGTAATGAAAGTGAAATCTCTCTACAATAATCAATGATCTTCTAAGTCAAAAGCAAACATCGAGAAAAAACCTTATGTAAATTTAACTTTCTACTTTCGTCTAATAATAGCATTCAATGATGGCACTCCGTTGCTTATGACATCGAGGGTTCCAGTTGATCCGATCAACGGAACAGCCTGCTCGTGAAATTAACGTGCAAGTGACTGAGCAATCCACAGACACGTGTACCCTTAACGTAGTTCTCGGGGATATTCAGCGTGACACAGTGTGACAAGGCTGACCCTTTGAATTACAGGCACAACAGAAACAGGAAGTAAGAGTGAGAGAAAGTTGTGGTGGAAGAGTACAGCAGGGTTCGCCACCATCCCTTGCTGGAGCCTCATGGAGCTTTTAGGTGATTTCGCTCAATAAACACTCGCAACACCCTGTCTGGGAATTGAAACCGCGATCCTATGACCGCGAGTCCGCTGCCCTAACCACTGGGCCATTGTGCCTCCACAATAGCATTCAATAAATGGCAGA
>NC_068985.1:54158145-54159687 GCF_001194135.2 Octopus bimaculoides | reverse complement strand
AGCGGACGTTAAACGATGATGATGATGATGATGATATATATACACACACATATATATGTATAAACATATTCATATATATCTGTATGCATATGTATATGCTGACGATCTTTATATACATATGCATATATTTATAGGCATATGTATATGCAGGTGATACGAAAGTCTTGCAGAAAATTCAGAACCTGGTTGTGTTGCACATCAGCAACAGTTGTTGGACTCAATTTACAGATGGGCTGTGGATAATAATATGCAGTTTAATGCCGAAAAATTCCAAGCCCTGCGCTACCAGCGTCCAAAACTGAATATGACACTTACAGTGTACACTGGTCCACGGGGAATTACAATCCCAGAGCCTAAATCAGTGAGGGACTTGGGTATCGACATGAGTGATGATACCTCTTTCAAAGTGCACATCACCAGGATGGGAACAAAGTGCAGACGACTGGCTGGATGGATCCTAAGAACATTCAGAATCAGAGATAAGGAAGCTATGATGGTCCTCTGGAGGACATATGTCCTCAGCCACCTGGATTACTGCTCCCAACAGTGTAAAATTAACAGTGGACCTTGAAGCAATTCAGCAAAGCTTCACAATGAAGATCATCTCTTTGCAACAGCTCAACTACTGGGAAAGGCTGAAACAGCTAAGACTCTACTCCCTGGAGTGCAGGCAGGTGAGGTATGCAGTAATATACATCTGGAAGATCCTGGAAGGAATTGTGCCAAATTTTGGCATTGAAAGATATACCAATGCCAGAACAGGTCGACACTGCACAGTGCCAAAGATCCCAGCAATGCCATCATCGTGCTTCAGGATCAGTTACTACAACAGCCTGGGTTTCAGGGGCCCACAGCTTTTTAATATTCTCCCAAAGAGCCTGAGGAATCTCCACAAAGTAGATGTAGGCGTTTTTAAATCAAGGCTGGACCTCTTCCTGTCTAGAGTCCCAGATGAACCTACCTCACAGCAAGAGGTGAAAATGAGGGTAGCTACATCAAACTCCATTCTACACCAAGTGCTATATATTAAAGGAAGATCTCAGTAATAAAAGTGTAGTGAAAAGGCAGTGCTCCAGCATGGCCACAGCTATGAGCTGAAACTACAATATATATATATATATATATATATATAGCAAGATATAAGAGGTTATGCAGCCATCTAAGTGGTAGATGTATTTATTCATAGGCACTCCTGGTGTATTACTTCACTGTGTATAGTCCTCATTATAAGGTATATGGTAGTAGGTAATTTAAAGGTAAAATTGTGATTTAATATATAGAGAGAAGATAATAAATGGAGCAATAATTAATTATGAGAAGTGGATCATTGGTGTTTAAAAGTCATTATTTAATTGAATTTAAGTACCTATGGATTCATCTACCACTTAGGTGGTTTTACATTTCGAACAAAGCTCTTCAGAAACAGGAGACAGAGGAAAGTCCAAGAGAAAGGAAGATGGCGGGGGAAAATCAACGACGATTCACATGTGGTCACATTTTGAACGTATATATATGTGTATATATATATATATATATATATAT
>NC_068985.1:54157070-54157535 GCF_001194135.2 Octopus bimaculoides | reverse complement strand
TCCCCCGCTCTCGCCTCCCACACCTCCCAACAGCATCACACCACACCATACAACATATCACATCACAACACACCACCACGCACACATCAGCACTGACCAATTCCCATCCCCACATTTTCACACCTACACATACACACACGCACATGTCAAGATCACTAGCCTTTCACACGCACATACATACTCTCTTACGCACGCACACCTTCGTTTTGGGATCACTACTACTTTGTTATCTCCCCTTCTTCTTAGCTCTCCTGTGCGACCCTTCTGTCCGGCATTCGTCATGATAGACCGCTAACCAATACACACATTTTTTTTTCTCTCCTTGTTTCTTTCTGTGTTTGTTTCTGTGGAAGAGCATAGGCTTGAAATGTTAAAGACTTTTTCAATTCCTGAGTGTTATACTAATACATCTGTTTGTTTTCTACACCACCTGTCTTCGTCTTTTGTTTTTTTGTGAATTCTCCC
>NC_068985.1:54152243-54156021 GCF_001194135.2 Octopus bimaculoides | reverse complement strand
ATATATATATATATATATATATATATATGCATATATAAATATATATGCATATATATATGCATATATAAATATATATGCATATATATATGCATATATAAATATATATATATATATATACATACATACATACACACACACAACTACACATATACACAGACACATACATAAAACTTACAATTACTTTTAGGTCTTCATATAAGGAAGCCAGTTGATTCCTGTATTATTGCGATGACTATCCTTGACTTGTATTTAATAATTGACTTAAGGAAGTCCTTAATTATCAGCAGTCTAGAATCTCGATATCTGCTCTAACAGCCAACAAATGTTTTTACATTTGTTTTCAGTTCTATCTTTTATCATATCTACTTGGACAAGTCTAGCGTTGTACTCTGATGTACTCTGAATCTACAATATTACTCAGAGTTTAATTATTACTCATTGTCACTTGGGAAAGTTATATAGCATTTATGTTCTTCTCTTGATAGGTCGGCTAAATTGAAATTTTAGGATTCAGAAGTGACTATAACTATCAATGTGGGAAAAACACTTAATGTGCACCAATGAAAAGAAAAAGAGCAGAAACATATATTGAATTGAGGATGTACTGCTAATGTTTTCTCCATTACTGATTTTTTTCTTTTTTTTTTTTTTGATATTGTTGTTTTTCCTCCTGCTCCCCCACCTTCTTTCTGTCGTATAATATTTAAATACAGTGATAATTTTACAGGCACCTATTAGTATATTTTGGTTCTTCTACTCCCCCCTTTGCTAATACCACCACCACCACTTCAGAATCTGCTGAGATTTAAAACATCCTTTTGTTTCAAATTATCCCCTGACATAGTTTTGAAGTTAAGTTTTTCCTTGACTCATAGCATGAGGGAGTGTATGACAAACCATAACAACAACTTTCCACTTATATCAAAGCACTTCTGTCTCACCCTCTATTGTCACTGTTTAGAATTTGTCACCAGTCTAGCCTGTCTGTCATAATGGAACACATTATACTAGTACCAAGGTAAAATCTCACTGAAAATTCATTTTTTTTCTCTCCTTCTAAACCATTATAATATTCTAGTTATAGTTAGATATTTTTTATTTTCTGTTCACATGACATTATTTTGGTTTAGTTTTCGTTGTTTATTTGTTAAACACATGAAATGCATGAAGTCTGCTCTATGGTTTTGCTACATTTACAATTCACGACTGTTCTCTGTTATGAATAAATTTTCTCTTAAAAAATGCAAACTGTAAAATGTTATCTTACATCATCGGTCTACAGAAATGATAATAATACTGATGAAAATCTGTTGATCTTCATAATTATTTGCTAACAAATTAGTTTTAATCTAAATACATTCCTTGTTTACATTCATATCTATTTTTGTTATTATATTATTAGTTTTCCTTTGTCATGGCTATTAATTAACTGATAAGTAAAATATGTAATAATTATTTCATTTGGCATTTGTTTTGTATTTACAGCATGAAAAGGAAAGGAATATGCGACAGCAGAGTATTAGGACCATAGAAAAGATGCTTATACTCCAGCAAGAAGAATGTGGTGTAAGTAATACTGCCTCATCATCCCTTTGTGTGTCTTGTTTGAAAGGAGTAATTTGTTATCTGCTGGAGTTTCAAATTTCCAACATCTCTTAAGTAATTGTTTAAACTGGATATAATTATATTTAAAAAAAAGGAATGCATACTTATTAAATGATAATATTGGTTTCTTAGATAGGTTCATGGTGTATTGTTGATGGAAAGCGATTCCTTTAATTTGCATTCAGTATCATCTTGGTTCTTTATTGTGCTAACCCTAGAGGGAAGAGGAAAATTCAAGTCCACTTTGAGGTAAACCAAAGCGGATTTAATACAAAACTTTGAGGGGTAGAACTAAATACTATAACATTAATCAAGCTCTGTACCGATTCTGTCAATGATGTTGATGGCTGTACTTTTTCTTTTAGAAAACTGTAGTGTATTTAAAAACAATAATTTTAACTGAAGTAATTCCATTCTTAGAAGATAGAAGTTTAGTGTAGTAGTTATTTGTGATAACACTTTGTTACTAATAAAATAACAAAAAAAAAAAAACCATAAAAACTTTTTCCTCATTATCTTCTTGAAAGTCTTTTCCTAAACACTAGCTATTAACAAATAATAAAATTTAAATTCAATACTTCTAATTTACTCTATAACATTGCCATCAGACTTCCATATCGATAAAAATTTTGTATGTTTATGAAACCTAAGCTCACTTATTTTTTTAACCATTTTGTTACCAGATTTCTATTGAAATGCATTTTGTGTTTTAATTAATTTTGAAAGTAATGAAGAATTTCGTAAAATAACTTTGTCACTATTCAGCTGGTGTAGTGTCTGGAACATAAATTAACATAAAGTTTTGCTGGGAAGTTTTTAATGTAGATCACTTCAGAACAGGAAGTATCAGAGAAGAGGTGGGGGGGGGCATCTTTCTCAGGCCAGTTGGTATCAAAAATAGTGTTAATCGCTATATTTCCTATTCTCACTCCATTTTTTGTTATATAGCCAAATATATAAAGCCTTACACTTAATCAGGTGACATCATGACATCTCAGGGTTATTATTTTAATTTGTTTTTTTATCAACCTTTCATATCTGTGAACGTGCTACTCTATTGTCATCATCATCTTTTTATGATTAGGATTACAAAGACTACCCAACTGTCAAAACTGAGTCTAAGACAATCTGAGTGTATCTAATTTTGTAAACCATTCTACTACATTTGACTGAAGTAAAAGAAAGCTTTGGACTGTTATTGATTAGATCTCTTGTTACCTTACTTCAGTTCGTCTTTAATTTATCTCTAACTTCTAACAGTTTTATAACTCACATCCTCCTTTCTGGCCAATTCTCATACCTTTCTCTTTCTACCTACCTCCCTCTCTCCTTCACTTGCAATCACTTGTCACTCACTCAATTTTACGTCATGCATCCAATGTACAATACTCTATTTGTTCCTCTCCAGCAACTGCAACTCATTTGCTTTCACAGCCATACATTATATTTCTGATATATTTACCATACAGACCTGTCAGTGCTCATCTGACAATATGCCAAAAGTTAAAGTAACTCAATGTTGTATTGAGGCTTGTAAGCACATCACATTATATATATATATAAATATATATATATATGTATGTATGTATCATCATCATCATCATCATTTAACATCCATCTTTTATACATGGGTAGGACAGTTGACAGGAGCTGGCCAAGTTGAAAATCTATCCAAGGCTACTGTGTCTGTTTTGGTAGGGATTTTACAGCTGGATACCCTTCTTAACACCAGTCACTCCACAGAGTGGACTCAGTGCTTTTTATGTGACACCACCACTGGCAGGGTGTGGTGGTGGTGGTGGGGAGCAGTGATACAGTGAGCATGACAGTGTGGGCAAGAAAGGAGATTGGAAGACACTCATAATGTATTAGGAGCAAATGTGAGGAAGAGAAAGATGCAATTAGAAGATGAGTTGTAGTTTGATTTCTTAGGGTAGGGTGGGTGAAAAGTGTGTTGTTACATGTGGGTGGGACACAACTCTTCTAGCACTCAGTTTCATAGATAGATTTTTCCCTAGGACCTCATATCGCGAAACATCTCGGTCTACTGTCATTTTCTCCATGAGCCCCAACATCCTAAGATCCATCCTCACCACTTCATCCCATTCGTTTTATATATATATATATATATATATATATATATATGTGTGTGTGTGTGTGTGTGTGTGTGTGT
>NC_068985.1:54146446-54152226 GCF_001194135.2 Octopus bimaculoides | reverse complement strand
TATATATATATATATATATATATATATATATATATATATATATATATTTATTTATTTATTACTTGTTAGTTCTACACTCAAAACTAATTAGATCGACTGAATAATATAACCTGTTGACTAATTCAGATGAGCAGAGAACTGAGCCTGTCAGTTATATTAGTGCTGTGAATGTACTTGAAGTGGTGATTCACCAAGCTAAGAGTCTTGAAATTAATGAAGCAAGAGTTGAAAAATATGAATGAGAAGAACCGTGTACTATTTCTTCTGCTGTGTTGTGTTATAAATACTATCGAAGAGTTACTACAAGAAATGAATATGTTTCTTTATATTTGTATTTGTTTTTATGTGCCGTGACATCTTTCAACAAAATATTGTCATTTCAAAGAACTTTTCAATATTTTTTGAATATTAAGCATTATATTACAGAGATGTACTTGCATGGCAAATGTTTTTATTTGAGACCATGTGTTAAAAGCTAAAATGATTTGCAACCTGGAAGAAATGTATATATTAGCTATTCAGAAACACACAAAGTCTGTTAACTTCACTTAAATAAATGTTTAAGTGAAGTTAGCAGTTTTTGTGTGTTTCTGAATACGTATCTTCAACTTTGCAATTGTTTTAAGCATTATATATTTTTACATTTCTAAATGGTTATTCTCCCGCCCCGGGACTGCTGACAAGCTGTCTTTCCTCTATGCCTTTTTCTACCAGTACTGTAATGGCCTCTGCTTTTCAGATCTGACTGGTCTCATGCCCTCTCCAACTCCATTAAGGTATTCCTGACTTCCCCACCCTGCCTCTTTTATCACTGTGACTTTTGTTGTGTCCAACTCTTCAGGCTCTGCACTAGTCATTACACCTAATCCTTCATTCCCAAAATGTTACCCCCTCTGGAATTCTCTCCCTGATTATGTTTTTCCTCCAGGTGTTGACTTATAAAGGTTTAGAGCAAGGATTCTCAACCATTTTTTTTTTCTATGGACCTTTTTGATTACTATTTTCATTCAGTGTTTAAAAACTAGTTTCATAAAACTTCTTTCAAAATTTCTATTTTGTTTTTCTCACATTAAGTTGAACTATGTAAAATGTTAGAGAAAGAAACCTAGTTGTTTCTTGCAATACATACACCTAAAGCAAAATTTTTTCAGGGGCCCTTAAAATACTATTGCGGGTCCCCAACTTATCATTTTGTTGCATAGACCCTCAGGCCATATGGACCGTGGTTGAGGATCACTGGTTTAGAGGAACATTAATGGCTTTAATTTAACCAGTGTAGGAGGACCTCCAAAGACCATGGTCACTGTACCTTCCTCCAAACACATGGTCTCAAGAGTAGCACACTAGTATTTGATATCAAACTTGGAGTAGTGTCTCAGGAAACATTAGTTTATAGCATTCATAGTAGTGTTAATGGTGGGCATGGCTATTCTACTAAAGCAGTGTTTTAAATTATAACGCAGGTGTATTCTAAGTGAAGTGTAAGGTCATTAAAGATAATTAAAGGCCAATTAGTAGAGTGATGGATAGAAAGTCTTGTAGTTTAGTTGTGTAGATTTACTATTTAAGTTCAAATTCTGCAGATGTTGATCCTATCAGTCATCCTTTTTTATGAAATACAGTACCAGTTGTGTACTGAGGGTTGATCTGATTAGCTCACTCTCCACCAACAGCTTTATTTAGAAGTCATTGATGACAGCAAAGCATTTAAACAGAATTTAACCAGTGTCAAATGCTATGTTAGATTTTGGTGTTGATTCTTGACATCAAATTGTTATTTAATTAGTCTGTGTGTATGTAATCATATTCTTTAAACTTCTAATGAGTTTTTAATTACTAACAGTTAAGTTGTGCAAGTAAGAACTTCAACTTTTAATAGAATAATTCTAGCTAAGAACCTGCTTAATGCGCAAAGAATCATTTTCTTGTTGTGGCAAGGGTATTTGAGTTCTTATTTTTTAGTAAATCCTCTGATGGAAATTAATTAATATAGTCTGAGGAGTTCAGTCCACTTTAAATTACAAAATTGTTTAATTAAATTCAAAAAGGTTTGTTTACTGTCTCATCATAAATGCATATACTGGCATGCATATTTACATACAGGTGCACATTGGTGCAGGTGTGGCTGTATTAGAAGTTGGTAAGAAGTTTGCTTCTCAGCTACATGGTTTCAAGTTCAGCCCCACTGTGTGACAGTTTAGACAAGTGTCTTTTATTATAGCCCTGGAGTGGATTTGGTAGATGTAAACTGAAAGAAGCCTGTTGTGTGTTTGTTCACCACCACTTTAACAACCAGTGTCAGTTTGTTTATGTCCCCATAACTTAGCAGTCTGGAAAAAAAAAGTCTAATAGGATAAGTACCAGACTTCAAAAGAACTAATAAGTAAAGAACTAGGGTTGGTTTGTTTGACTAAATCTTTCATGGTGGTGTCCCAACATGGCCACTGTTCAACAGCTGAAACAAGTAAAAGATAAAAGATATCTACTCATTTGCTTATAATTGTTCTTTAAGTGTCCCATATCATTGGCATTATAAGATTAAAGGTCTGGTGATGTTGCAAATTTCAGCACTTCACTGGATAAGGCCTTCCCTTGCCTCATCGTGTCTTTTTAGGAGGCTAAAACCTGATAGTTCAGTCTTACAAAACACTGTTAGTTATAGCATGTTCCCACTACCTACATTGATGTTTGTTGTATGGTTAGTCAGAGTTTGCCAACAAAAGGTTGTTAAGTTTTGGTTAAGGTGTCACTATTAATGACTTGTTAACAAGTATTGGATCTTTGTGATTTGACGGGCAACACTTGTTTTCTTAACGAAACACTTTCAAACTTGGGACACTAGTAGAATGTGTCATACAAAACAATTTTTTCTCTTAGCCTTCTTAACAAAAAATTGGACATCGCAAGTTATTTCATGTTAAAGTTGTCGTAGTTCTGTAATTTCAACCAATCACTGACGTCTATTCAGCTGAATACAGTCAGTGCTGGCCGGTCATAAAAATGTTATTCCCTGTGACATATTTCATCTGGTTTAATCGTAATTTATACGCATATATTGTTTATATAATAAATTACGCTGTGCGTATCTGTGTGTGTATATTTTTCCCATAACCTCACTCATAACCCTAACCCTAACCCTAACCCAAACCCTAACCCTAACTCTAAAACCCGAACCCTAACCCTAAACTAGAGTTTGATTTGAAGAAGATTTGGCTACTATTTCTAGGAAATGAAGCACTTGGAGGTGCATTAATAATTCTGGTAGCTCCAATAACAAGTGCAGGCAATATTCAAGTATTTTGATGGCTTTTTCCCCTTTGTTTACGAACAGTCTAGTTGATCGGAAATGTCAGAACTAACGGGGATTAATGCCATATACACCGTTACAGCACTTATTGTTTTCAACTGAATAGACATCAGTGATTAGTTGAAATTATCGAAATAAGACAATTTTTAACGTGAAATAACTTTGAATACAAATTTTATTATCTGTAGTATACCACAAAATATACAAGTATACGAAATTTGAAAGTGTTTTGGTACCAAAAACACTACATAAAAAAATGTTGCCCGTCAAATCACAAAGGTCCCAAGTATTTATTATCTGACTCTTCTCCTGGTAATCTGACCCAGCCAACCATGAATGATTATATTTAACCCTTCAGAATTTGAACTGGTCATATACAACACAAATATTCTACTTGTTTTATATTCAAACTGACTGGATCTGGCCTTTCATGCCTACACTACAATGTCATTCTTAAAATAAACAATCACATTGTTGAAATCTCAAAAGTATGAAATAATGCATGCTTAATTCAAAACAAGTGTGAATAAATAAGCATTACATTTGACAGAGTAATCTGAGTGCTGAAGGGTTCACATAGATTTAACGTAAACATATTCATCTCATCATTTATTCACTCAACAATAATCTATCTTAGAAGAATTGTTTTATATGAACAGTTTTACAGACACGGGGATTGTTCAACGATTTTGATATCAAGACACATGGGAGTGTCTTCAGTTCTGTGATACAAATTTCCTTATTCAAAGTGATTGAAGTTAAAACCTTCCATCAAAATTTCATTTTGAATTATGTTCCAACCACCAGCTTAATAATAACAAAGTTATTTTACTAAGCACTTTCTTTACTTTTGAAATTAGTTGGGGGAAAAAAAAGGGTAGTGTATTTCAGCAGAAATATGATAAGAAAAGGTTTAAGCCCCAAACCAGCTTTGTTTGAGTAGACCTGAAATATGGTCATTTAACCAGGTGTGTACTTGCATGCACATCTGCTCACACATTTACATGCACACACTTGTGCATGCTCTGTCTATGTGTCAGTCTATCTGTCACTGTTCTCGCTTTCTCTTGGTCTCATGCATACACATTCTCTCTTTCCCTCCCTCCCTCTCACATACATACACACTCTCTGTCACACACACATTCTTTCTCTTTCTTTTTCTCTTACACATGCTTTCTTATGAGCATGTGCTTGCACACAAAGCTCTCTCTCTGTCTCCCCACACATACAAACATTTACTTACATAATTTTATTCATGCATATACCCACTTGTTGTCTTCTTCTCATTTATTCCATAATTTTGAAATACCATTAGTTTTCATCAAACTTATTATGTTCTTCATTGTTGTTGAATTCCATAATTTACTTATTTTTGTTCTGAACGAGAAACTGCTTGGTATTTTATCTCACATATTTCTCTGGGGCTTATTTCACATACATCTGACATAAAGCTGGATATAATTAATCACCATTTACCATTGATTATGAGAGAGAGAGAGAGAGAGAGAGAGAGTACTGGTGTTTGATATTTGATTCTACCCTATGGCAATATCTCTATCTCTCAGACCCTGCCTTATTGTTGATAACATGCCCTATTGTTGGCATCTGTTGAATAACTTTTCCTGATGCTAATTCTAGTGCTTTAGCTATGATGTCATATCTTTTTCACAGAAAAGGAAGTAAGGACTAACTGTACACCAACATTTCCTCTCTAAGCATTGGCTTCTTGCCATCCACTGTTCACATGGACTTGTGTAAATCAAGTTTTGTAATGATGCAGTAGAGTAGGCTTAAACATCAAACTTGTATTTATTTATTGAACATAAAGGACTTCCAAAAGACAACAAACAAACAAACGATGGGAAAACTTCAGTTTTCTCCAAAAAGATGTAAATCCACTGTAATAGGTCATGGTTTATAATATTATCTACAACACAAATTCTTGTCCTTCCTATTTCTTCCACTTACTTTTCTGATAGCCTATTTTGGAAGCCGAACCCATTTCGTTTTCAACCAGTTTTTGTTTTTTTTTGTTGTTGTTTTCTTGTTTGTCCTTTTCCTGAAATAGCCTTCCCTAGCACACTTATCTAACTTTTGCGTTCATCCTCCTCTCTCTCCCCACCTCTCTCTCCCCACCTCTCTCTCTCTCAGATGGTTGGCAAAGAGCCAGTAGATAACAGTAAATAGAAAGTGTCTTGAAGAAAGGATTCAATGAATTATCTGCTTATTATTTACTTACATAATGACTACATTGCTTCACTGATAAACATTTTATACTTCAGACATAAGAAAACAGACAACTTCAATTTAATTTAGACTTTGATGTTTAACTTTTTTTTTACTTACCTCATATTAAATTGGAATCAACAGCAAAACAACTATACCAGGTTAGTAGTATTGATTCAAACTACTATAATTAGTTGAAAACATTATATATATATATATATATATATATATATATATATATATACAC
>NC_068985.1:54135031-54146426 GCF_001194135.2 Octopus bimaculoides | reverse complement strand
ATATATATATATATATATATATATATATATATATATATATACACGCACACACATGATGGCTATTGCTGTTAGTCATATCTAGTGAATCATTAAGATTGCTAACCTAACTAACCCCATACATATGGAAGTAGTTTCCCATAATCTAGACTGTGTGTTATCATACTTTCTTGTATATTCCCAGTAGCAAAAAAAAATAGAGAAACTTTTTAGAAAAAGAAAAGGTAAAAAACTGAAAATTTATTATAGAATATTTCATTAGTAAACCATTCTGCAGTGATAAAACTATTGCCTCTTTACCTCTCTCTCAGTTGTCTACAATGTTTCTCATTTAATAACTGTGATCAAAACTTTATTTACCAATACTTTGATCTCAATCTCCAATCAGTTTTATGGTGTTTATTGTATATTACCTAAAACGTACTCCACCTGTATTGGATAAGTATTTTAAAGCCATCTATTTTGTAGTAATCCTTCTGTAATACTGTGAGGACACAGTCTTTCTTGTCAATATGCAAAAGAAAATCAAGTTGACCAGTCACACTCACAAGTCTTACTTCTGCCACTTGCTTTTAACAGGTCTTTATATTGTATACAATGTCAAACTAATCCCAGTTACTAATCAATCTATGATACCAAACATTTCTTGTCATTCTCCATTCTCACTTCATTGGCTATTTACTTATAGAAATTTTTTTCAGTTTGAACAGGCCAAAACCTCATCTTTTTGTCTCTGCAGTCTCAACCCAAAATATGCCACTTTTCATTTTCTTACACTACTAAATGTTCCCTTTGATTTTTCATGTGTCCTCATTCACTTGCACATCCCTTCAACATTTTTGCATTACAATTGAAATCCTTCCTTTTTGTTGACAATTTTCCTATATTTTGTTCTGTGATACATGTTTCTTTTATAAAACATGTTTTATTATGTTCTGCAATATACCTTAATGTGAGATTACTAAGTTATATATTATAAATCTAATCATTAAACACCTTCATTTTAATTACATGAATCCTTTCTGAAATCATTGTTACAGTTGATGCTGTTGTGTGTATGTATGTGTATATATGTTCCTGCAGTTTCAACTTCACTATCTACAACAGTTTAGCTATTTTTATCATCATCATTGTCTACCTAACCAACAACTACGCTATGTACATAATTAATTTTTCTAAAATTTGGCTCCTCTGCCAAATATTCTCTCAGTTTTTAAGAACTTTATTTCTTAAAATCTTACTTAGACTATATTGTTTTCTTATTGCACTATGAACACAACAACATATTTATTTAAAGGAAAAACATTTTAAGCTGGCAAACATTTTCACATGTTTTTAATTCCATCTTTACTACATACATCTCTCTTTCTCTCTCTCTCTTTTTATACACACACACACATAAATATACACTTTCTCTTTCTCTCATTATAATTTTAGCAGTTCTTCGTTAACTGATGTTATTTAAAATATTTTGACCAAAGAATGTTTGCCTTATCAATACAGAGAAAGTAAGCAGGAAAAGATGGTGTCTGTGTAGAGATAGTCATATTGACAAGTAGATACACATATGTGAGTGAATGTTAGTGTTTCTGTGTATATATATATATATATATATATATACACTCACACACACACACACACACAAACACACACACACACACACACACATATCTTAATACATTGAACAGCAATTTTATTGACATCTATTTCATATCCGTCATTTACAGAGAGCTCGTAAAATATATGCTAAGTCTCCATCAGAAAAAAACAAAGAGGAATTAAATGAAAAAGAACGGACTGTTAATACTTTGGAAACTCGCCTACGACAACTGCAAAGTGAATTTCCTGTAAGTATAAGACTCATATGCTTTTCATGTTTGCTGGTATTTGGTCGAGAAAAAACAAAAAAAAAAAACAATGTATATTTGTAAATATATAACGGATTGTTTCAAACAAAAAGTCCTTAAACATGATTTTGTAACACAAGAAAAATATTTATTATTTTATTGATATTATTTTCTTGGTGAATGGAATTTTTACTAAAATTTTCATATCTTAGGACTCTGAAAACAGAATCTCTAGGTACAGACATGGGTATACATTTAAGAAGCTTGTTTTGCAGCTACATAGTTTCACATTCAGCCAGACTGCGCAGCACCTTGGGCAAACATCTACTATAGCTCTAAGCTCACTATTTATGTATGTATATGTATGCTTGTATTTATCACTCCTACCACTTAACTGGTGTCAGTTTGTTTATGTCTCTGTAACTTAGTGGCTTGACAAAAGGGACCCATAGAATAAGTATCTGACTTAAAAATTAAGTACTGGGGTTAATATGTTCAACTAAACTCTTCAAAATGGTACCCCCATCGTGGCTGCAGTCCAATGACTGAAACAAAAGATAAAAGATATATATATAAATATTACTGTATGAGTGTGTGTATGTTTAACGTTTTTATAACATGGCCATATTCAAGAAAGATGTATAGACAAATCAAAAGATCATCTGGTCATTCTAAGGGAGTTGTGTGTGTGTGTGTGTGTGTGTGTGTGAGTGTGAGAGAGAGAGAGAGAGAGAGAGAGGGTGAGTGTGTGTGTGTGTGTGTGTGTGAGTAAATTCAAAAGTGTCAGAATGTAGAGTCTGTTAATGATAGATTATTGAATGTATGAGAGGGAAATCTTTAATTAGAAGATACTTTAACATAACAGACAATATTAGAAATGTAAAAACCATATCTTGTTTGTTTTTTCTGCTGCAAATCCAATGACACATTGGCAATAATTTGTCGTTTATGTGGTGGTGGGCAGTTAAGATTATTTTTATGCACTGAAGAATGGCTGGAACAAAGGTGGTACTGGTTTGTTTACCATCATTACTGGATGTAACTGATTTAGGGACTCTTTTCTTTTGTTCCTCTCAGACATTATCATTCTTTCTGTTTCCAGTATCGTCATTTCATATGCACTCTTCATGTTGGCATGGGTTGGATGGTTCAAAAGGATCCAATGAGCCAGAGAACCACACCTTGCTTCAATGTCTCAGTTTTGGCATATTTTCTATGGTTGGATGCTCTTACTAACACCAACCACTTTACAAAGTGTGCTGGGTGCCTTTTTGTTTTGTTTGTTTATGGCACCAGCACATGTGAGTTTGTCATGTAACTTTCAGAACTTTGAGCCCCTTTGGCTGAGAGGGAGTAGAATAGAGTGGGCAGTAGCTTTATGCATGATACTGCAAGTTGAAATAAGGGAAAAAAGGAAGTTTGGTAATGTAGAAGAGATACAAGGGTACCCTGCATTACATAAGGGTGCATGATAATAAATAGGATGGAGCCCGAAAGAGAGAAAGTTAGAGGTGACAAGATGTTAAAGTGTATCTACAAAGTATGAGAAGGCAAATAGAAGAAAGCATGGGAGACATTTTAGAATAAAGTTCAAAATCATCATTTAATGTCTGTTTTCTATGCTGGCATGGGTTGGATGGTTTGACAGGAGCTGACCAGCTGATGGGCTATTTAGGCTACCTGTCTGTCTTGGCATGGTTTCTACGGTTGGATGGCCTTCCTAACACCAACTACTTTACAAAGTTATCTGAATAAATTGGCACTTTGTTCTAGTTGATTCCTAAGTCAGTTCTGATCAATTAGATCTATGTTCAAAAATGTTCCTTTTGTCTGTATCTTACTTTTTCAGAGTAGAGACGCAATGGCCCAGTGGTTAGGGCAGTGGACTCGCGGTCATAGGATCGCGGTTTCGATTCCCAGACCAGGCGTTGTGAGTGTTTATTGAGCAAAAACACCTAAAGCTCCACGAGACTCCGGCAGGGGTTGATGGCGAACCCTGCTGTACTCTATCACCACAAATTCTCTCATTCTTACTTCCTGTTTTTGTTGTGCCTGTAATTCAAAGGGTCAGCCTTGTCACACTGTGTCACGCTGAATATCCCCGAGAACTACGTTAAGGGTACACGTGTCTGTGGAGTGCTCAGCCAGTTGCACGTTAATTTCACGAGCAGGCTGTTCCGTTGATCAGATCAACTGGAACCCTCGACGTTGTAAGCGACGGAGTGCCAACAACTTTTTCAGACAATATATTTAGGACTACATTATTGATTGTCTTTTTTAAGATGGTTGTGTTTGATTTGAGAGAAATTTGGCTGTTATTTATAAGTCAGTTTATTATATCAACACACCCTCACTTGATATTTTTGTCAAATTGAATCCAGACAGGCTTTAATTTCATTAAATTAAATGGAGGCATTGTGACTTTTGATGTTAGTGAAGTAGAATTACTTTTATCAATGATATGATAGTTACAGTGATACATGTAAAGTAAATAACAACAATGGGGCCCATCCTTCTGCAAGTTACATCTACAAGAGGTGCTGAAATTAATAACGAGCCACTTGTTACTCTCACAGTACTAGGTTCTCCCTACTTTCATTGAGCAATCTGCTTTTTTTTTTTTTTAATATCTTTTATTTTGGTAATTAATGTAATTCTCCCCTAACATAAAACCTATCTAATGCTGACATACAAATTAAAAGTTGACCTACAAAAATGAACTGTTAGTTGCTGTGGTGTGGTTTGGTTGATGAGAGAAGAGGAAGTCATTTTTATGATCTTCTCTGTAACCTTTCACAGATTGATTTAAATGCTGTTATTCATTTGCACAAGAAACACTGAGACTATTTTGTCCTATTATGATTTAATGTTAGAAGAACAGAAACAATAAGAAAGTATTTTGTTGTTTTATTCTTCTTACATAGAACAGTGCAGGCTGCAAAATCACGATGCTTCATTAGTCTTTGCCACTTCTTGAAACTTTTGAATCCTGTGTACATTCAACATTATTATGTGTGGTTCAATTAGGCAGAGGAAATCTGGCTTATTATATAGATTGGTGGGAAAATGCATATAGATAAGCTGGTTGGGGGCGGGAGAAAGAAACAATGTAATCCCCAGTAGGTGAGAAGCTGCTAGGTGCAAGAAGTCTTCTTAGTCATGATGTATCTGATGTACTTTTGTACTTTCAGCAGCCAGAATTTCCTGATTCTTTTACACTTGTGAGATGAGTGTGGGAATTAGATATTTTATGATACACACACACACATATATTTCTAAGTTTTTTTTATTTTCTCTCTATTTTTTTCCTTTAATCCTTTCTGCTAAAGAGCACAGGCTTGAAACATAAAAGACTTTTCCATTTTTCCTGAGCATTAAACTAATACTCCTGCTTGTTGTTCCTACACCTCTCTTTGTCTTGTTTTCTGTAAATTTGAACTATATATATATAGATAGATAGATAGATAGATAGATATAGATATATTCTTTTATTCTTTTACTTGTTTCAGTCATTTGACTGGGTCTGTGCTGGAGCACAACCTTGGAGGCTTTTAGTTGAACGAATCGACCCCAGGACATTTTTTTTCTTTTTAAGCTTAGTACTTATTCTCTCAGTCACTTTTGCTGAACCACTAAGTTACAGGGACATAACCACACCAACACCAGTTGTCAAGCGGTGATGGGAGGACGGACACAAAGACACAGACAGATATATACATAGATATATATATTTATATATAGCCCACTTTGCTGAGTGGTTGGTGTTAGGAAGGGCATCCAGCTGTAAAAATCATGCCAAATCAGACCGGCGTCTGGTGCAGCCCCACCAGCTTGCCACTTCTGGTTTCACTGTCCAACCCATGCTAGCATGGACAATGAGCATTAAATGGTGATGATGATGATATGTAGACACACTCGTATGTGTGTGTGTATATATATATATATATATATATATATGTGTGTGAGTGTGTGTGTGTGTGCGCGTGTGGGTACATATGAATATATATAAACATATATTTGTACATGTGAACGTATATTTAAGCACAAGCATGGATGTGTGGTTAAGAAGCTTACTTTGCAACTTTGTAGTTTTGAGTTCAGTTTCACTTGTGCTGCACCTTGGATAAGTGTCTTCTATTATAGCTCCAAGCCAACCAATGCCTTGCAATTGAATGTGGTTGATGGAAACTGTGAAGCCCGTCATATTTACATATATATTAAGAAGGAGTAAGTAGAGACAAATAGAAAAGGGTCATGAGATCTCTAGTAGATAGGAACCAAAAGCGGGAGTTGTTGCCTTTTGTGGCAACAAAATGGGGTTTTTTTCACCCTCCTTTTTTTCTGTGTTAAAGACTGATTATTATGTTAGGTATGTGCAAGACAGTGAGCTGGCAAAATCGTTACCTTGTCAAACAGTATTTCTTCTAGCTCCTTATGTTCTAATTTCAAATCCTTCCAAGGTCGACTTTGCTTTTCATCCTTCGAGGAGGATAAAATTAAGTACCAGTGGATTACTGGGGTCAATGGTATCAATTAATGTGTTCCCCGTAATATTGGTAGCTTTGTTCCCAATGTTAGAATTAATTATGTTAGGTATGTGAAAAGAGCATAATTGTGCTTGACTGTGAGGTTCAGGCTGTGAATATGGTATATTTACAGAAGTTAGAATGGTGTTTGCAGAATGATCTGTTGGATGGATAACATTAATTTCAGTGGAAACAGATTCAAAGTATAAGGTGATGATAATGACTTTTGGATATTGATTTCTTTGTAGTTGAATTTTCAGGAACTGAATTGAGGGTTTATTTTTTTTTTAAGTGCAGGCATACCTCAACTTAGATTATTTCAAGTTAGGTCTTTTCCCACTTTACATCATTTTTTTAAAGAAATTAATGGAAAGAAACTTCACCGTCAGTCTACTTATCCACCTTTACATTGGTCTCAGTGAGCATATTTAAAAGCATAAAAGTTAAAAAAAAAAAAAGAAAAAAAAAGACGCATAATAACTGATAATCAAGTGAAAAATCTAATAAAATACATTTGAAAATCTTTAGAAACTATTCAGATACCATCTAATAAAGTTTATAAAATATTTTTCCATGTTATGTCATTTTTTGAGGTATGTTTGTATATATTTCTTGATGACACAATTTCTACTTTATTCTATGTTTTACTCTTTTATTTTCTCTTCAGAGTGACTTTGTTGAACTAGGACTTCCAGATCTTTCTTCAGGACGGGTGCGTATGAACCTTGCCATTCTCAATGATTGCTCTCCCTCTTTTTTCTCTCTTGCAGTTGATATTTGAGACAGTCTAGGCTAAATCAGTATTTCTGAGAAGCACTAGTGTTTTCTTTGAATAGAATCTATAATAATATTTATTGCATATGACCAGCTACAAATATTTAATTTATCCATTCATTGTTTATTGTTGAGAAATGGTTAACCCTTAATTTTCAAAAAAAAAAGTGCAGAATTTAGTAAAATAACTTAGTCATTAAGCTGGTGTCTGGAGCATAAAATCAACATGAAATTTTAATGAATAGTTTAAATTTGGAATACTTTAAAAGCAGCAGGAAGTTTGTATCAAAGGGGTTGGTCAAATACCAAAACAACCACCCAGCCCTCCCCCTCTCTCCAAGCACAAAATTTTCATATTTTTGTTTTGGAGAACATTTATTATAAATAATGTTGAATGCCAGGAGTAGATTTCTTTCTGCTGCAAACATTTGGATCAGCTGGTTCTATTCATGTTTCATGTGTTCTCTGCAGATATTGACTTACTGTCAGCTCCATCAATCTCTTTTAGTTTAAAAAAAAAAAACTGCTGAGAACAGTATGGGTACTGTCCCTTCTCACCTGATCAACTTATTTTAAAAATAACAATAAAAAAATTCTTGTATCCAGAAAATGTAGTGAACAATTCCTTCTTTTGGAGCCATTTATTTATAATGACTAATGTTACAATCATTTAATCAGACATGAGTGTATTGAGATATTTCAGGTGTCACAGATTTTTTTAAATTAATTTTTTTAAACTAAATAGTTTAAAACTTTGTATACTGGAGTAATTTCTCATGCAGAACATGGTTTACTTTGAACATTTTTGACAAAATTTCGTATTTCAGAAGTTATTTTGTGTTAAAGTTGTTGTATTTGGGTGATTTTAACCAATCAACGATGTGTATTCAGTTGATGAAAGCTACTGCTGTTTGCGATAGTAATTGAAGAGGAATAACTTCTGGGTGATCTCAACTAAATGTCACCACTCTGTTCTATTTTATTTTTTTGTTTACTACCTGCATATTACTCGCTTTTTTTTTTTTCATTTTTGGTTCTTGTGTCGAAGTAACCAGTAAACATCAAAGAATCAATACTAGGAAGGAAGAAATATTATTTACATATATTTATTCGTTTGCCCAACACTGGTATTTAAACCACAGAACCGAATTTGGGGGAAAATTTTGGTTTTATCCACACAGAGGACATTAGTGTTTAAAAGACTTATAGAGCTACAGATACACAGCTAGCTTTTTTGTTGTTGACATGTATTCAGTTTCAAAATGCCTTATTTTACAACTATGAGATGTATTGTTATTGTTATGATTTTATCTTACTATAATCAACGACAAACATGTTTCGTCAATATAAAAGTCTTTATTAGATTAAAAATAACATTATCGAAGCATGAAGGTAAAACAAAACAAATATACTTTGTTTTCTTCCAGACAACAATGTACTGTAGCCATAGTCTTTCATGTTGCTCACCAACCGACCTGTCCTCTGAAAAAATCAATGGAATCAGTCGATCCCCATACACAAATTATTTTCCTCCTGAAACTTATAAAGAAAGTACACATATTAGGTGCACCTTTCTATAAGCTGTACACTAAATTTTCCAGGTAAAATAGCGACTTATACACTGGAAAATACAGTAATTGTAGTGGCAGTGATAAGTTTGCTCACTGGTTGGTAGTTGATAGTGTAGAGGTGGCTGTCTGCCAGTAGAGAGGGAAAGAGTAAGGAATGCACGAGAACAGAGTGATGATATTTAGTAGAGATGAGTGGGAAGTTCTTCCTCTTCGATTACTATTGCAAGCAGTAGCTTTCTTCAACTGAATACATATCATTGATTAGTTAAAATTACCCAAATACAACAACTCTAGCATGAAATAACTTCTAAAATACGAAATTTTGTCAAAAATGTTTAAAATAAATCATGTTCTGCATAAGAAATTACACCAGTATACAAAGTTTCAAACTGTTTAGTTTAAAAAAATAATTAAAATATTTGTGAGCCAAATTGAACAGATCCATGTATTGAAAGTTATAAACACATGCAGATTTACAACACACACATCCATTATATATACATATATGTGTGTTGTTGATGTTGCTGTTGTTTCCTGGTGTAATTAAGATACAAAATACTATTCTAGTTTTGTTAGTAATGTCTTCATCTCTTGAGTAAGCTCTGCCTTTCTTTCTTGCTAGTGCCTGTTTACTATTATTCTCTTAACACTACTACCAGCGTCTTTTCTGATCTCACATACATATATTATTAATTCCTTTGGCAAACAAATCTTTAATGCCTTTTAAAAATTAGAAAAATTTCTTCTCTTGCAAATGAACTTAACATTTCCTCAGCATAGCTGTTGCACAATTAAGAACTATTTATTTACTTTCTAAATACTCACTTTTATATATATATATATATATATATATATATATATATATATATATATATATATATATATATATATATAACTATCCAGTTATACATACACAAAATACATAGCTTTATAAAATTTTATTTGTATATTAGAACCTCTGTCTCTCTCTGTCTTTTTTGTTTTGTTCAGTCTCCACATTCCCCCATTGCTGTGCATGACAGCTTGGTTGGCTGTCACTGAACAGAACTGATGAATGCTAAATTTCCTAAATCTTGATGAGCTTTCTTGTTCAGTTACCATTTCCCTCACCACCTTGGCTGTCACCATCTCCCTCACTGCCAACTACAACAAGCATTTAGCCAGCATGATGGGCTACTTTTCCTCTTGTTGCTGCTGCTGCTAGCTATTATTGCTGCTTACCAATCCCAGCTGTGGGCAGGATCAGTTAATGCTTCTGATTTAATGAACATTGTTTTTAAAATACACCTCTTCTCCTCCCCCTCTTCCTCTCTCTCTCTCTCCTTTGCTTGAATTTAAACTTGATTGATAACATTGATTGCTACAACATATGTGAAAACCAACTTTATCTAAAATTGGTCCAACATGCTGATGTAAAACTTGGCAACTTTTTAAAATGGTGTTTTATATAATCATTATTACCAGTCAGATACTGCTGTCAGATGATAGGATCTTCAACTGTTATTCCCCCCTTCCTCCCTCTCTAAGTTTGTTGAGGTCTTGTGCTTGAGTAAGAAATTGTTACTACATTGGACAAAATACTTTGCAGTATTTATTATTTGTTTCGGCTCCTTACATTGAGAGTTCAAATCTCAGCAAGGTCAACTTTGCCTTTCATCCCTCCAGCATCAATAAAATAAAGTACCAGTCAGATATTGAGGTTGGCAGTATCAACTACTTCCTCCCCATGCCCTCACCCTAAAAATGAAAAATAAATAAATAAATAAAAAAGATAGAATAAAATTCAGGCCTTGTACCAACTTTAGAAATAATTTTTATAGCCAAATGGCAGAATTGGAAAACTGCTAAGTGGAATATTTTGCTATGTTTATTTACATTCCCTTAAAATTTTGTGCTCAAATCCTGCCAAAGTCAACTTTAGGTGTCATCCATCCAGGATCAGTAAGAACTAGAGGTAATGAGTGTCCCTCCTACAGAGTTTCTTAGATATCATTGATATTTATTACTATAGTTAGAGATTCTTGTTATGTCCATTTTAGGTTAGTAATTGACTTATTTTATACATCTTTTAGTTGAGTTCCTGTCACCTTTAGTTGCAAATAATGAAATACTCCTAGATACAGCTTAAAGGATTTCAGTTTCATATACACATGCACACACACATACACACGTGCGCAATCTTTAAAACTGAATTATCTTTAGACCTAGTATCGCAGGAAATATGTTCTTGTTTGCCATTCTTTGGAAATGTTCTTTGAATAATGCCATTATAGATCTCATATTCCAAAATATTTACTTCTGTGGTAAATTTTTTTTAAATAGCTTGAAATATTTAAATAAATTTATTTGAAATTGATAATTTAAATTTTGCATTATTTGTATGTTTATAAAGTAGTAAAATCTTTAAAGAATTTGTTTGGGATTTGAAAGAGAAGTAAAAGAAAAGCAAAAACTGTCTTTTGCAATCTTTGATATTGCTTATATGAGTGTTTCTCTTTTATTTATGAGTTCTATAGGAACTGCTTTTTCGTCTTCATATGTTTTTAAGTACATGAATACTTGCATATGTATGTAGACGCACGCATGCGTGTGTAGGTCTATATGTATTTAAATATTGGTACATACATATGTATGTACATGTGTATGTGTGTATATATATATATATATATATATATATATA
>NC_068985.1:54128387-54134740 GCF_001194135.2 Octopus bimaculoides | reverse complement strand
ATTATTTTAAAAAATAAGTCTATTAAAATGAAAAGAAACTAAAAGGTATAAATAAGCAGAAATATATTTTAGTTTAGATCTTTATATTAAGAACAAAGTAAAATTTTTGTTTTATTATCTTCCTTCTTGAAATTTATTTGAGGAAGCACTTTGTTACTTTTTATAAATTTCTCATATTGTCTTGTATTTTCTAGTGGATTATATATATATATATATATATATATATATATATAAATATTGTAATTCTTTGGTTTAATTGTATTATTTGTTGATTTGACTGTAGTGAGTCTCCCTCTTATTTTTCATAGAATTTTTATGTAATGTGTACCTATTTGACTGCTTCGATTAATGTGCTTTTTATTTTATTTTTTTTTCTTCTTCTTCCCCCTTTTTTGTGTTTGTCGTGTGTCAATTATCTGTGAACAGCTACCAGGGGGGTCCAAACACATTAAGCATGGCTCCGTTCCAGCTTCCATCTACAAAACAAGGGATTTAGTTGATATTCGGGATATCAATGTGTCTCGCTCCAAGTCTGATGCCTCAAGTAAAGCCAGCCAAGTAGTCGCTGGAGACACCCTCGGCTCCAGCCACTCCCAGCTCCCACCTGGATATCAGCAAAGAGACAACACCAAGGAGGTATCTATGAAATATATGCATGTAATCAATGCTACCTCCATACTCATGGAAGAATTCCTGTTGTAAATTTAGTTCTTTTGCAGTCATTCTCCATTTACTATTGTTAAGTGTTCTTCTAACAGCAACTTCTAACCCTCACTTCTACTCAATCAAAACAGATACTTGTTTGTTGTTACATTGTTTATTATTTTAAATAATCATACATATGTCAGAAAGAGTTCTTCAATTTCTAAACCCAAGTTAACACCTATGAATTGATCAGAACCAGGAGCCATAGATAATAGTAACCTATGTCTCAATTAGAATATATATATATATATATATATATATATATATATATATATATATATATATATATATATATATATATATATATGTTTCTTGGGGGAGACAAGTTCAAAAGGAGCTATGTCCAGCCACTCAGAATAAAGAAATGAACACTAAGTCTGAGAGTGAATATCGTATTTTCCTTCTTTCCTTAAAGTAGCCCCTCTAAATATTGTTTTTTAGTTCCCAAAGAGCCATAGGAGAAACAAAATATATTTTGTTAGACTAACAATAAAGGATTATGTATATAGTCAATTCAAATGAACAATCAATTAAAAATTTAAAAAATGAATAATAAAATTAACAGACAACAAACAAGAGGACATGCACAAGGAATGTATTAGTTTGACACTCAGTGAAAAGGGAGTTTTTGACGTTTTGAGCAGAGCTTTTCATCAGGAAGGAGAAAGGGAAAAGTCCAAAGAAGAAAAAGAAATCATCAACAGCACGTTTAGTTACACACACACACACACACATAGGGAGAAAAGAATTCTCCTAAGTAGAACTGTAGCGATAGGAACCAGTTTATTGCAACAGGTTGTACAAATTTCTGCTCAGTAGTTTTGCCTTTAGAACAGAGAAGAGACATTAAACTATTATTTCTTTTATAAACCGAAATTGTTAACCTTTATGCTATTTGCACTGACCCTAATGTACCTTCAACCCTTTTGTACCCATGTGTTGGACTGTTTAGTTTATTTTTTAAGCATTATATTAGGACAGAAAGTTTTCAATGAAATACATTTTAAAATGTACAGTTTTCTATCATTGGAAACAGTCTCAGTTAGGTTGGTATCAACTTCTCAAATTCTAATATTAAGATTCATAATACTAATGTAGATGTACTCTGAGTAGTAACAAATATCTTGTCTCTTTAACACTTTCTTCACTACTCCCTTCCCCCCAAACATTCTGAAACACTAACATTTCCTTGCCTGCCTGCCTTTCTCTCTTACCATCTATTTTACTGAGCTCTGTATAGCTTATATAATCTGTTCCTATTTCAACTATAGGAAGTTCTCTCTTTGCAAACAAAGTGTATTCAGAACAAAGAACATAGATCAGTGTTGATTCCTTTACATTTTACAATTAAAGACAGTTTGCAGCACTGATTAAGAAACATCTACAAATAAGAATTAAAGTTGATTAAAAACAGGCATGGCTGTGTGGTTAAGAAGTATCACCTTGGGCAAGTGTCTTTGGCTATAACCCTAGGTGCTGATCAATGGTGTTTAAGTGAATTTGATAGACAGAAACTATATGGAAGTCTGTTGTGTGTGTGTGTTTGCTCCCACCCACCTCTTGACAACTAGTGTCGGTTTGTTAATGTCTCTATTACTTAGCAATTCCATACTAGTACTAGACTTTAAAAAATTAAGTACTAGGGTCAATTTGTTTGACTAATCCCTTTAAGACAATAATGCCCCAGCATGGCTACAGACCAATGATTGAAACAAGTGAAAGCTAAAAGCTAAACTAAATATCTTCCCCAGGCCTACATGTAAGGAGAATTTGCAACATTAATTAAGAAATACCTACAAATAAAATAATTAAACCATCAGGAGCTGCTGATCAACTAAATATAACCTGTCTCAAACCTACACATTCCATAAGGTTGGAGCTTATCCAAATTTCCAAGGTGTTTCTAGTTCTTATTTTCAGTTGGATGTGCTAGAGCAGTGTGAAATGAAGTGTCTTGCTCAAGGGCACAACATGCTACCTATTTCAAGAATAAGACCCACAATGACAGAATCATGAGTGCAGTGCTCTAATGCTGTAACCATTTGGCCATGGGGCTGATTATCAACTATCATATTTGATGGTATATAAGATGAAGTTACTCTAAATATAACATGCTTTATAATGCATGAGAAACTTTTATTCCTGAATATGCACTTCTGAAACTGGGGTGCATCAAATATGCCTATGTATATCTTTTATGCTACCAAATTCAGTAAATATAGCTCACCTACAAGGTAGGTACTATAAAGAAAACACCAGTTGTCCTTTTGTTACACTATTTGCTTCCCATGATATTTTAAAGAGAGAAAACTAAGGAGAACAGAAGTTAGTAGTTACTTTTCCCTTGAGTTCACAGTTAATGTTCAAATTGATTTATTTTAATTTGATAATAATTTCTCAATGTGATTTAACTATTTTTCATTTAAACACCATGTGAATGCAATTACGCAATTAACTTCCTACAAAAATTACTGAAATAAATACAACTACAATTGGGATTTAAAGCTGAGGTGTAGACCTTCATTAAAGGTTCTGATCTACAAATAACTTTGGATTATAGCTGAGATTTTTCTTTCCCCTCTCAGAGTCGAGAGTTATTTGGAAATTTTTAGTTTCTTGTAAATAATTTTGATTGAACATTTCCGACCTATGTATGAAATTTGGAATACTATTTTCATTCTGTTTGCCACCTGCTGTGACTTACACTCTATAGTAAAGGGAGTATTTGACCAGCTTTGCTGTATATTTTAATGAAACTTTTTAAACTAACACCAGAGCATTGGAAGCAATTAACACAATCTTAAATGATAACAGTTTATAATTGGCTTCTTTTAGTTCTCTTTGATAATTGCTGTTTTCTCTCCAAGCTGTCTATCAGATGCTCTGTTTGTCTGTCCCTTTCTCTCTATTTTTCTCTCTTTTTCTTTCTTTCTTTCTTTCTTTCTTTCTCTCCTTCTCTCTATTTCTCTCTCTCTCTCTCTCTCTCTCTCTCTATCTCTCTCTCTCTCTCTTTCTCTCTCTTTCTCTTTCTCATTAATTCAGTTGTTTTTTTTTTGTTTATTTTACCAATTCTTTCTTTCTTTCTCTGAGTTAATTATATTTTACTGTCACAATATAAGTATTAATAATCTAGTTGTCTTATACATAACAGAAATAATGATTTCTTGATTAGTTTTGATGGGACAATGATCTTGATGATTTTGATGATGACGATAATGATGATCATGATGAACAATTCCGTTCTTTTCTATCATGCCCATGGGCATATGGCGTAGTGGTTAAGAGTGCAGGCTACTAACCCCAAAATTCCAAGTTCGATTCTAGACAGTGACCTGAATAATAATAATAATAATAATAATAATAATAATAACAACAACATCAAAAAATACCTTAGGAGTGAGTACCCAGATTCAAAATTTCCCCAAGACACCTGATGAAGGCTGGAGGGTATATCAGGTGAAACGTGTTAACAACAAACAAGATGAGGACAAATATCCGGCAATTGTAAATAATGTACATAATTCCTCATCTCTTAAATATAGAACCGCTAAAACATTTGTGTGCCTTAAATGGAGCTCTCAGGCTTTTAAAATGTATTTAAAAGAAGAAAATTATTTAAACATTTTAAAACTTTCTTCTCTAATGTTGTTGTTATTGTTGATTAAGTTTCAAATTAAATACCTTTTTAAATCCTGATAGGGGTCAAATATAGTATCAATTCACTGTCAGTGTTAATTAATGACCTTCATTGGTTGTAATTTGTTCTCCAGTGACCAAAGTTGTTGTCTATAACCCACTGCTTTTAATCCTTTTCTTACCATATTTCTGTATGATATAGACACTTCTGGTGAGAATCCAATAAGGTCCAAAAGACCAATTAAGGCTGTTCATCGTTTTATAGGTGCAGGTATGACTGTGTGATAAGAAGTTTGCTTCCCAACCACAGGGTTCTGGATTCAGTCCCACTGTGAGGCATCTTTTCTACTATAGCTTTGGGACAACCAAAACCTTGTTAGTGGATTTTGTTGATGGAAACAGAAAGAAGCCTATCATGTATGTACATATGTGTATGTGTATTTATGATTGTCTTTCACTGTTGCTTGACAACTGATGTTGGTTTGCTGATGTCCCATAACTTGGCAGTTCAGCAAAAGAAACTGATAGAATAAGTACCAGGCTTTAAAAAAAAAAGCTCTGGGGGGTCAATTTGTTTGACTAAAACTTTTCAAGGTAGTACCCCCAACATGGTCACAGTTCAATGACTGAAACAAGTAAACAATAAAAGATAAAAATAAAAATTTTGGCCCAGTGGTTAGAGTACTGGGTTCACAATCATGAGGTAGTGAGTTCGATTCCCCAGCTGTGTGTTGTGTTCTTGAGCAAAATACTTTACTTCACATTGCTCCAGTTCATTCAGCTGTACATGAGTTGCAATGTCACTGATGCCAAGCTGTATCAGCCTTTGCCTTTCTCTTGGATAACATCAGTGTCATGGAGAGGGGAGGCTGGTATGTATGGGCAATGGATGGTCTTCCGTAAACACACTTGCTCAGACTTGTGTCTTGGAGGGGAATTTTCTAGGTGCAATCCCATGGTCATTCATGACCAAAAGCGGTCTTTACCCTATCAAGCTGGTATTTGAGTGTGAGGCATCTTAGACAATTAAAGTAGAATTCATGGAAATTGCATAAAACCCCTCTTGAATGAACTGTGCTTGTAATTCAAAAGGTACTGCATTGTGACACATTGTGTCATGCTGATCTTTCTGGAAAATTACATTAAGGGTACATGTGCCTGTGGAATGAATACCCAGCCACTTATATGTGAATTCAGAAGCAAGTAATTCAATTTACTGAGCAACTGAGATCTACCATCAGTGTGATAGGGATATATCCTTTGAAGATAAAGATTGAAGAGTTTGGTGATAATAGGAGCTAGCTCAGAAATATATTGTCGAGTGTTATCGAACTGATACCAGCTGGTCAAATCATAGTGTTGGGTTGCAGGAAAATGAGATGTTCCCACTTTTTGTAGCTTTACAATTAGATGGTAGTGGCATTGGTGGAATGAAGAAGTTGGGGAAATGGGAGTTGTGTCTGCAGTGTGGAGTTTGAAGCAAAAGCAAGCCTCAAATGTATTGGTTTTATCAGTGGGAATGTTACTTCTAAAGCTGTCTTGATTAAGGAGTAGCAGGTATGAAAATCCTGTGAAGTTGCTAGACTCATTTGGCAAGATGCCAGAAGGCTGGTTGTAATTTGGGATGCAAAAAGAGCTTGCAGGAATGCATGTAGCATAAATAACAACTTCCATATTATCTATTAGTGTTATTTAATCCGCTCAACACTGTTGAAGGTCATTAAATCAATTTTACTTGAACCCTTTTGTTATATTTCTGTTGAAATACACTGCCTTTTATTCCAATTAATTTCGAAAATAATTAAGAATTTATTTAAATAATTTTGTCATTTTAAAACTGGTTTTTTGAAACAAATTACCATAAAATTTTGGTAGGTTTTAATTTCGATAACTTTACCCTTTTGTTACCATATTTCTGGTGAAATACAGTTTTTTATTTCAATTAATTTTGAAAATAATTAAGAATTTATTTAAATAATTTTGTCATTGTTAAAATGCTTTTTTTTTTTTTT
>NC_068985.1:54122091-54128377 GCF_001194135.2 Octopus bimaculoides | reverse complement strand
TTTTTTTTTTTTTTTTGGAACATAAACTTTTGATGGAAGGTTCTAATTTAGATCACAATATAACAGGGAGTTTATATCAAAGAACTCAGTGTGGTTTCAGGCAGATTGGTATCAAAAGGATTGAGTAACTTCTTAGTTCTGCATTGGGTTCACTTTAGTAATTCCTTCAGAATTACTAACATTCTGTCAACAGTGTTCTCACTCTCTCTTTTTAGTTTATATCACATTGTTTTCCTTCTTCCTTGACTAGGTTTTGCCTCTCCTTTATTTTAGTTTCTTTCTCTAGAACTTTCCTATTTCCTCTTATTTTTTTTTTTTTTTTTTTTTTTAAACTTCAGGATGTTGTTATCCTCCCTCCATTGGATTTGTTGCAGATGTTTTATCTGTCGACTTGCTTGTTTCTCAGTTAGACCAGTCAGTAGTATAATAGAGTTTTAACAGCTTTCTGTCTTCCTTTCTTGAAAATGTTGGCATTATCTTACAGACATTGAGCAGAAATACAGAGAGATTGGGAATGTTTTGTTCCTATTCCCCTGTTCCATACCATTTTTAATCTGCCCACAAATACTTTACCATCATCAAAATCATGACTGCCTCCAACACTATCATTGTCATCATCATTGCTGTCACCACAACCATTACCACTACCACCACTATTATCATCATTATCATCATCAACATCACTTCCCTACCATCACTATCACCATCACCACCACCATGATCAGCAGTATCAGTTATGTTGGAACAATGGAATTGTTGCAAACATCTCCATATCTAATATTTAATAGCTTCCAATTAAACTTCATTTTCTGTTTTGTTGTTGTTATTCAACATTCCACTACAACTCTAAGGTTGATCCAATCTACTATACTCCACTTATATAACTGGCATTTTGCCTAGTCATCCTATTCACTATTGTTATTGCTCTTACTACTGTTATGGCCTTGTGCCTATGTTAGAAATTATTATTGCTGCTGCTGCTACTACTACTACTGTTACCATTCCTATTATTATTATTATTATTATTATTATTATTAAGGCATTGAGCTGGCAGAATTGTCACTGCACTGGACAAAATGCTTATTGGCACTTCTGGCTTTTACATTCTGAGTTCAAATTCTGCCAAGGTTGACTTTGCCTTTCATCCTTCTTGGAGTCAATATAATAAGTACCTGTTGAGTATTGGGGTGGTTGATGTAATTGACTAGCCCCACTCTTCCCAAATTTCAGGTCTTGTAGCGAAAATTTGAAACCATTTTTGTTATAATTAGGCACTGAACTGGCAGAAGCATTAGCACGCGGGATAAGATGCTTAATAGCATTTCATTTGCCTTTGCGTTCTGGTTTCAAATACCACTGAAGCTGACTTTACCTTTCATCCTTTTGGAGTCAATATAATAAGTACCAGTTGAGCCTTGGGGGTCAATGTAATTGACTAACCCCACCACCACTACCACCATCTAAATTTTGGGCCTTGTGCCTATTGTGAAAAGAATCATTGGTGTTGTTATTATTAAGGCAATCAGTTGGCAGAATCATTATTGTTCCAACAAAATGCTTAGCAGCATTTTTTCTGGCTCTTCACACTCTGAGTTCAAATGTTGATGAAGTTGACTATGTCTTTCATCTTTTCAGGGTTGATAAAATAAGTTTTATTGCGGTTGATATCGATTAACCCTTCCCCTCAAAATTTCAGGCCTTGTGTCTATAGTAGAAAGGATTATTATTGAGTGAGAGAGCAGTGCATGCCATCAAAATGACCCTGGGGTACAAATATATGAACTGAATATATCCATCATGACTACTTGTCTGATAAGGGTACACCAGGCACATGCATCACAACTATATGTGCGTGACATGGTGATCTCATATCAAGATAAACAACGCATGACCTTGCAGATGGGGCTCCAGTTAGAATTTTCTTCAGGTCGAGTAGCCCATCCCGCTTAAAAGGTCCCTGAATAAGGGTTAAGGATGTTGAACAAAACACTCCTGTTTCCAAAGGTGAATTATCCGAGCCCCCCAAAATTCCTCTCAACACATGGCTATGATGCTCCCCTACTACTTCTGCTCATGATAAGAGATGCACATATCATCAGCCACTAAGGGACATACTCAGCTGGTTACGGTCAAGCAACTGGCAAGTAAATCTGTGGTATGTGGTATTAAGCAGAATATTTGCTGTAGCCCATCTTTTATACCAAGACAAAACAATGTACATGATAACACTTCCAATCAGTTAAGATCAGAAGCCTTGAGAGCCACTGCCTGATACTGCATCAGGGCATTTATTATTATTATTATCATCATCATCATTATTATTATTATTATTATTATTATTATTATTATTATTATTATTATTACTATTATTGCTTTTATTATTATTGCTATTGTTGTTGTTGCAGTAGTTTTGTTGTAATTAAACTTATTCTATGATCTAGTATTAATTCAAAGTTCAAACTATAATTCCAATGTCACAATTGTTGTTAGGGAAAACCCGTGACCATCACTGTCAGGTGGTGACTTTCTAATTGACTGTAATTAGTAGCTCAGTGTCCCAGTGGTCCGACTTCAAATTGGCATTGTCCTTCTCCATCCTATAATAATAATAACGAAATTATTGTATACAGTGCTCAAGTGCACTATAACTCATCAAAGATGCATGTATAGTACATAGAATTATGTAGAAAAGTCAGGAAAGTGAACAGTGTATGAGTCATGATGCACATGCGTGCATGCATATGGAGGTGGGGATATCTGGTGTAGTCTTGGCAAATTTCAGGAAGTATGGGGGTTTTAAAGGATGCAGTGTCTCGGCAACTAACAACTGATGCAGGTACTTTGTTCCATGTTTCAGCAACTCTGAGTGTGAAAAAATGTTTCCGAAAGTCATGGGAACGGTGCTGTTTTCTGACTTTGTAGGCATGCCTATGTGTGGAGTTCAAAAAGGTGCTGAAGGTGGTTGTTAGTACGGTGGTTGATAATTTTGTGGGTGTTTACTAAGTCTGGAGGTCATTGTCCTGAGCAAGATAGGGGTTCCAGACTGGTCATGCAAATTCCAAGTGTGGCCACACCATAGCCATATACAGCCTTAAATAGATAGCTGGAGAGTGGCTGACAAAGGTCTTGCTGAGTGATGCCAAGACACCCTCAGCTTTCTTGAAGTTTTAGAGATGTGCTTTGTCCAGCACAAATTCCGGTTGACAGTAATGCCCAGGTCACGTTCACAAGAAGACTTCTTGATATTAGTGTTGTGGAGACTTAGTTTGACAAATTAAGAATGTCTTACTTTACCACCCATCAACAAGATGCTTTTTAAACAACCTGTTGGATCAAGTTAGAGACTTGAGATCATAAAGGATTGTCTTATTTACTTTTCCCCTTTCCTTTCTATTTCAAAATATATTGCGGGGGAGGGGGGAATATCGATCTCTTGAACATTATATCTAAATTCTTCCAGGTCATCTTTGGTATCATTGATCTGTTTGCAGATCAGTGAAGCTCAACCCTCTCTTTATATATTTTTTTTTATTTAATTTAGTTTTTTTTTTCCATCTTAAATTTATATACAGAATGGTTATAAAAGCATCAAAACTTTTAAATCACTATATTTGTGTGGTAAACCACAGATTTATTGGGTCAGATTTATTTGCATTTTGTATGTAACCAAAACAGTTGTGTTTTCATCTTTTAAACCCCTTTGCCTATTTATATATCTCTCTATATATCTACCTATTGACTCTTATCTGTTTTAATTTCTCCAAATATCGCCTACCTTTATATATGTTTTATCTGCTTGCTTGTGCATGTTTGCTTTTGTTTCTTTTTTTTTTTCTTTGTTGTTCTCCAGTTTTAAATCATTCATTGTATCCACTTCTCTTTACCTACTCACTTACTTTCAACCCTTTTCATTTTTCTTTCTTCTTTTTGTATTTCTTTGTTATTTTTCTCTTTTGAGAAGGAAAAAATATTTTTGAAATGAGAGCTGTACCATTTAGATAGAAGTAGAGATGAGATTGTAAGCATAGAAATTCAAGACAGCAAGACAGTTTTTATATCTAACAACAACCCTTTAGCATTTAAAACGGCCATATCCAGTCAAAATATTCTACCTGTTTTATGTTCAAACTGGCCACATTCAGGCTCTCTCACCTACCCTTCAATATCATTGTAAAAATAAACAATCACATCATTGAAATCTTGAAGCTACAAGATAATGCACAATAACTTCAGAACAATGTGAACAAGAGCACTCAGAGAGTGCAAACTTCCACCAAGGCAACACCAATGTCCTCTCAAAGATTAGCCAGAGATTATTTTTACAATGAGAATACTAACAATGAACTCAGCCACTCTCAAAAATTAAATTAAAAGAAAAAAACAGAAAAATAATCCAGAATCCTTGTCCGGTACTGGATCGATCCCAAAATCTAATCGGTTCATGCCAGTCACAAGGCCAAACATCTCTGAAAGTTTCATCCAAATCCATCCAGCGGTTCTTGAGATATCTTGTCTACAGACAAATGAATAAATAAACAAACATGACTGAAAACAATACCTCTGCCTTTGCTAAGGTGAAGGTAATAAATAACCATTGCATTTGACAGAATAACCTGAATGCTAAAGGGTTAATTGTTCCTAAAACTAAAGGAAATTTGCGAGAAAAATTTCAGCAATCTAAATTTTAATAAGAAAATATATAAAAATCAAAAATTTATCTAAAATACTAAGTATGAATTGTTTGCTTCACAATTTTCTAGTTTCAGGTTCAGTCCTATTGCATGACATTTTCGGCAAGTGTCTTCTATATTCCCAGGCTGACCAAAGCCTTGTGAGTGAATTTGAGAGTGGAAACTGAAAAGAAGCCTGTTGTTTGTGTGTATGTCTGTGTGTCTCTTTATTTTGATACCCCATTGCTAATTTATTTCTTTATTGCCCAGTGGGGGATAAGTATAGAGGAGACAAACAAGGACAGACAAAGGGATAAAGTCAATTACATCGACCCCACAGCGTAATTGGTACTCATTTAATCAACCCCAAAAGGATGAAAGGCAGAGTCAACCTCAGTAATGGCAGGTGAAATAACACTAAGCATTTTGCACAGTGTGCTAACGTTTCTGCCAGCTCGCCGTCCTCTGTAAATATGAAACACCTGCATACAAGTGGGCTTGTTTAATTGTATCCTTCTGTGAAAACATACAGACTAGGGGAAAGTATTATGTTGCTTGGAAACATGCATAAGTTGATGACAAGGAGAGTATATGGCCATTGAAAATCTGCCTTAGTGAATTTTGTCTGACCTATTCAAGAATTGAAAATAGACATTAAGAAATGGTGAGGGTCGGGATAACAAATAGAAAATAATGATACAGAAAGTAGATAATGATGATAATGAAAAAAAAAATTCTCTTAACTATCACCTTAATCCCACTTATCTTAACAATAACCTTTTATATAATCTTTAATGATTCATAACCTTCATGGAAATGCCTACTACTTTTTTCTGTAACATATCATTTTATAAACATAACATTATACAGTTGTGAGAGTGCATGTGGGCACACACACACACACACACACACACACACACACACATATATATAGACATACATACATACACACAAACACACACACACACACACACACACACTAACATAAGATCCTGTCTCACAAATGCTCTAGAAAAAGTAGTTTTTCCATTTGTTTTTTGTAGTATTAGTTTGAAGTATCATGTTTTAAGGGGGGGGGGCAGTTTCTATATATTTCATCAATAAACATCTGTTCTTGCCTTAATAATAATAATAATAGATTTGTTTATTTTTATATCTGATTTTCCATGCTAGCATAGGTTAAATTAATACGTTAAAGCTTTGTTTTACAGTTAGATAACTTTACTGTTGCTAACCTTTAAGTGTTCAAATACATGCATATATACATATGCACACAAACACATATACATCTATATATATAAAAATGAGAATGTGTGTCTGTCTGTCTGTCTGTGTGAATCCCTAAAACTCGAGAACTACGCAACCAATTTCATTCAAATTTTTACACATGCCTTACTTAGGGTTCCAGTTGTGTTTTAGTAAAAAAAAATTATTAACTTCTTGCAGAGTTCGAGCACACGGCAACATAATATCTCCTCCACTATTTAAGTATTACGTGTCAAAAGTGAAACAAAAACACTCATGTCAAATACTTTCACTTTAAAAATGAAACTATTCCACTAACTGAAACAATCACATTTCGATACTGTAGTGACAGATACTTTCACAGAGAGAGA
>NC_068985.1:54113229-54121184 GCF_001194135.2 Octopus bimaculoides | reverse complement strand
CTTGGAAGAGCCCTGCTTCTCACATGGACAACTGTATGTTGGCTGCTCAAGAGTGGGCAGCAACAAAAAACCTATTTGTATATGCTCCACAAGGGAAAACAAGGAACATAGTTTACAATGAGGTGTTATAATCACAACAGCAAGAAAGTATGTACATGATCACCTTCTTTTACGAAACTTCATTGACTTTCATATATTTATATTGATATACATATATATACGTGTGTTTGGGTGCGTGTGTGTATATACATCTCTATATATAAAGATGATGCGTAGTCTAGACGGCGTTTTTAGATTTCATTATTCTCTTTAACCCGGGCAACGCCAGGTATTTCTGCTAGTATAATATATATGTATACACATGAACACAAAACTGCTTCTTTTTCAGTCTCCATGTACCAAATCCATTCATAAGTCTTAGGTCAACCTGAGGCTGCAGAAGAAGACACTTCCCAAAGTGCTATTCAGTGGGACAACCCAAAATTACATGTCTGGGAAATTATCTTCTGAACCATTCAGTCATACCTGTGAATTTAAAATCTATTTCAATTATTTTATGATTCTAGCTAAGAAAAAATAAAAGAAAAAAATATTATTTTCTGTCATTCTGAAAATCCTTAAATTTTGAAGCTAAAATGTTTATATTTTTCACGTTCTTACAGTCTGGAATGTCTTGAATTTATATGTAACAGTTATGTATAAAGTAAGAAAATTCTAAGTGAGGGTGTAATTAGCTTCTAAGGTTTTGAAATTAGTGTTGTCTTTTCAAATTTGTCAATTATAAACAGTAGAAGAAAAAACATTCCCATCTGCTGTTTATGTAAATATCCAAGTATTTAGTTACAAAATTACTATAAGAATTAATGATATTCATTAGAATTTTGCATTTTTTAAGAAAGCAAACAATTTTTATAATTTTCATAAGGAAGTTAGGATTGTTAAAAAGAAGTCCTTAACTAAAAGCTCTCCAATAACATAGATCTTTAAATACATGGTTAGTTTCATGACCATATCTGCTGAAAAATAAATGGTCTGCTCTAAAGGTTAATGATTTGTTGCTGTTCTTTTTGATGTCAAAAATAGGTTTAGCATTCTTTTTTTTTTCTGTCCAATATTGCAACCATAAGGAATATGATTCTATAAATGCTTAATGTCTTTTCTACTCATGATTACACTATTGTGTTCCTGTTTTATTAACTTAGAAGCATGACAACTCAATATTGTTTCTTTTGTTTCACCACCATGGTTCCTCTCTGGTTCAGTTTCTTAAGCATTCAGAGAGGACTCTGAAACTAATTGGGAATTTATTAACATTACATTCTATGAATTCCTAAACTGACTAATTAACCTTTCAATTAATTTTTGTTTTCATTAGACAAAAAAAAAACAGCAACTACAGAATAGTTATAAATTTTCATTAATGTTTTGTTTGTTTAAAGAAAACATATTTTACTTGGTTTACCATAACTCAGCCCATAATTTCAATAACTACTTTGAAATGGCAATATGTTAGTCTTGTTTTGCTTTATTATTCTGAACAATTACATTTCCTGTTTTACCAGCGCACATCTTTAACAGTTGGTTCACCTGACACGAGTGGTATTTTGGATTCACCGCATGCTAGTCCCAGTAATTCTCCAACACCTGTTCACCTGGCTGATATGAACAGTTCAAATCCAGATGCTGACAGATGTGGGACTGAGGTACCTTGTCTTTTATAGATTTCTTATTTAGAAAACTCAAGTTTGTTACTTTTGGCTTGCAATGTGTGTACATGTGTATGAGGGAGATATAGGCTAGCAAACAGCATGTTAATACTGACACTAATGAATGCCCATGCAGTGCCACATAAAAGTGCCCATGCGGTACCATTTAGAAGCACCCAGCACACTCTGTAAAGTGATTGGCATTAGGAAGAGCATCCAGCCAATAAAACCATGCCAAATCAGACTGGGGTCTGGTACAGCCTCTCCCCAACTCAGCTTGCCAGCATGGACAACAGATGTTAAATGATGATGACATGCATGCACACACACACACACACACTGAGAAACACTATATATAGGAAGTATCTGGTGCAGTGTGTAAGTGAAAAAACTGTGCTGTTATGATTGTGTGATGTGTATGGTGGATGGTTGTTGGAATAAAGAAGTGCCAATCAGCCAAAGTGAAAAAGAATGACTGAGGAAGATGGCAGGGAAGAGCTGGTGAAGGCTGCTCTCTGGATGCTGAATATCACAAAGAAAATAATGGCAAGGGACCATAATGAGTGGCAACACAGTCCTGGAGAAGGCCTCTCTAACTCATACTAGCTTGGGAAAACAAGACACAAAATGATGATCATATCAAAGTTTTAATAATTTTTATGTCTATTGTTTGTTCGTCTTTGTTTTGTTTATATTGTCATGATTTATTTCTTTTTTAGGATGGAGGCACAGCAGCAATAATGACCATGGAAGAAGACGATGATGATGAAGTGCCTACTGATGAGGTACACTTTACATTTATTATTAGATTGACTATAAATTATCTCCTCTTCCCACCAAAGGCAGTCATTAGAAATATATCAATACTTTTGATTTCATGAAATGGCAGAATTAAAGAAAAAAAAGGGGGGGGGGAAATCACCTTTCATAACTTGATAGATTCAGCCATAAATGTCCATACTTATTATTTTCATTAAGCTCTGCTGTATTGACCTGCTGATTTATAACAACAATACTGTCTCCTCAACACATCCACACATCCATTCTCTCCCACCTTCCTCTATTTCCTCTCCACCTCTTCATCCCCCTTACCCACTTTTCTCTTGCAAACATGTCCATGTTTATTCACTGCTCCTATATCATTTATTTCTCATTCACTATTGGAAAATATATTGATGTGTTTAAATAATTGGGTAGTTGTATTATAGCAATGTTTATACTGAAGACAAATCAATAACACCAGCTCGTTATATATATATATATCTCTCTCTCTCCCTCTCTCCCAGGCCGAAAATCGTTTGCCATTTGGTAATTTTGAAGAAGTAGAGAAGCGGAATGCTTACCTTTCTATATTGCTGCACTATCTTATTTCTAATGATGACCCCTCAGCACTGGTAAGTTAGATTGTCATGTTGTACCTAAAATTATTTGCTGACATCAATTTATGTTCTAGTCTTTGTAACTCAGCATTTTTTAAGGAGTTGTTTTACTTCACATCAAAGCTACAATTACACTAACATACACGCACAAAGAAATGTCCTTTTTCTTGTTTATTACAGGTAGATTGTTTTCTTTATGATATATGAGTTGTTTGATTCTGGCCTATCACAAATGTTGATTGTTAATTCATTGTGTGAATGATGTTTAATTAATATTGTTTTATGAGAGCTCTTCCAGATTAGCTCTGAAGAGCTGGTCAATTTGTGTTAATCTGACAGATCTGTTGAAGGTGATCCTCACTGCTTAATTCGAGATCAAACAGAACTGCTCAACTTATGGGGTGAACAAAGCTGGTTGGCTTCAGCATTGACTTGTACATCTCCGTATGAACAACTCAACTTGAGAAGTGAACAAAGCTAGTTGACTATAGTACTTAGTCTTTGGTATAGAAGAATTAGATTAATTTCTTGAGAATGTCCCACAACTGCAGAAACATCAACATGCTTTACTTGAGGCTAGTCAAAGGCTTCAGGCTGGTCAAAGGCTTCAGGCTGGTCAAAGGCTTCAGGTTGGTCAAAGGCTTCAGGCTGGTCAAAGGCATCAAGCTGATCAAAGGCCTCATGCTATATCCTTTGTCATGCAGTATTTTGTAATAAGGGCATATCACAACTGCTTTGCTGTTTGACTTATGATTCATCTATTGGTTTCTGCAGGTATAAAATTCTTAAAGCTCAGCTGCATCACCAAAAATAGGAGTTAGAAAATTGTTGCTTTAAACATAGTTTGAGATGATGAAACTAAAATGTGACTGAAGTGTAAAGGATAAAAGAGACAAAAACAAAATAGCTCAGAAACCTTCATCATGTCTTTTAGCTTGTTCTTTCTTTTCAGAGTGTAAAATAAATTAAAATGGAAAGAATTACATCTTATTGTTGGCCCAAGTATAAAAGCCATGACTAGATCTATAAATATACACTAACATGAATGTAGGTGGTGATAGGTAAAGCATAATATATTGACGTTTTCATTATAAGAAATTCAAGCAGGTTTGGCTTTGAAGTTAAGAATCTCACATTGCAACTAGTTTCAAGTTCAGTCTCACTGCACGTTACCTTGGGCAAGTATCTTCTACTTTAGCCCTGGGCTGACCAAGGTCTTGTGAGTAAATTTGTCAGACAGTAACTGTGTGGGAGCCTGTCGCGCACGTGCGTGTGTGTGTGTGTGTGTGCATGCGCTTGTCATGCCTCCTCACCACTCTTTGACAACTGGTATTGGTTTCTTTATGTCCCCGTAACTTAGCAGTTCAACAAAAGAGACCAATAGAGGGAGAAATGCATAGGTGCTAGGGTCGATTTGTTTGACTAAAACCTTTTCAATGTGGTCCCCCAGCATGGCCACAGTCTTTATGACTGAAACAAGTAAAAGACAAACAGATGCATACTTCTATTATTAAAAAAGTTAATTCATTGCTAATGTTTTTATATTTATATGTTTTTTGTGTTAATTAATTTCTTTTTCTTTTCTGTTTTTCAGTTTTTCTATATAATATCTGATATTTACTCATCAGCTAATGGAAGTAGTAAAGAATTGAGAAAATGGGCTTACGAAATATATTCCACATTTTTAATTCAAAATGCTGTAAGTAGAAAATAATCCTCCATACTTTTCCTCTATCTTTACAACCATAAATCCATTTCCAACTGCCAAATTAGTTGTGTTGTCAGCACATTGGACAGAATATTTTGTTGAATTTGTTCAGAGACTTTCTACACTTTGAGTTCAAATCCCATTTAGGTCTGCAACACTTTCGACCCTTTTGAGGTCAGTAATGAAAAAAAATTACTGCTCAAAGATGGTAGATTGCTGGAACTGGGTGCCTTGCAGTATTTGTTTTTGTTTTTTGTGTTTTGAATTCTGTCATAACCTACATGGGATGGTAGTTCAAATCTTATCCTATTTGTATGATAAACTTGGTAGATTTAGTCCGTCACCTGATTTAATACAACCACCTGGTGCCTTGGTTATCTTTAAGAGGAGTTCAGTTTGTTACAAGTCATTCAAGAAAGCTCCCTGATTTTTAGAATACCTTCCACCTGCCAGTCTCCCTGTAAAGGGTCAGGACACTATCTTGTCTTGTAACTAAAAGATAAAAAAAAAATTATCTTTCTTTATATTCTTAAAATAAGTCTTCTACTATAGCCTTGGGCTGACCAAAGCCTTATGAGTAGACTTGGTACATGAAAACTAAAAGAAGCCCATTGTGCTTGTGCTTGTCCCCCACCACCCTTTAGACTTTGTTATTATCAAATCTGCCTTTTAAACCTTTTGAATTTAGTGAGTGTGGTCACTAACTTATAGTATGAAAGTGTTCGTGGAAAAGTCCTGTGAGCAAGCTTTTGAGAAGCATGTATAATGGAATATCAGAAGGCAGTTTTTAAATGAGTAATTTAATTTATTAAATTATCGCAAGAGCTAACAAGTAATAAGAGTGTAGCCTGGGTGTGTGCATAAGTTAGGGAAAGCATTATAACTTATGTTTCAAAAATAGATTCAGTTGGAAGTCATTATAAGCTAACCAAAATGGAGGTAGCTTAAACAAAAATATACTGTTCATTATGAGGCAGAGTTGTGGCTGATGTCATCCAGAATTTCGTGGAGCGTAGTGGGCATCAATGAAATAGGCTGTTCGTGATGTAGCAAGTTGAAAGCAGCTAAAAATTTAGAGCTAGTGACGCAAAGTTGGTGTGAAAAGCAAGGAGTTGTTCCTGCTGTTGTTGGTCCTCCATCTTTCCACTAACTGATTAAAATGTATGCTTCACTTCATGGGCAGAAAACTGCCTCTTGTATTCATATGCGCCCATCCCTGATTGGCTGGAGAATGCCTATGATGTGACAACTAAAATAGGTTTCCTGACATGCTACATAAATTTAGATTAATCTGTCAAATGTAATGCTTATATTCATTCACATTGTTTTGAATTAATCATGCTCCTTGAGGAGTATTAACAAAATTTATTTCTAACTTTGTTGACTTTTTGCATAGAGACCTGAAATTTTCTCAGTAGGTACTTAAATACCCAATGGTTTACAATTACACATTTTCAATAAAAAAAAAAAATACGGATATGTATCAGTATTTGACTGTGTTGTAATATTCTGAATGACATTCTGAAAATTTTGGGGGGATGAAAATTGGGAATCATCTTCTTTGTCTGATTCATCTGAAGATAAGTTACTGTTTTTTTTTTATTTATTTATCTGTTTTTTATCAATTATTATTATTATTATTCATTTCTTCAACATTTTGTAAATCTTCAGCTGTAAATCTTTCCAAGTCAGCATTGCTATTTTCTGCAGCCATATCAGTAATTGCAAAAGAAGAAAAATCTTCACTTCAGATACTGAAAAACACCATATGCTGTTGAAAATTTCACACTACTGTGGGCAGAAATGATATTATCTTGCATTATCTTTTAGCTTCGGGATTACAATGATATGATTGTTTAGCTTTAGAATGACATTGTAGAGTAGGTTTGGAAGGCTGGATTTGGCCAGTTTAAACATAAAACAGGTAGAATATTTGGGTTTGACATGACTGATTTAAATGCTAAAGTATTAAACACTGGTTATCTATACGATCTATCTGATGTAGAAAATGAAATTATAATATTAAATATCGATATCTATTTAATATTTCAGCCATTAAAAGTAACGATTGATGAGAATTTAGTGAAAATAATTGATGACACTTTAATCAGTAAAACTGACAAAGAGGAATGTCTTCGCTCTTTATTCAATGATGCAAAACATGATGTTCGTGGTGCTGTAAACTTGATGCTCAATGACTTTAGGAACAAACAAAAGTTAGGTGAGTACTTCTTCCATTTTAATGGGTCTTGTACACCACTTCCTTTTCTCAAGAATAAATGTTTTTTGTTATATATATAATAAAAAAAAAGCACTTAACCTTTTTGTTACACATTTCTGTTGAAATACACTGCTTTTGAATTTTGAAAATAATGAAGAATTTAGTAAGATAACTTTGCCCTTAGTAAGCCTGTGTTTGAAACATAAATCAACATGAAATTTTGATAGAAGTTTTAACTGAGATCACTGTAAAACAGAGTGTTTGGACCATAGGAATAGAACAATCAAAAGGATACAGTGGAAACAAACTTTAAGCCACATGTTTCTGAAGCAGGCATTTTAACCATGTGGCCATACTCAGAGAGAGAGAGAGAGTGGGGGGCAATAGGCTTCCTCACTATTTCCATTTACCAAATTCCTCTCTGAAGGGACTGAACCTGAGGTTATTGAAAAAGACACTTGCCCAGGGTACAGAACAATGGGATCAATTCCAGAACCACATATTTGCAAAGTAAACTTCTTCTACAAAGTCATACCTATGTTCACACATATGTAGACTCAGTGTAGTTGACATTATGGCAGACCTATCCTAAATTATTTTTTCTAATTACTCATATATCAGTAGATATTACTTACTGAACCAATAACATATGTAAATATGACTATTAAATATCCTCAAACAATATGTTTGCATTATTGAACTTAGCACAATTGAATATTGACATACACACACACACATTTATATAGATCGCTGACCACTACATTTATATTTTTTTTCTCCTTGTTTCTCTCCTTATTTCTTTCTGTGTTCCTTTCAGTTGAAGAGCGTAGGCTTGAAACGTTAAAGACTTTTTCTATTCCTGAGTGTAATACTAATACATCCATTTGTTGTTTACACCACCTGTCTTCGTCTGTTGTTTTTTTTTGTAAATTCTCCCATAT
>NC_068985.1:54084335-54113107 GCF_001194135.2 Octopus bimaculoides | reverse complement strand
TATATATATATATATATATATATATATACACACACACACACACACACACACACACACATATAGGTTGTCATTGACTTATGATCACAATTAGTTCTGACAGTTGGTTGTAAGTTGATTTGGTCATAAGTTGAACTATAGGCCTACATAGCTTTGTTTTACATTTTTCATTCTCAGGTAAATGTCACACACAGTATTCTGTATTATACTACAACAGTGTTATTTGTTCATAGAAAAGTACCAAAGAATGCAAATACAAGAAATACACAATGTAGTGTAAGAAACAGCTGCAAAACTTAAATAAAAATGTATTGTAGACTGGTGCTTGGCTGTGGGTCTTTGATGTCGCTTGTTAGCTGACGTTAAAAAATTAAACCCATTAGATTTCAACTGCACTATTTATTATTGCTGCCGGGAGCTGGAATGCCACTCATCGTAAAGTCGATCGGTTTTAAGTCAGATAGGTCGTAAGTCGACAACGACCTGTATATATATATATATATATATATATATATATTGGATGGTGAGATAATTGTATTTTGTGATTGTTATATTAAAATAATATTAATAATAATGTATCAACTATTATGTAAAATAACTGTATTCAAAATAACCATAAGCATACTTTGCAAGCAAGTATGACTTGGTAACATGTACCATCATCATCATCATTCAACGTCCACCTTCCATACTGGCATGGGTCGGACAGTTTGACAGGAGTTAGCCAGGCAGGAGCCTGCTCCAGACTTCTGTGCTTGTTTTAGCAGGGTTTTTATAGCTGGATGCCCTTCCTAACACCAACCACCTGGCAGAGTGGATTATACTTTTGCTAAGTGGTTTAAGTGTGTAGTTGCAAGCAAACATAGACATCCTCTTGGAGTGAGAGAGGAGTGAGCTGCACTAGCATTCAGCTGTTACTCATTTTCAGGTGAGTAGATTGAAGCATTATGAAATAAAGAGCTTTGCTCAACAACACACCCCACTGCCCAGTGCAGGAACCCAGCCTACATTGTCATGATTCTGAGCCCCACGCCCTAGACCACATGCTTTGAGTTACTAAGTATGAATATAACTCCGCTTTATTTTCTTTACTATATATTTCATGTAAAACCTGTGTCACTTGAAACTAGCATTGCATTTATCTCTCTCTCCTTTTGTAAGTTGTTACAAGCTTAGCTTTGTCTCTCCATACATGAATGGGTTCAGGTGTGGTTATGTGTCTCCTTACATAAATGGCTACAGGTGTGACTATGACCTAAATGATGACAGGTGTGACTATATCTCTTTACACATGAATGGATACAGGCGTGGCTGTGTAATTGAGAAGATTGCTTTGCATGATCTCAGTTTCAAACCCACTGTCTGCTACCATGACCTTGGGTTGCCCAATGCCTTCTGAGGGAAATTTAATGAACAGAAACTGTAGAAACCCATTTCTATTCTTGGGCAGTAGTTTAATCCAGAGGCTAGGTGCTAGTTTAACATCACCACTTGGTTTTTGGTGCTTTCTAAACATTTAGGCCAGGTTTCCAATTTGAAAATAACTCCCTCCTGCCAGTCTCCAACTTCTGAATAAAAAAATGCAGCACATATATGTAAACTTTCTATCTCATTGCACTCCTTAGTTCTCATTCTCACTTTTTTCTTCTTCAGGGCTTGGCAATTTTTATGGTGTTGATGAACTTGAACTTGACATGGATAAATCTCAAGAAATGAAAATTATTGAGAATTATCTTGTACCACATTTAGAAAGTTTTACGTAAGTATTCATATTAATGTAGCAAAGATCTATGAAATTTGTGTTACATAAAATAACTTTCAAATATGAAACATAATGGCATAAACTGATGCAAATGAGTCACTTTCATACCAGCAGTGTTATTAATTTTCTGCGAAAACATGTCTGGTTATGAGAAAATATTACTTTGCTTAGAGACAGGTGATGGTTAATGATAGAAAGGGTATTCAGCTGTAGAAAATCTGCTCTATCTGACCCATGCAAGTATGGAAAAGTGGATGTTGAAATGATGATGAAGTCATCCACTTCTTTAGTAATTTCGGTAAAAAATCTTATCTAAGGGGCACTACCAATCTATGCAGATATAATGTAAGAAAATTTAGATAACAAACCACTGCACTGTACTACCTTTTGTTTGATTAAAATTATTTAGTGGGGTTTTTTTTTTCTGCAAAACATTTAAGGGGACCGTCTTTAAACCACTGATCTAGACATGCTTAAAATGGATTGTGGAACTCTTAGTGGATTTTCCCCTTATGCCTGAGTAGACCTATTATCAAAAGCCTTTCATCCATGACACTCTAATAATGTAATCACTGTTGGAGTTGTTCTTTAAAATCAATATGGAAGAGCTCTGAAAAAATAACTATAATTGTTTCCAAGTTTGGCACAAGGCTAGCAATTTCAGGATTTGGGGTTCATCAATTACATTGACCCCAGTATTTGACATCTCTGAAAGGTATCATCTAAATTCAGAACGTGAAGAGTTGGAAGAAATGCCACTAAGCATTTTCACTTAATGTGCTAGTGATTCTGCCAGTTCACCACTTTAAATACATATAATTAAACGAAGGAATGTTTGAAGTGAATTAAACAGATATTAATTGTTAGACTTGTCCAAATAATAGTGCCAAGATAAACAAAAAAAAAACCAACTTTCTATGAGTCTGACAACTTCCTACCTTAAAGTGATCTAAATTTAAACTTATTAAAATTCAACTTTAATGTATGTTCCAAAAAGTTATTTTACAAAATTTTTTATTTTCAAAATAATTTTAATCAAAGACAGTGTATTTCAACAGGAGTATGGTAACAAAAGTGTTTATGTTGCAGACATCTTGAGTATTTAGGGAGGAACATAATGTCAAAATACTTTAGTATTAGTAACAAAATAGAGAAAAGATAATGTTGATGTGTGTTATTCTTTAAATAATCAATTTGTTTCTAAGTAACATTTCTTGGTTTAGTTTTATGAAAATTTTTAATTAGGCAGAATGTCTACATCATGACTTGAAAGTTGATTACCACACGAGCTATCTAGATATCGATGCAGCATTTAGATATTTAAATATCTATGCAGCAGCAATCACACTTGTCATTGCCTGGGTTGTAGTGATAGCACTGTCAACCAACTGAGGCTGGTAAATAACAATGGATTAAATTACTAGTTTCTTCTGAAGATATGGGGTTACTATGTGATTACACAGTTGTCTACTGCACAACATACTAGTATTTACTTGTGAAACACATGCAAAGATTATGAAATTTATGAGGTTATAATAAAAAGCTACACTAAACCTCCTGTTATTCTGCTCTCAGATTTATATTTGTATGTATGTGTGTGCATACACACACACACACACACACATATATATATGAAAATTGACAGAGGCATTAGAGTGTTGGCTAGAATGCATTATGGTGTTTGTTCCAATTCTTTGTGCCCTGAATTCAAATACTGCAAAGGTCAATTTTGTCTTTCATCCTGTAGGGAGTTCATATCTTCCTAATGTTTTTGCAAAAATATTAGCTTCAAATGAGTTGTATCTCTTCAAGCTCTGTATATTCTGTGTAGATATCTTGCCCCATCACCAAAAAAAAAAAAAAAATTATGACACTTCTAGTTGGAGTTATATCTTGCAGATAGTATCAGCAATTTGAAAAAAAAAAAATGGAAAATACTGTTTCCTTAGTTCAATCAGAAAACCAATGGCCATCACCACCAGTATATATACATACATAGAGACAGACAGGCAGACATCAGGCTTTCAGATACCCTTAAACATTACTGGTCAATGTGTTTCCATTCTTCCTTTGATTGTGCCCTCTTCTTCTATTTGGACCCAAATTCTTTTACTGTATCATCTTCCTATCATCAAGGAGGTCTTCCAAGTGGTCACTTCCAATCCCTTGGTTACCAGTTGGTAACTGCACGAGTCCACCTGTTGTCAGTGAGCCTTGAATGTATGATAAGATCACAGACAGCATTTGCTCCACTGGCCTGGACGTGTCACAAGATTCCATATAATATATATATATATATATATATATATATTCTTTTTTTTTCTTTTATACATTTCCGCCCTAAGGCTGTGGCCAAGCTGGAGCGTGCATGTATATATATATATATATATATATATATATATATTTTGTGTATATTTTGTGTATGCATTGTTGGGGCATACCAGCACAGTTTTTATACTTTATATATGTAAGTCATGGAGTGGTGGCACGATTCATCTCTGATTTAGTTTGGGTATGTGATATTGATAAGCCACAAAACTGGTGAAACATCGAGGTCCATCTCTCCTGAATGGGATTTCAGGTGAGTTGTCTCGCTTGTCTATGACTTTCAGTTGTTCTTACACCTGGCACTTTGAAAGAATAATCTCCACCACACCAAATCACAGCCTACCAGCAAAACACATGGTGTGTATATGTTAAGTGTGTGTGGTTGATGATATATATGTATATATAATAGAAGGGATTTCAATCACCAGTTATTGAAGCATTCATAGAAGTCAAAATTTAATTCCTTTTCATCAGTAACTGTTTTTCTTCAATGTCATTTAAATGTCTGTAAATTTTTTAGAAGTATTTTTCTATTCCTTTTTTTTATTTCCATTCTTTCTCATTGATTTTACAGAGAAGAAAAAGCGAAGTGTGCAAGGGATCAAGCACTTGGCTGGGCGCTTGCAACATATCTTCGTCATATTGGTGTTACAAAACTGTCATATCACAGTTCTGTTTTAGATCGGGTTCACAGTTTTGTGATGAAAGAACGGAAAGAAAAGGGAATTAAACTCCCAGGGACCAAATCAAAAACAAAGGTATGCATATACATAAGCACCCTAATTATTTGTGATTTATATGCATTTTCCCCTAAAATTTTCAGGCCTAACTGTTAGAGGTGTGGATTAAAAAGTATTTTGACATGAAATTATTTAATCCTTTAGCATTTAAACCAGCAATATCCAGCCGTAATATTCTATCTGTTTTATGTTCAGACTGGCCAAATCTGGCATCTCACACTTATCCTACAATGCTTTTTTGAAAATAATCACATCATTGAAATCTTTAAAGTACAATATAATACGTGATTATTTCAAAACAATATGAATAAATAAGCATTACAGGCCTCGTGAGAGCAGGGACAAATGACCGAGACATTTGGCAATATACCGTGCTTGAGAAAACCTCTCAAACCAAGTGAAATCACAATCATAGCTGGTGCTGATGTTTTGTAACTGGCCCCCATGCCACTACACTCTTGGAGTTGTTGATGTTAGGAAGGGCATTCAGCTGTAGAAACCATGCCAAATCAGATTGGAACCTGATACAGCTCCCCAGCTTACCAGTTTCCAGTCAAACTGTCCAACCCATGCCAGCTTGGAAAACAGATGCTAAATGATGATGATGATGATTTGACACAATAATCTGAATGCTAAAGGGTTAAATGAAAGTGCTTATATTCTGCATTACATCTTTTATTATTTTTCCATACCAGTTGATTTTATAGGAGATACACTCTTACAGCACAAATGAGTAAGGTCCAAAGGTCTCTTTTGAACTTGCTGCTTTCATATAAGAATGTCTTATACACCTTTCATCTTTTACTTATTTCAGTCATTGGACTGTGGCCTTGATGGCATGCCACCTTGAAGGGTTCAGTCAAACAAAATGACTCCAATAGTTACTTTAAAGTCTAGTACTTATTCTATTGCCAAACCACTAAGTTGCAGGTGTGTAATTAAACCAACACCAGCTGTCAAGTGGGGCATATGTGTGTGCATGACATACACAATGACGCGCACACACACACACACGCACACACACACACACACACACACACACACACACACACACACACACACACACACACACACACTATATCTGATGAACTTTCACCCAGTTCTTGTTATCCCGAATTCACTCACCTCACTGGTCAAGGCTATAGTAGAAGACACTTACCCAAGGTGCTCCACTGTGGAACTGAATGTGAAACTACATTGTTACAAAACAAGCTTCTTAACCACACAGTCGTGCCTGCACCTATATACATGAAGATTTTCAATGTTTTGAAGATGGGAATTATAATTAATCTGACTAGACACTTCATTTTCTATATGACGTTATACTAAGAAAGAAACACAGTACATATTGAACAGGAGAGTTGATTTCTGGGATTTCAGGGGATATAATTAGTGCAGCACATTAAAGATGAGTGCATATTATATGCAAATTAATATGGTATGTTTGTGGGATGATGGTGGAGGTGGGCTCATAATAGTCATTAAAAGCTTTCTTTTTTTTTCTATTATGTTTCTTAAATTATTTTTGCTTAACTGAAATATTTTGCTTGTACTTAGCTAGTATATGTTCCAGTGTTATTATGTCCAGCCTAAAATGCATACATACATACACACACACACATATAAGAAAAAAGTCAATTGTCACTAAGGGCGCTGAAGCACCTACATTGCTAGAAATAAGAGTTAAAATACACTCAGTGATGATTGAATTTTTCCGTGGTGCCTGGTTGTTTTTATTTACATATATATATATATATATATATATAGAGACAGTGACACCCACATAAAATTTAAGAGTGCATTCTTATTCAAAGTAAATGCAAATATGAACTGCAAGACACAAAACCTCATATACTGCATTACTTGCCCCAAATGCAAAGAGAATTATATTGGTGAAATCAATAATTCTCCTTGCCAACACGCAAGGCTCCACAGATAACACATCTGACAACAGGAGCTATGGAAAATTCCACTGAGCAAACATTTGGAAATATGTGGAGAAGGAAAATTCAAAATCTTCCCCTTCTACAAATGCTCAAGGAACGAACCAAACTTTCGAAAATCAATGGAGCTACACTTTGCACCAAAATCAAGCACTTGAAATAAGGAAAGATGTGAAGGAAAATTCAAAGTTTTGAAACATAACTAGATATTTTTTTGAAATTCCACCAATGAGATTTCTATATGAATTTGATTATATATATATATATGTTAAAGATGATCTCAAACTATTGCTAAAACCTTTTTACCGCATTGTTGTTGGACCTTGCAAAACACTCCAGATTCCAAAATTCTATAAGAACAGCTGCTTTCCCTCTTCTGTACTTGACTCTCTCTTTCCTTTAGAAAATTCTTGGTTGAAGCTTTAAAATATATTGAAAACAAAACAGCCAACCAGAAATAAATGAATTTGGAAATATAATTGCGACAGCATTATGTATTGCTTTTTTTAAAATTCCTTTTTGCAGTCTGAAGGACAAATACTCAGACAAAAATCAAGAGTAGTGGCTAAAATGACCAAAACTTCCCAAATTTATTTAACCACAGAGATGAATCTTTAATAATATTAATTAATTATTAAAAAAAATTCATAATGTGTACTTATGTATGTATGGTGTGTGTATGTGTGCACAAATATGAACATGTACATATATAGATATCTTTGAGTGTGTGTGTGTGTATGAGTGTTTATATATATGTGTGTGTGTATATGTATGTATATATGTATATTTCCAAGTATATATATATATATAATTGCTGTGTGAGTATATAGTGAACTCTGAAAATATCTAGAATTTCAATAAAAAAATATTGATCACATCCATACAACTATTCTGTAATGAACATAAAAGAACAATACCTGGAAATGCAGTTATAATTTTTGCTGAAGAAAGTAAAAAGCAACATCTGGTTTTTCAATTAAAACCTTGACCAATTCAAATACAAAAATTCTTTTCCCATTCTCTTTGGGTTTTTTCCCCCCACCTTAAAAGGCCACTAAGTACTGGAACCTAGAGCAGCTCTCTGGCTTACCAGTTCCAGTCAAACCATCTAACCCATGCTGGCATGGAAAGCAGACGTTAAATGATGATGACTGACACTACAGAAAATATCTGTTTACTGATTTTGAAAGAGAGGATATACAAAAGTATGATTGATTAGGAGATGTTAGCATTTTAATCTTACAGTATTCATTTATTAATCAAGTTTTATGTTACTAACTTGTTTCTGTTATTTTTCGTTGTAGGCATACCGCAACCATCAGTTTGTTCCTCAACATTATTACCAACTGACTGATTGTACGGTTTGTTCTAGTCCTGTGTGGGGAGTTGGTTTTCAAGGCTATCAGTGTAGCAGTGAGTAATGACTATGGTTTTCTATTGCATGCAAATATGGTGTTTATTTCACCTGTAATCCCACACACACAACTGTACATGTAATGATCTGGAGTTAAAAAGAGAGTTTTAAAGAATAACAGAAGTTTATACATAGAAGAACGGGATTGGGCCAAATAACCAGAGTGTCAACAGAATGCTTCTTATCACTTGGTATATTTCACCTCCCTCTATACTACACCCTCCCTCCATCTCAATCAAAGGTTCTTGTCTTGCAAGCTGCTTGGTGACTTAATTAGCACTGGCGACATACAAAAGCAGCCAGTGCACACTGTTAAGTGGTTAGTGTTGTGAAGGGCATCTAGCCGTAGAAACCATGTCAAAGCAGACATAGCGCACTACACTGTCTTCTGAACTGCCAGTTCATGTGATGGTGACAGCAGAAGCGACGATGACAACAATAACAAGGAGGAATTTGTAGTTAGTTGCAGGAGACATAAAAGTAGAACAGCATTGAATAACTATCCTTGATTGATGTCTAGAAAGGAAATCAGTATTCTATAGTCAATGCAAATTGTGGTTACAGAAGATCTGTTTAACAAGTTGATGAGAAACCAGAACTGGAAGAGTGTTAACAGCAATGACAGACTGAATAGAAACTATGACTTGAAACTTTAGCCCAGATTTTATTGGAGAAGATTAATAATATAGTAAGCAAATGGGAAAAAATATTGTGGAGATATTGATAATTATTAGTTAATCAACAATTTTCTGTTAGTGTTTAATGATCAATTGATTTTGAAATATCTTGTTTTTTCTCAAGATACAGGACTAGTCCAAAATACTTTTATTAGGCTACATAATAAATTAGATTTTTCTCGACATATTATGACTTTAGGACTGTCTTAGTGTTCTTAGACATTGATCAGTCAATGCAGATGATGATGGTTATCTTCAAGATCGACATCATCCATCTTCCAAATAATGATAATCATTGTCTTCCATGTTAGCATTGGGTGGACTGTTTGACAGGTTCTGACAGGTCTGAGGATTGCCGCATGTTCTAATGTCTGTGTTGGCATGGTTTCTGCAGCTACATGCCCTTTGTAATACCAACCACTTTACCGAATGTACTGTGATTAACATTAAGGGAATCTAGCCATAGAAACTATGCCAAAGGAGACATGGGAGCATGATACATATTGTTAAGATATCTAAGACTGTGAGACTTAAGAAACCAGAAACACTAACATATCAAACATGTATTCTACCATTTGCATATCTGTTTGTATTTTTTAAAAAATACTGAAGACTGAAGAGAGGCATTAAAGCAATAGTTGTCGCTATATGATACGAAGCAAGTGCTGGAAACTTCCTGGCTTTAAGGGTATCGCGAAAGGCCTTGTTGGAGGCCAAACCTTCCAAGTTCTTTTACAGGGCTTAGAAAAATTGAAGGACTACTGCAATAAGTGTGTGAATCTGAGAGGGGAACATGTTCAATAAAATCTTAACTGATCCTCCTGTATTTTCTTTTACCCAAAGCCAGGAACTTTTCAGCACCCTTCGTATTTTTTCTATCTTTTTTTTTTTTTTACAATTTTGTTTTTAACCTACACTTCTTATTTGACATTTCAGATTGTGAGTGGAATGTTCATAAACATTGCATAGAATCCATTGAAGTCTTATGTCCACAAGGTCGGAGAAAACGAACGTCTGGGCTGATGGACAAATGGGGCCGAAAACCTAGTAATACAAATGGTAGGTTACTGTTGAGAGTATTAACATACAAAAACATTTAATATATCAGAAAATGGACAAGATGGAATAGAGATGAAAGGGTTTGAGACTTACAACCTACTGTGAGAACTGGATTAAAAGTGGTAGACAAACACACAGTGTCTTCTATTAGTTTCTGCCTATCTCATCCACTCACAAATTTCTGTTCAAATTAGAGTTATAGTAGAAGATATTTGCCCGAGGTGCTGCACATTGGAACTGATATGTATGAGAACAGAATAAAGAATACCCCTGCAGCCATAAACCAGAAAATAAGAATAATTTACCACTGTAGACTGAGAATGGTTTGGTTTGAAATTCTGAGAACATTACTGAATAAGATAGGCACCTGAAGAAGGCCAGACTGTAACAATAAGATGAGGACACTACTCTGAATAAATCAGTGTATCACAATGATAATATCTTGTTTCAGATAAACGCACCAGAAACAAAAAAAAAAAAATTCAGGCTTACTTCTGCCTTTCAAGCTACCAAGGATAAATAGTATAAAGTTACTTATTGAAAATATGAACAAAAGACCTTCGTAAAAATTGTATATAGTTGGAAAATCACTTCCCAATCATACCACTTGTGATTCAATCCAGGTGCTGTACCTTGAGCAAGTAGCTTCTACTGTACTTTTGAGTAAGTGGAATTTTGTAGACTGAAGCCTATTATTTGTTTGTGTACTGTTGTGTCCCTTTGCCAAAAAAAGCAGGCAAGTTAGCCAATACTTTTGGGAAGGTCACTTTACCCATAAGACACATGCACTGGATGTGATTCACTTCAGTTTTATTATCAGTTAACTAATTGATTGAATACTTTTCATGACAGCATGAGGCTGTATCCGTCATGTATTTACTCTGTAGTGATATGAATTCTATATTCTATTTTAGTTTTTCTAAATCTGACAAACTTGAAGGTTACTAAATTTTCTAATTTTCTTTCAACTCCATTAATAGATGTAAAAATGTAAAGTTAGACTAATATTCAACTTGATTAATTATGAAACCATTGTTCTCTTAAATCGCTTTTTTCTTTTCTTTTGATTCCGTTTATATTTATCCTTTTTGTCATATTCTTCTAGCACCACATATAAACCAAAGAAGAGAATCATGTAGTCCAACACAAAGTGGAAGTTCTGGTGTTTCAGGGGCTGATGAAGATCTCGACTCTGGTAAATAGATTGGCTTTTTGCTTGCTTTTGTAGATTATGTTGGTTAACAATGGATAAGTGAATATCATTTCCAGACTTTCTCTCTCTCAGAGTTCACTTTATGTATCATCACTTAATTTACAGTTTTTGAATGCTAAAATATTAATCCACTGTGTCTCTTAGAGGAAATTCGTTAAAGAAAAAACAAAATATTTCAAAAGACAATGGGTGGCTTGCTTAAAACAATTTCTCCTGCCCCTTTGAATATTTTTTTAAATAAAAGATTGATCCTGAAATATTGTAGGATTATTAAACAACTTATATAAGTTGGAACAATGTATTATTGTTGTCGTTTATTCATTGACATCAGAATACATCAGCAAATAATTTGTTTACTCACATATATTAACAAGAGCTACCATTCTTGTTTAGCTTCATTGATCTGTGAATACTTATCAATGAAGAGAGACAACCAGGTTGAAATTCCATAGTGTCTCAAGGACCCCTTACATCAATGAGTTGTGTTGTGAACACATCTTTTAAAGGGAGAAGGTGTTGTTCAGATATGAGATACAACAGCGATTAATATATTCATGTTTGGGCCTCCTACAACAAATTAAGAGCAAATAGATACATCATTGTCTTAATTTATAAGTAATGTTTTACCATTTAACTTTACAGGTTTTCATTCGGTAAACAGTATTGTAAAACGATTCGAGAAAAGTCCAGGGGAAAATGAAGATGAAAGACACAAGTAAGTCTGAATATGTTGTATATACAACACCTTTTAGAAAAATCAATGACTTTTAGTTTTCTCTTCATGTTTTTTTTTTTTCTTATTTTATCTTCTTTCTTTTTTCAAGTGTGATTAGTTTGGTTAGTTCCATTTTATTTGCTCTTTCAGTAATTCAGATTACTAACTCCAAATATTTCATCACGATGTAAAGAGTAGACACCAGATTTTCTGGGTTGATTCATCTATCTTCCTATAGAACTTAGGATTAAGAATTGGTTTTCATGAAGACTTGTGAAAATATTTATCATTATTTTCATCAATTAAGGTAGCAAGCTGCCAGAATCATTAGAGTGTCAGACTAAATTGCTTAACAACGTTTCTTTCTGCTCTTTATAGACTTCATATACTGCTGAGGTCAACTTTGTCTTTTATCCTTTCATGAGTCAATAAAATAAGTATCAGTCAAATACTGGGGTCAATGAAACCCACGTGTCCCTTTCCCTCAAAATTGCTGGCCTTGGGCCAAAATTAGAGTTACTTATTTTTGTTGAGGAAAAAAAATGTGATTTAGTCTCTTCATTTAAAAAAAAGAAAGAAAGAAAACATTTTATCTCTTTTGGTATTGTATGTTTCTGTTCTGAATGATTTATTCGATTTTATTTTTACTTTGCAGGCGTGCTACTGATTTAGGGCGTTCAGAGAGCTTAAAAGATCGACCTGACCAGGTAAATGGTTTTATATTTTCAGCCCTCTTCGCTGCTTTAAAGAAGACAAAAATTTAGCATTAGTGATTGTATTGTTATGGTTGTCACCCAACTGAAAGGGTTGGAATACATAAACACAAGACATAGAAAGCATATTCTATTTGATATGACAATTTCTGCTCTTCTCAAAAGTACAAATACATATTCACTGCATAGATCGAAAAAGCAGTTCATTTACCTAACCCCATCTAATCCTGGACAGCACACACAACTAAAAAAAACCTTCACCCTTTAACTGCGATATTAAATTTCATGGTTATTTCAGTAACGATGCTAGATATCTTCCTATATTCTGCAAGTCATATTGTCTCAAAAATAGTTTCAAGCATAACATTTCTCAACAAAAGATAGGTTGATATGTAAAACTACCTTTTGCAGTTAATTGTAGTGAAATATAGAGTAAATATATCTAATTTCTGCAGTAAAAGAGGTGAAGTTGCTACAAAGCATTGTCTTTGCAGTCTCTAGTTTTTCTTTACAATCTGACATATATAACACAACTAGTGTGATTTATCATGGATGACTGCCTCTACATCTGGGACAGCACTGCTGCTACACCCATGAACAAAATGGACACACTCCAACTTCTGGACCTCAGCTGTACTGTTTCTTCACTCTGCTTCTATTATCACTCCTACTATGACCCCTGTTCCTCTGAACTAGTTAATTACATACCACCTCCACCCAGGTCTACCTACCACACCTGTTTCTTCTCTTTACATCACTCAGACTATCTTATATCTTGGACCTCACACTGACTACTTCAACCTTGAAATTTAATATTTTGTCTCATCTTTCTTTCTCTGTCAATTTCCTTCCTACCCAGGTATAAGCATGGCTAATAGGTACAAGCTTCCCAGCCTTGAGTACAGTCTCTCTCTGTGACACCTTGAGCAACTGTCTTCTTCTATAGCCCAGGGTTGACCAAAGTCTTATGTGTGTATTTGCTAGATGGAAACTGTAAGAAGCCCATTGTATATATATACACATACATGCATGTGTGTGCATATGTGTATGTGTACCCTTGTCTTGACATGATGTATTGGTTGCAAACTGTAAACCGTCACTACCGTCAAACAAACGATGTTGTTTATTTCCAGTCTTCTGTGAAAATTGTGTCTGGTCACGAGGAAATATTACCTTGCTTGGAAGCAGGTGAGGCTTGGTGACCTGGAGGGCACCTGACTGTAGAAAATCTGCCTCAACACATTCCATCTGACTCATGCACTCATGGAAAAGTGGACATTAAATGATGATGATAACTTAGAGATGTTCAAGATAATTATAGACCATATCCATCTCAGCAGTTTCAAAGACCTGACAATGGCTTAAACACTACAGGTTTCTTTTTGACGTTTTGTGAAATGTTAAACCACTGAGAATGCTATTTATTTGTTTACATCTGTTTTGTCTATATTGGCATGCGTTAGAGTTGTATGTATTATTTATCATTGTTTTACAGTCTCATGCTCTTCCTGTTGCTAACCTTTATCTGTTTTTCATGTGTGTGTGGTGGTGGGGGGGTCTGTTATTCAACATCTCTTCAAAAGTGTAAAGCCAACAGGAGATTTGTTGACAGACAATGAGAACAATATCACTGCTTGTTGCTCAGCAATTTTCAGAGAAGTGCTAATGTAAACAAACACATACATGTTCATGCACACACAAATACAATGTTTTGGTCAACCTGTGGCTATAGATGAAGACATCTACCTAAGGTGTGTACAGTGGGATTGAAATCAAAAACACATGGTTGGAAAGCAGACTTCTTTACCACACAGCCTAAACTTTTATTACACAGTCATTCATTATCTCTTTATCTAACTACTATATATATATGTGTATATATATGTATATATATATATATATATATATATATATATATATATATATATATATATTATAGGTAAGAAAATATAAGGAGTGTGTTGCATTGTGCTGCATAAATAATATTTCAAGTATTTAACAAAAAAATAAACAGAAAATTTGACAAAATCATAACAGAAAACTTGTGTGCGAAATTGTTATGATCTCTTGGACATTAACTGATGCGGAATTAGCTATGAATTTTCCATTTGTTATGGTTTTGTAAAATTTTCCATTTCTTATGCTTTTTGTTAACTTTTCCATTTGTTATGTTTTTGTTAAATCCCTGAAATATATATATATATATGTTGCAAAACTCTTCCATTTCACAATAAAGTAACTAAAAGTATGCACAGGTTTGCAAGTGACTGGTTAACAGACACCAGGGGAGCTGTAGGATGTTTGTAGATAACAATAGCCAGTATACAGAGATGATTTGCTTTGAGAAATACTTCTATAAGTTTTAATAGATTGCTGGAAATCAGTTTTACTCATTGTATTTTTTATACAAGAGGAAAATAATGAAATCATATTGGAACCTTGTCAAAATAAATGCTGCCAAGTTTTGGAAGTCGGTGGTATTCAGAAACCATGAAGAAACTTGGTATTTAGCTTTGGAATAATGAATTTTTTAGGTAACAAGAACATATAAAGAGTTGTAATTAAATTAACACACACACACACACCATAGTTTCTATTGAGTTTCTCTCTACCAAATTTTACTCAATGAGATTGAACCTGAAAAGACATGGTTTGAAATCAACCTTCTTAACCATACAGTTATGCTTGCACCTATGTGCACACATGCACACACACACACTTGACTGATGCACACGAGTGTAGGCAGTACAATTTTAGCTCCTTTAAATGAAATATTTAATCATTGAATGTGTACATGGCATGTGAACCACACTGACTCAACAATAAATCAATTTTAGTTATAAGCCCAAGTTTGCTTCAGTGTGAAGAAAGAATTAGTAGAATTAAGTACATATGTCTCTGTGTTGTTTAACCCTTTCGTTACCATATTTATGTTGAAATACACTGCCTTTCTTTCAACTAATTTTGAAGAATTCAGTTAAATAACAGAAAATTCAGAGTAAAAGTAGTGAAGACTCTGCATCAAACAAGTGAAATATATGTTATTGTTATTGATTTTTATTTATGCCTTTACAAATGTGAATGGGTGTAACTGAGATAAGAGTTTAATATTGTTCTGGAAACAAAAAAATATTATCATAACCCATATTGATTTTATATTTTTGACTTTAACTTTGCTATGTATTGTATTTAAACATTTCTTCCTAATTTGTCTTTATCAGAAAGGTGATCGACGAACTAGACGAGCTAAAAGTGATGTGGATATGGATGAAAACACTATCAAGGTACTTAATAACTCAGGAAGTTCATCTACGTCTAGTCTACATTCTGCCAGGTTTGTTTAAATTTTACTTAATTGGTTTGTTTTTGCTACTGCTTTCATTATATATAAACAATTGCAACAATTTTTTTTCTTCTTTCAAGTGAAACTATTACAAATATCAGCATTATTCCTATCTGAAATCTATAAGGACTGATAATAGAAGTAGCAGTTGGCTCTGACTGATGAACTAATGTACAAATTATATAAGTTCAAGTTGAATGACAGCATGTTCTCCAGATTCATTGACTATACAGATGACCCTTTCAGTGAATGAAACACCAGCAGATCCAATCTTTGTCATGGCTGTGTTGATTTTATGCCAATGTGTGATGCATAGACAATGTAATGCTCATTGGCTAATTTGGTGCCTGGTGATGCTGAAAATCTCATTGCACAGTGACATCTGGGAGATTTTTTTTTAGAGTATGGTCCATGATCCAGTAGATGACATATTTGAAAGGTGTTGGAGATTGAACACAGTCCTGCTAAACATCTCAAAACATAGTTTGAAAAGAATAGCAATGCATATTTTCTTGTGCAAAGCTGTAGCGTGCTCTCAGTAAATTTAGCAGCTTCGTAGGTTTTCCATCTGTGATCTAGATATCTCAAAATGTGCTGTGATTAGCAGAACCAAAGACTACGATATATTCCAGAGACCAAGTGATGATTTGGTATAGCTTTCGCCCTGGGGAAATCTAAACTGAGAAAATCATTGAAGTGGAGTCCTCCGGCACCTCCTCTAGGATACTGTCAGAATCAGCTATCATTAAACTTTTGGACTCGGTTCCCAAATATGTCCAATTGAGACTATAGATTTTATCCATCTCATCTTTAGTCTAACCAGCAAGTTGGCTCGCTTGAGGAATCTGTCTTGTGATTCATTCCTGTGTCATTCTAATCACATGTCCATGGTAAGGGAACTGTGACTTCTCAATGTGCTTTTAGTGGCAGTTGAATCTGAAGAGGCTCTCTGATCTCTGAGCTATGCACCCTGTCAAATAACATTACTCCAGAGATCCCTCAGAGAAACCCCATTTCATTCACTTATGTTCATGATTGTACTCTTTTTGGTCAGTATTCAACATATATGACCATAGATGAGGTTAGGCATGGAAACTGAATTGAAAATAGTAAGTTTGCCTTTTATACTAACCTCTCTTCTTCTGAAGGTCAAATGCTGGAGCTGGCACATTACAGTGTCAGTACCTGCAAATCTAACATCCAGTCCAGCCACCTGCCTTTCATCATTCATGAATATGACCCTGAGACATTTAAGGAGAAGGTCAAAAACAACCTCAGTTGCCAAGGTTCAAAATAATAGCAGCTTCAGCATCAAGGATCATTTTCCTTGTTGATGGATACTTTCATGGTCGATTTTAAAACTTAACACAGTTTTTGTGGGTCTCTAATTTCATGTCTTGAGCAATACTGCTCATTTTTTTGGTCATATTACTACTGTTATTTTTGACATTTAACAGAGAAAGGCTCTGCTATGGATAACACTGTATGATTTTTCTGGGGGCTGAGAAACACCTCCAAAAATCAGGTGTCTATTAATGCTACAGCACTGTGAGAGCTGATGTTCTTGTTCTGCCAGTGACATGTGTTCTCCGAGAAGAGCATGTAATAAGTTTGTTACCTAGAAAACTATATTACAGAGAAAGCGACTTCTGAAGGCTTTAGAAATGCAAACTCTCATTATGGGTATGTTACATCAGCATTATGTAGATGTCACTTGTCTTTTGGAAGTGAGACTATTGATATTCCAACTTTATTCTTCAAAGTTCTTTGATCCCTGGTTGTCTACCACTTGTAGCATAGTAGTATTGATTATGGTTCTGGATGCATGGTGTGGTCTTTGCCCTCAGTGAGAAAGCTAATGAGTCATTCTTTTTCTTATACTTTTTGGCCAAACATATATGTGTAATTGATTATAAATACATTTAAACAATACATAATTAAGATTTGTAATTAGTACTAAATTAAATGAACAAATACTTTTAGTTGGATATCCTTTTTTTTAAGTAGTCAAGAAATTATAAAATAAAGCAACAAATATATTGACCATTTACCACATATACAATAATAAATAGAAAACTAATAATAAAATAAGCTTCAGCTAAATCTTCTAATTTCACAGTTAATCTTATATAAATAGTTACTGCTTCTCCAATCTAGAGAACATCTCATCTCACCATACTTTGTCTCACTAACTCTCTTTTCTGAAGTCATATCTCACTATTATTTGATTTTTCAGGAAAATTAGTGACAAGTTTTTTGGGTAGGTATACAGTCTCCTCTCTTAGTGCATTTTATATATTATGGCTCCAAAAAAAAAAAAAAAAAAATGTGCTGGCATATATTGTGAATGTTTTTTTAAAATTATTAGCAGCTTACAACAAGCAAGTATTTCTATAGCATTCTAGTGATACATTGTTTTGTGAAAAATGAAATAGCTTCATGTCTGACATAATAAGTACGCTATTGTTTCCTAGTCAGAAACTAAACAGTCTGACTTCTATATTTTCTGCAAATCATTTAGGGACAGGCATGGTTTTATGGTCGACAAGTTTGGTGCCCAACCACTTGGTTTCAGGTTTGCTCTCACTGTGCAGCACTTTGGATAAGTATCTTCTACTCTTGCCCCAGGCCAACCAAAATCTTGTGAGTGGATTTGGTAGACAAAAACTAAAAAGAAACCCATTGTGTGTGTGTGTGTGCTTGTTTACATTGGTGTTCACTTATTCAGAAACCATTGTTGTAATCGACACTTCTGCTGTCGATAACTTTGCTGTTCACTTCTTGCTTCCAAAGCTGTGTGGTAAAATAGATCCTTCACTTGAGAAGCAGCTAAGGGTCGGCATCAAATAGAGCTTCCAGCTGTTAAACCAGACTTTTATACTCTACTCATTTAACCCACACTGGCATGGTCTAGATGAGTACATGTTGGGGTATGGTTTCTTTTTACAGCCCCCCCCCCTGCTAACCTCTACTGGTTTTCCAAATAAAGAAGTTTTCATTCCATCTGTCTTTGAAAGCACAGAGCTACCAAATGATCTATTCACAAGGGAATGTCAACAAATGCCACCGCCTGCAGATCAATGATTTTGATGCAAAGTCCAGAATGTAAACACTTACACAAACACAGGTGTGAGTGTGTGTGGGTGTATGTGTGTTCATGTGTGTGCATCTACCAAGTTTACTCACAAAGTATTGGTTTGCCTGAAGCTATTGTAGAAGACACTTGCCTAAGGTAGTACATGGTGGGACTGAACCTGAAATCATGTGGTTACAAAGTGAAATGCTGAACCACACTCCATGCCTGCATATTGAGATGTTATTTCAATGTTTATTTCATATTACAGTCTTAAGCTAAATATTTATAAATAGTTAATAACAGTGCTCCAGCATGGCTACAGCCTCTGACTGAAACCAATAACAGAATAATAGGAAATAATATCTGAAACATAATGTTTTAGATAATTACTTTATGTTAATTGAAAACAAATGGCAATGCCCCAGCATGGCCACAGCCTCTGGCAGAAACCAATAGTAGAAAATGTCTCATAATGCTTTAGGTAATTATTTAATTAATTGGGAACTAAATCATCATGTGTGACAATTTTTTTTCCATATCTTCTACTTTATAGAAAGGATGTTTCTATAAGGTAGGATCATTTTATTAAACTGTTAAAGCTTTAAGAGAGACAATTTTCTAATTAATTACATTTAAAACTATTATCATACTACTACTTGTCATTAACTAAATTAGACTGAAGAACTACTGCAGAGATTGCAGGTAATTTTAACTGATAATTGATTTTAAAATCTTATTTAATTCACATTGCACTTATCACAAAGTTTGTTTTTTTTAAATCAAAACAATATTCAAAAATATTCTTTGAGAATATGTCATCTTCTTAATGGGAACAAGGTACACAATTCTTTAGCACAATCCACAAAATGGTTATGTCATGGCTAAGCCTAACATGCTGTCTTCACACTAACCTTCCAAGAGATTATTATTTGTATTGATATTGTAAAAATGGTTCTGAAATGAACCTAGATTAACATACCCCAAAGTAGGACTCCTCTAACATGGCCACCTCCTGATAGTTTGCAGGCTTCTAGGTTTCATATGCAGTTCATCCTAGGTTTGTTCAACATAAACACTTTACCCTCAGATTGTCTGTCAGTGCACTCCTTGTCCTCTCTCATTTTCTCTCTCCCTCCCTCTCTCTCTCTCTCTCTCTCTCTCTCTCTCTCTCTCTCTCTCTCTCTCTCTCTCTCTCTCTCTCTCTATCTATCTGTCTATCTATCTATCTATCTATCCATTCCTGCTATAGTCTATATGGTAGGTATTGACCTTTAGTCAATAGTCAAATCTTGAATTAATTTAGATGAGATGTCTTTACTCTGACTGTCACTCACAAAGCTTTACCAAAACAGGTGAACTGTTAAATCTTAGTTGCAAGCTAAAACCATTCAATCTAACACTGCCAATGTTTGCACTTAAGGTTATAAAACTCACCATCTTTGTCTATGTTTTAAAAAAATTAAAGAAAGCATTTTTGCTACTGCTGTTTTTGAAATGGTTAAATTTACAGAAATGTCTTAAGTTTCTCTTCAGATGATAAATAGATTTCAAAGTTTTGATATTAAAGCATTGAAATACCTGAAGTATTGCATTGTATAAAAGGAACAGTAAAAGAGACAATATTCTATTTTATGATCTTTTGTATTAATGCTGTCATGACTTTTAACTTGATCCAGTTGACATCTGGTTCACTGCCATGAGAAGTTTTGAAGAAATTTCTATGCAGATTGAGTCCCTACCACCTTCTGAGTCACATAGATGTATCATAGACAAAACAATCAAATAAGAAAATACGGTGCCATCTATCAGGCCTTAAGAATCTTTTAATTCCTCATATTTACAACAATAATCAACCAACATAGACTTTTTAAATTAACTTGTCAATCTGAATATTAAAGTAATTCTTACAAACATATATTTGAATGTTGTTTGCTTGTTTAATGTTTATTTTTCCATGTTATTTGTATTTACTTTTATTTTCTATTTTTAGAAATAATACATTTCTAAATCTCTCAGAGAGATTTATGCAGTAGTGATAGTCCCCTGAAGGGAATAATACTACTGTTGGTTAGACCTAGGAAGCTGCATCGCTTCCTGTCGGCCTTAACACATTTCCTGTGCCCTTGTAAACATAAAGACACAGGAAATGTGTCACGGCTGAAAGGAAGCAGTGCAGCTTCCTAGGTCTAACCAACAGTAATATTATTCTCTTCAGGGGACTGTCACATAAAGTTGACAGCATACAGCTATTTTATTTTCTAATTACTATTTTACTGAAATAAACATTTTTGAGTTTCTGCCGCTTCTTGTTGAGGGGCCAAATTTAGCTTACTGCACTCATAAAGTGAGGAGACCTATCAATTTCCTCTTTGTGAGTCTTGGAAACCCAATTTATGTCTCATCTTTCAATTCATACAGGAGTTCAGACAGCCCCTGCAATTCCAATGATGCTGATAATGAAGATACCATGGTGGATGATTCTGATCTTGAAGTGGAACCTGAGTTACCTCATCTTACTAAAGTGATATCTGAGGATCTTTTGCGTAAAATGAAACCAAAAGAAAAGAAACGGCAAGAAGTTATAAATGGTAATAACTGGGTTGTTTTTCCAGTATTTATCAATGTTCCTCGTTATTTTGCATTTGCCCTTCTGTGCTGGCGTAGGTTGGGCGAAGATTTTTTGTGGCTGTTTGCTACAGCCACATGGTCTTCCTGATGCCAGACTCTTCATCTTTAATAGCACACAATGGTATATGTTCTACAACCCAGAACATATGCCAGCAACATTATTTTTAAAGAAAGCATATCCAAGGGAAATAACTCAAATGAGTCAATAGCATAAATTTATTAACTTCTCTCAGCACCTAAAGTCATTACTATCTCCTATTCTCTCTTTCAGTACTGGAGGCTTTTTCACCTTGTGAGTTACAAGGCAATCTCACAAGTGCTGGTGGCACATAAAAAGCACCTAGTTCTCTATTAATTGGTTGGCAAATCAAGCTGAGACAACACAGGGTTTGAAGGGACTCCTTAGTCCTGCTGAGTGTAAGACAATCTTTATATTGCTGGTGTCATGGGAAAATGCATCAAGTACACTTTGTAAAGTGGTTGGTTTTATCAATGGTGTCCAGCTGTTGAAACCATGCCAAAAGTGAGACACTGGAGCAAAGTGTGGGTCTCTAACTTACTGGATCTTGTCAAACCATCTAATCCATGCTAACATAGAAAGCAGATGTAAAATGATGAGATGAATGTTCAGTGCAAAACAAATTATTTTAAGTGAAATTTCCAAAAAATCTAGTAGTAATTGCTAGTGAGACTCAAAGAAGAGAAAAAGATTCAAAGAAGGGGAAAACAATTTTGAGAAATTAAGAATTAATCTCCCAAAGTTAATTGACATGCTTATGAAAAGTTAAAGCCTGATTTTTGTCTGTAGGCAAGGGAGAACAATTATGGACATGCTTCAGCCAATTAGACCTCAGCAGTGTATTATAGTCTACTCAAAGTTGCTTGATCAGTTGACATAGGCTTTTACTTAAAGAAAAAGAGTTATGAGTTATTTTGGGGTTTGTATAACTTGGATGTGAAGGTGCATTGCTTAGTGGTTAGGGTATTTGGCTCATGATAGTAAGGTTGTGAGTTTGATACCCAGCAGTGCATTGTGCTCTTGAGCAAAACACTTTATTTCATGTTTATCCAATCCATTCAGCTGGCAAAAATTAGTAGTACCTGTATATTTCAAAGTGGCAACCTTGTCACAGGCTGTGTCTCGCTCAATCTGCCTGACAACTATATTAAATGTACATGTGTCTGTGGAGTGCTCAACCACTTGCACATTAATTTCACAAGCAGACTATTCTGTTGATCAGACCAGCTGGAACCCTTGTAACTGATGGAGAACCAGTTTTTTTTAGCTTTAGTTTGAATAACTTGCATATCGTCATTGCTTTGATATTTACTTTTCCACATTAGCATGGGTCGAATGAAACTATTTTGAGACAGATTCCTCTAATGAATACTCTTTCTATTACAAATGCTTGATTGCTTTCAAGCAGCGTAATATTTCTCGTTGTTTATTGAACAATGGACAGCCTGAACATGCTTTTGTGGCGAATTGTAGACAAATGACACCATTTTTTATGAATGAACACGTTTGTTTACTACCAGTGTGCACATGCCCACTAGTAGTAAACATATACACAGATTGGAGTCTGGTGCAGCCCCACCCCTGGCTTGCCAGCTCTGGTCACACCGTCCAACCCATGCCAGTATGGACAATGGACTTCCCCTGTGAAGTACACTATATCCAATTCCTCTTGTACACATTTTTTCTGTAGGTTTCATTTGCACACCCATTGTTGCATACTCACCTGTCTTCTGTCCAATCTCTGCATGTCCTCTGAAATCAATATTTCACAACTGGAGTGATTAAGAAGTTTTTGTAGTTGCATTGCAAGTGTTTTGAGAAATAAGTAATGTTAATTCCCTTTTTTATCTTTCAGAACTCTTTTATACAGAACGTGCTCATTTGAGGAATATGAAAATTCTTGATAAGTTATTTCGCAAACCTATGATGCAGCGTGAATATATATCACAAAATCTTATAGACTCTTTATTCCCAAACCTAGAAGAGTTGATAAAACTTCACAGTAAGTATTCACAAGCTTATGTTATCATTTTTAATATCTATTTCTAGGAAACCTGCAGTAATTTTCTTTTGTCAATATTTACTTTATGTTTATTGAATTATCAGTGCATGTGGGATGTAAGGGGAGAAATGAGGATGTATCTTTTTGTTTTTTGGTCAAGAAGGGAAACACAGTGCCATGATGCTTCACAGGGCTTTCAAGACTAGTGGAAGGGAGGAAGAGAGGTATCATCAATCTGGGTACAATATCCAGAGATCATCATCATCATCATTTAATGTCCTCTTTCCATGCTGACATGGGTTGGATGGTTTGACAGGAGCTGACCAGACAAAAAAACTACACCAGACTTCTGTGACTCCGTTTTGGCATAGTTTTTATGGCTGGATGCCCTTCCTAACACCAACCACCCTGCAGAGTGGACTGAGTGCTTTTTATGTGGCACCAATACCAGGTATCTGAACAAAATCGATATTCAATGTGAGATTACAATTTGTTTGGTTTTTCTAATTGAAATACAGTATTTAGTCAACTATTGTTGTTGCTTTTGTAGAGTCATTGAATGAAGAAATGAAGACCAGGAGGAAAGAGCATCCTGTTATCTCTGGTGTTGGGGATATTTTATTAAGGAGGGTAAGTTTACTTTTATGTAGCTCTATTCTGTTATTGATATGACTGTTGTTTTGCAATACATCAAAGGAAAGATTTTCCTTAAATACATTTTATTTTATTTATGACAATACCGACATATGCATACTATGCAAATGTAACAGCACATGAAACTGAACTTTAATATCTATACTGTCAAGCATGCACAGACTGTTAAAATCTATGCTAGTTGATACTTTTCCTTTGATTTTAAGTATACCAACAATATTCACTTAATGTTTGGTTTCTTGCAAAGTTACATAAATTATTCATTGATGAGCTGAAATAGCTGTAAAAATAAGGCTTAATTACATCCTGTAAATTGTATATGTAACTTTTCATATATTTCTTATACCTGTTATAGTTTATCTTTATATATATGTGTGTATGTATGTGTGTTTATATTCACATTTTTGCATTTACTATGTTCCCTAATAGAAATTATTTTATACAGTACTTGTTATTGAGTTTGTTTGGTTTTTTTTGTTTTTTTTTTGGGTGGGTACAGTTTCAGATAATATTATTATCATTTATTTAGTTTGAATGATAAAATTGTGTTTGTTCATTTTACAACTGTAAAAACAATCTTTCTCTTATTAATCTAAGTTAAATATTGATCTATTAAATAGTTTGATGGTGAAGCTGGTGAACATTTTAAAAAAAACTGTGCAATCTTCTGTCGAAACCAATCTTCAGCTTTAGAATCTCTTCGGTTAAAACAGAGAAAAGACCAAAAATTTGCACAGTTCTTAATGGTGAGTTCATTTTTGTCATTGTCTTCATCATCATCATCATCATTGTCTCTGTTGTTATCATCAATGTCATGGCTGTTTTTTTTCATGCTTGTGTGGGTTTGCTAGGTCATTTCCAGTACATCATTTTGCCAATTGCTGTGGGTCTTTTTGATATCCTTTATGAATTCCAGCTTCTTGAGATCAGCTTTCACATAGTTTTCCTTTGTGTTTCTCTGTCTTCCCCATCTCTAAGTCCCTTTCCACTTGGGTCTCTGCAGTCTTCTCCCTCTCATGATTATCATTTTAATACTTTTGTCATCAACCCACCTGAGACCACCCTTCTTGTTTTAAAGTGATCTAAGTTAAAATATTTTCTCAGAATCCCATGGTAATTTATTTTCCAAATATCGTTTTAATAATGTAAGTTATTTTTCTAAATTTGTCATTATTTTCGAAACTAATTAAAACAAACACAGTGTACTTCAACGTAAATATGATGACAAAAGGGTTAAGATATATATGATGGGGTGCTGAAAAGAGCTTAGAAAAACTGGAGGACTGATGCAATAAGTGTGTGAATCTGAGAGGGGAATATGTTGAATAAATCATAATTATCTGATCCTACTCTATTTTCTTTTACTGAAAGCCAGGAACTTTTCAACACCCTCATATTCTAGGCTGTTGTTAGAATCATATTTTCTGCACTGAGAACTGATAGTTAGTGGTTTGATTTACTTACAAATGACTATAATGTCAAATATGATTATTGCAGTGAAATTACTGTCAAGAATTTATATCATTATACTCCTCCTAATGCATGATTGATTGGAGAATTGTTTTTTGCATTACATCAAGGGAAATGATTTCTTTAAATATATTGTATCAAGACACACACATGGAAGAAACACATTATATATTTATTTATATATATATATATATATATATAATGTGAACTTCTAAGCAAATGTCAAAATTACAGATGGAAAATTGAATGCAGTGAATATTCTATGCCAAGATGTATTTAGGGAAGTTTCTGATAGTCACATACTTGTATCACCAGCTTATTTATGATTGGATATGTTATATATTATCCTTTTTGATACCATCTCATCTGTGATACAAACTTCCTGTTTGAATGGATATAAATTAAAACCTCTCAAAATTTCTCATAAATTTATATTTTAGACACTAGCTTAATAATGACAAAGTTATTCTACTAAATTCTTCATTTTCAAAATTAATTGAAACAAAGGCAGTGTATGGTTACAAAAGAATTAACACAGATGCATAGAGAACATAGTAATATTGTACCTTATAATATGTTATATAGTACCTTAGGTAATCAACATACACACACATGCACATGCATTGTGACTGTAGTTGCGAACCTAATTTCCTAACCATGTGGCCTTGAGTTCAGTCCCACTGCACAGCACTTTAGGCATGTGCCTTCTACTATAGCCCTGGGCTGACCAAAGCCTTTTGAGTGGATCTGGTAGATCTTAGTTGAAGACTGTTGTATGTGTGTGTCCTAATGTGCACTTCTGACTTGACATCATGTGATGGTTGTAAACATGTGTCACTGTCGAACAAGCAATGTTGTTCATTTCCAGTCTTCCATGAAAAGCATGTCTAGTCATGAAGAAATATTGCCTTGGAAACAAATGATGATTGGCAACAGTAAGAACATTTGACCATAGAAAATCTGCAACAACAAATTCCATCTGACCCATGCTAGCATGGAAAATTGAGCATTAACTGTTCATTATATGTATGTAGTATAGTACATTTACATGTTGATTACCTAAGTTTCATCATTATCATTTTAATAGTCAATTTTCCCTGCTTAGGTTGGGTGGAATTTATTGAAACAGATTTTCTTCAACTGGATGTCCTTTCTGCATTAAATATTGTTATTAAATAAAATACTACATTGATGTCATTAGAGGTATTACTTACCCCATATTACACCAACAGTCTATCTGAATGTAGACTGTAATTACTTTTTCATTATCTTTGTTAATTATTTTTACTTTATTGTTCATTAATTTGCAGGAATCTGAATCTAGTATCATGTGTCGGCGTTTACAGCTAAAAGATCTCATTCCAGCAGAAATGCAACGTCTTACGAAATACCATCTACTTATTGATAATTTACTAAAATATACCACAAGTAAGTCCAACTTTTGTTTTCTTCTTTATTGTTGGTAATCACGGGGTTAAGTATCTCCTTTTTTATACAGGATATGATCAAAACAACCCTCCAGGTTTGTCATTCTTTAGAAATGTCTCAACAGAAAAGGCACAATGTACAGTGGTCCAACTGAAAAAAAACAAGCCACTAAAACAGCTACATGAAAACACAGTCACCACTTGTCTCGCTTCACTAAAGCCTCATCAGTGTCTGTGTAAAATATAAACTTTCATCTTTTGGTATGATTTCTACAGCCAGGATACCCTTTCTAACACAGACACCCACTTTTACATAACACACTGTGCATTTTTCATGGCACCAGCACTGAAGATATATATAGCTCATGTCCTCAGCTCAACTAAAGATGAAAAATAAAATTGAATAAAAATGATTTCATGTATATAGGCTGACTGTGAAATATTATGAGTTATTCAACAACAATAAATTGTTGGTTATTAAATTCAGCTCACATTTTAGCTAATAAATTTTAATGGTTAGAGTAATAAACTGAAGATGTGGAAGAATTTTATTTTATTTTCTTGTGAAGGATACTACTCAAACCATTAATGTTTGCTACTTCTCCCAATGCAATAACTGTCTATATTTACATTAGATACACGTTTGGCTGGGGTTAAATATAGAAGATTAGATAAGAACAGACATCATGTGTTATATTTGGTTTATTATATGTATATTATATGGTTTATTATATATTAAAAATATATATAGAAAATCTTTAAAATATCCCACTCACACTAGATGTGGAAAAATATATGTTAAAAAGAAGAAAATGCACTATTCCTTTTACAGTGCAGTTAATTAATTCCAAACTATATTGTTGCAATCATATTATTTCAAACTACAATAATATGTGCTGAAAAACAGATTATGACAATCAAATCATTTCAGTATACATTATTACATATTCCAAAATTTCATATTGTTCCAAAATGTGGTCTTCCTTCTGTAACAACATGGCTCCAACAGCAAAAGTTAGCAGCAAGGTTACTGGAGACCAGACTAGCAAGCCAACTTACCCAGAGGAAAACAAAGAAGTGCACAGCAAGGTGTCTTCAAAACACATCTTGTAGAATGCAGTTGTTTGTTAATTAGTTTCACTCTAACTAACTTCTGCTTACTACTTTCTACGCATAAAGACTAGCCCTCCTTATATATGCGAACATTAATGTAAAATCTTCTAAACAGTCACATGATTTTGTAACTTTTAGAACTTTATTCTTAACCCTTTCGTTACTATATTTCTGACCAAAATACACCCCTCATGAGTTTCAATTAAATTCTAAAATAATCATGAATTTAGACTAGTCTCATTAAACACCTGTAACTTTTTTATTTATCAACATATTAATGTGATATTTGGAACATAATTAAAGAAAGGGTTCTTAATCAATTCTATTGCATAATTTTTGTCTGAAAGTTCTCCACGTACTGGGGTACTGCTAGTGTCTCTCACATGTAAATATTGGTTCAGCTTCACGAATCGTACTTGTTCATAATACTGGAAGTATATTCATCGCCAAAAGGTTCCTGATTGCTCCAGTAATTTGTT
>NC_068985.1:54080131-54083800 GCF_001194135.2 Octopus bimaculoides | reverse complement strand
CTCCATATCTTCTGTTGAAAAACCTTCAAATTCGGAATCACTGCTTGATAGCATGAAACTCCTCTCCATCTTCAAAGTTGAAAAAAATTAACGCTGCAAAAAATGTGGAAAAAAATCTTCCAAAATTCACTGAGTTCAAATATCACGCCAAACAATGTCGGAAACAATAACTCAACTGTTTGCAAAGTGAAATCAGGTGTTTTAACGAATGTACTAACGAGATTTGGGTTCAAATATACATTTAAGTAACAATGGGTACGCTCGGCCAGCTACGGCCGGGTTAGTCTTATGAACCAAAAATTTTTTCAGCCGGCTACGCCCAGGTTAGTAACGAAAGGGTTAAGCAATCAGCTTCCTAGCTGCTAGGTAAGCCACACTCCTTGTACATCACCTGACCATATGAAACATGTCGTTTATCATGTTCTGGAATTTTTTCTGACACTCTAACATGAAGCAATATTATAAAATGATTACACAATAAATTAAACAATATTACATAATTATTACACAGCAAACTAAACAACTTCACATATTTACCATAGAAAATCATAGTTAAGTTAACACAAACAACTTATTCTCTCCTTCATAATTGTGTCATATCCAAAACAGATTACTACTATCCAATCATTTTAAGATTATGTACTCTATTATACAATGGCTTGCTACTAACTTTCATTTTATATATGTATATGTGTCTACTGAAAATAACCTTGGTTGCTGCCCATTTCCTATCATGTAAAAATAATTATTGTTGTTGTGAATTCTTTCTGCAGCAAGTACAGAGGAATATGCGATGCTTGAAAAAATTAACCGACTCTGCAAGCGTATTTTAGAGTATGTGAATTTAGCTGTACAGGAATGTGAAAATAGCCACCGACTCTATGAACTTCAGAGGCGACTAGACAAGAGACCATTGGAAAATATTCCTGAATTTGAAGAATTTAGAGTAAGTTGTTTGTGTGTCTGTGTGTGTATCATCATCATCCTTATCTTTTAATGTCTGTTTTCCATGCTGTCATGTGTTGGATAGTTTGACCAGAACTAGCAAGCAGGGGAGCTGCACCAGATTCCAGTCTGATTTGGCTTAGTTTCTATGGTTGGATGTCCTTTCTAATGCCAACCACTTTACAGTGTGCACTGGGTGCTTTTAACGTGGCACTGGCACAGGGCCCTTGCAGGCCAATCCTCTTCATCAGAAGAAGCAGCATTAGCACTTCTGCTGTGGGGGATGAGTCTTTTATATATGATATAAAATGATCATTGTCATCCTTTTACATTGGTTTTCCTGCTGATATGGGTTGGACATTTTGGCAGGATACCCTGTACAGAGTGCATTTGGTGTACTTTTTTTGTGGCACAGTACCACACACTGGTTGTCTTGCCATCAGCAAGACTAAAGAGTTACACTCTCAAAACTTGTGTTGCTTTTGCCCAATTCGATTTACCAACAATTATAGAGTGTTCTGAGTGCTTTTATTTTCATTGCATCACCATTGAGAGGTCACTGTGTATTTCGTTTGACACAAGAGTAAAAGTTATAGTATATATGTGTGTTGCTAGACACAAGTGTGGTTGTGAGGTAAGAAGTTTGCTTCTCAACCTCATGGTTTTGGGTCCTTTGAACAAGTGTCTTCAACTATAGCTGCATGTCGACCAAAGCCTTGTGAGTGGATGAGTGGATTTGGTTGGTGGAAGCTGAAAGAAGCCCATCATATGAGTGTGTGTTTGTGTGTGCATGTATATATGTGTATGTATGCGTTAATGTCTCCTTGCTTTGACATCGTGTGATAGTTGTGAGTTTCACTGTTATGCAAGTGGTGTACTTTGTTTCCAGTCTTCTGTGAAAACATGTCAGACCATGAGGAAATATTAACTTACTTGGAAACAAGTGGAAGCTGGTGACAGGATGGGCATCCAAATGTAAAAAATCCTTCTCAGTAAATTCCATCTGACCCATGCAAGCATGGAAAACTGGACATTAAAACAATGATATAATAAGCTCTAGATTTTTGGATTAAACAGTATTTGAGAGATTTTTAGAAGTAATATTTGTATTTTTAGCTTTTCTGTCTGGACCAATCTCAGAATAATTTCTTTAAGTACCTTGATTATTGTTACTGTTTTCATTGATTATTTAATGCTTTAACATTTAAACTAACCATATCTAGTCCAAATGTTCTAACAGTTTTATGTTCAAGCTAGCCATGTCCAGTCTCTCGTAGTTATCCTACAATGTCATTCTAAAAACATACAGTTTCATTATTGCAATCTCAAAGCTACAAGGTATTGCATATTTAATTCAAAACAATGTTAATAAATAGGCATTATATTTGGTAGAATAATCTTGAATGCTAAAGAAGTAAAAGTTGGTTTTCTTTTTTATTCTGCAGAATTTCTCCTTGACGGATTACAAACTGATCCATGAGGGCTTCCTAACATGGCATGTCAACCAAACTCGGAATAAGAACATCGATGTGCATGTTGTATTGTTAGATAAATATTTAGTGTTTCTACAGAAACAAGATGATCGATTAGTTCTTAAATGTCACGATACAGCTATACTTGTAGGAGGACAAGGCACAGATATGCGTTGTAAATTTACACACCGGCCTATTTTAGACATTGACAAAGTGTTAACACGTAATGTTGCTACCAGTAAGTACAAAACTTTTTTTTTTTTGTTTTTGTCATGCGTGTCCCAAATGTGGCGAGCTGGCAGAATTGCTAACATGCCAGACAAAAATGCTTAGCAGCTTTTCTTCCAGCTATTTACATTCTGAATACAAATCCAGTCAAGGTCAACTTTGTTTTTCATCCCTTTGGGGTTGATTAAATAAAGTGCCAGTCAAGTACTGGGGTCAGTGTACTTGGTCACTAGTCGTTGCCTCTGTGAGACCCAAAGTTTGAAGATCATGCTTTACCACCTTGTCCCATGTCTTCCTTGGTCTACCTCTACCACAGGTTTCCTCCACAGTTAGAGATTAGTACTTCTTTACACAGCTGGCCTTCCTTCAAAATCGTTGCCCTTTAACCCTGCAGCAGGCAGGCAGGCATCCAGTTTAAGGAGATTGTTTTGATCTTGGCCACTTATATGCTGTGGAAACTGAGTAACCAGCCTTATGAATCCTAGGGCTCAAAAAGCAAAAATAAAAATGTGCCCCCCACCCCCACCCCCCGCACATTCTATAATCTTTTATAACCAGGTATTTATATGTTATGAGAATAACTCTTTTTGAATGTCTCATCTTTGAAATCATTTTAAGATATTGTATCAAAATATCATTGGAGGTATTAAAAGTTTTTAAATTGGTTAATATAAAATGTTGATCACGTAGTTTGCATATAAACACTGACTTGCTAAAACTAAATATACTGTTTTCCTTAAACAAAGCATAAAAGCATATTGGAGTTTGCTTTTAGAAAAATCTCTGAGATGGCTAATAGCTTTTTTTTTTTTTTTGTTGTCTTTCACTGAATTGTAAAAGAATAATCCTTAACTAATCTAATTTTTTACCAAAATTCTTCCTAATATTTCCTTTATCTAAGCTGGTAGAACCTTTAACATACTGGGCAGAATACTTGGCAGCATTTCATCCCTCTTTATGTTCTGAGCTCAAATTCCGCTGAGGCCGACTTTGCTGTTCATCCTTTCGGGGTTGATGTACTCAA
>NC_068985.1:54068948-54079672 GCF_001194135.2 Octopus bimaculoides | reverse complement strand
CCTTTGTTTCATTTAATTTTTAAAATAATAAAGGATTTAGTAAAATAACTTCACTATTTAGTAAAATAACTTCACTATATATATATGTATGTGTGTGTCTGTGTTTGTCCCCCTCCCCCAACATCGCTTGACAACCGATGCTGGTGTGTTTACGTGCCCATAACTTAATGGTTCGGCAAAAGAGACCGATAGAATAAGTACTAGGCTTACAAAGAATAAGTCCTGGGGTCGATTTGCTTGACTAAAGGCATGGCCACAGTCAAATGACTGAAACAAGTAAAAGAGTAAAGAGTATTATTAAGCTGATGCTTGGAACATAAATTAACATGAAATCTTGATGAAAGGTTTGTAATTTAGATTACTTTAAGACCGGATAGCAATAAAGATGGTCTGAAAAGGGGGTGATATCAAAATAGTTAAAACAAGAAACTTGTTTAACCCTTTGCAGACGGATTTAGTACAAACAGTCTGTGCTATATATTGGTATTACACCGTTCAGTAACTACATAATTTTTCATACAAGAAATTTTACAGTGTATTTACAGATTCTTCTCAATGTAGTATATATGAAAACATGGTACCACACAGAGCAAGACATCGCACTGCTCACACACACACAGTATTTTGGTGTGGTCAGAACCGCTTCCTGTCTGCAAGGAGTTAATAGAAGCAGGGGCAGCCTCAGTTAAGTTGGTATCAAAGGGTTACTGTAGGGAGTAAATCAGCTATATTATTGTATCACCAAAGAAAACATTGCTTGAGATAATATTTGTGGTAATTCCTGTTTGTTAATGGGCAAGCTATAATAATAAAAGGCCTAACTGAAGCAGAAGCAACATTATCTCTGCATTTTACAAAACCAAAATGAAGATAAATCTAGTAATCAAAGTCAGACTAGGGACTGTACTGTTGAGTTCCTGTTATCCTATTCAGGATCTTAAGCTCAACAGTTTTTCAGTCCTTCTTAGTAATGTTTAAGATGATGGTGCCACAAAAAAGCAGCTAGTAAATCCTGTAGAGTGGTTGGCATTAAGAAGGGCATGCAGCCATAGAAACCAAGCCAAAACAGACTATTGAACCTGGTGCAGCCCTTGACCTTGCCAGTTCCTGTCAAACCATCCAACCCATGTAAGCATGGAAAATAGACATTGAGTGTTGATGATGAGAAAATAGCATGAGAGAGTGAGTATATATAAAATATTTGTTAAAGATGATAATTACTTCAGAATTTTTAAAAATAACTTCATTGTCACCACTATTACCAAGACAGCAAATGCACATTAATTATAAACTTTTTTAGCTTCCTGGTTAAGATATTCTCTTCTTAACCACTTGGTTTCAGACTCAGTCCCACAACATGGCACCTTGGGCAAGTGTCTTCTGCTACAGCCTTGGGTAGATCAAAGCCTTGGGAATAAATTTAGTAGATGAAAACTATAGAAGCACATCTTGTATATATGTATGTATGTACGTGGGAGTATTTTTGTGTCCTTGTCTGGACATCATACGGTGATGATGATGATGATTTATTTTCTCACCATCTGTTTTCTTCTATAGTTCTGGACTAGTAAAAGTCCATGAACATATTCGGTAAATGGATACTGAAAAAAGCCCATTGACAGTTGGTGTTGGTTTGTTTACATCCTCATAGCTTAGTGATTTGACAAAAGAGACGATAGAATAAGTACTACAATTAAAAAATAAGTACTGGGGTTGATTCGTTCAGCTAAACATTTCAAGACAGTGCCCCAGCATGGCCACAGTCCAGTGACTGAAACAAATAGATTAGTGCAACAATATTAATATTGACTCTAATCCAGCATGAAATATTTTGGCAAAATTTTTAAAAGGTGTTTTTAATTATCTTTGTAAGTAGTCTAGTGAGACCGGTTTTCTGTGTTAGTACTCTTGGTGAATTCCTTTTTATTTCTTAGGTGGTTCAAATGTATACAAAGTGCTGTGGATACATACGACAAAAAACTGAAGTCAAATACGACAGTCACTGCCAGTAGTACTGTATCTACGCCAACGACTACAAATAGTACGTCCATAACATCAACACTAACAGCAGCAACAACAACAACAACAACAGCAACAGCAACAACAACAGCAGCAACAGCAACGACAACAGCAGCCACAACACCAACAACAACAACAACACACAGCACAACGGAAGCACAGAGAAAGACCGACAGTATTGGAACAGACCAGCTACAACCCGATACTGGTGGTTTGAAGTAAGTTTCTTCTCTCAGTACATAAGTTTAACATAGAAGGGTGCTGGAGTCCTCTTGACATTGTGTAATAGTTGTAAATGAGTGTCACTGTTGTACAAGCAGTGTCATTCGTTTCCAATGTTCTTTGGATACATGTCTGTCCGTATTATTACCTTGCTTAGAGCATTAGTGAGAAGGGCATCTGGCCATAGAAAATCTGCCTCAGTAAACTCTGTCCAACACATGCAAGCATGGAAAAGTGGACATTAAAACAATGTCGATAATAATTACTACTACTACTACTACTACTACTAATAATAATAATAATAATAATGATGATTTCTTTTATACAATAATAATAATGATGGTGATGAGGATTTCTGACATTGGTTCAAGGCTCCACATTAAGAGAAGAGATGGAGTTCATTCCATCAATTCCTCATATTTCACTTGCATTTTATTTTTTTTCAAACTCTGGAACAATGAAAGACAAAATTGACTCCAACAAGATTTGAACTCAGAATTCAGAGAACTACAATCAAAAACTGCAAGATATTTCATTTGGCACTCTACCAATTCTATCATCTCCAAAAATATTACTGAACATTGAAAAGCTGGCAGTAGTAGATTTGATAAAGAAACAGCTATGTTTGTTGTTTTCATCTGTTTTATTTCATGTCTATATTAGAGGCTGTAACCTTTAGTTTCACATTAACATATAAGATAATAGGTAATACATACATTCATTTCTTATACAAGAGAAAGATGAGGTCGACATCTGGAACCTTTTACAAGATATACAATATTTTTTTCTCATTTTATAAGTAGTAGCTTATGTACAACCATGGCTATACGTTTAAGAAGCTTGCTTTGCAACCATGTGGTTTTGGGTTCAGTCCCACTAACACGCTTTGAGATAATTCTTCTAGTTCTTTATGTTCTGAGTTAAAATCCTGTTTTTCAAGTACCTCCTGACTGGCCTTCGTGCCGGTGGCACGTAAAAGCACCCACTACACTCTCGGAGTGGTTAGTGTTAGGAAGGGCATCCAGCTGTAGAAACTCTGCCAAATCAGATTGGAGCCTGGTGTAGCCATCTGGTTCACCAGTCCTCAGTCAAATCGTCCAACCCATGCTAGCATAGAAAGCGGACGTTAAACGATGATGAGGTGGTGAAATACGAGTCTCACGGAGGTAATGACAAGGGACTGAGACTTTTTGCAATTCGCTATGCTTGAGAAGACACATGAAGCAAATGAAACTGTAGTCGTGGACAGTGCCAGTAACACATAAAAGGCTATGCTAATAACATGTAAAAGGTACCCAGTACACTTTCTGAAATGGCTGGCATTAAAAAGGGGGCATCCAGCCAAATAAACCAGGCCAAATTAAACTGGAGACTGGTGCAGCTCTCTGGTTTACCAGTCTCAGTCAAGCCATGTAACCCATGCCAGCATGAAAAACGAATGCTAAATGATGATGACAGAGTTGTGTCTCTTGCTGAAGGTGATCAAATAACAACTATATCAATTGTCAATGTTCTTACTTTAAATATTTCAGTTAGATGTTGTGTACAGGTACATCATCAATTTTCTGGTATCTTTATGCTGTTTTTCTGGACCATCCTGGCCATGTAATAATAATTCATCAACACTTCTCTAACCTACTAGTTATGCACTTCCCATGCCACAGATATCATACAACTTATGTACTGAAACACCAAGGTCCATTTTTCAACAAGTCTACTTCTTTATTTTGGATTGATATGGATTGATGTTTACATTTGTCACAACCACTGATGCACTTGGTTCCCTTACATGTTGTAGCCATAACTAAAAGTAAATTTAAGCTAAATAAACAAAAGATCTAGACTGCAGTGTAATGAATGTATATAAGCACACAGTACCCACAATGCCACCTGTGGTTGTACAGTGAATTCGACTGGTGACTACAAGAATTTCAAATTACCCCTATAATTTAACCAGATGTTAGGAGATGATGGACTGTCAGTTACCAGAAAATCGGTGGTACCTGTATTATTAAATGTATTATTTTAAAAAAAAAAAAGCAAGTTTGTTTATTTTGGACTTTGTTATTCTATTAAAAGAGATAGAGATGTTGTAGAACACCTTGGTCAATTAACCGATGAAAGATTGAATGTGGAGAAGGCCGATGAGGCCCACCAACCAGAAGCACATTTTGCTGGTCCGGAAGATGTCATCATATCTGATGTAGCGATTGCACGTGCTGAGTCAGTACAGTCTCCTATTGGTAAGATTTCAATTTTTACTCAGACTCTTTTGGTTTTCCTATTCAACTCATTTATGTATTCTCTAATGACCAATATAAAAAAAAAATTAAAATATGTTTTAAACAATCAACTGTCATCTGAACCCTCCCCTTATTACCATTACTCTATCTGAACCATCACTTTATTGCTATTACTCTATTTCTTCAAATTAATCTACTAATTCTTTCTTTCTTGTGTTTTTCTGTTTCCATTTGATATCATCCTTTTTACTTTTCTTTATTTTCTTCATTGCTCAGACATCCATTTTAAGATCTTACCCTCACCTGCTCCATCTCTCATATATATATATATATCACAGAGCTTATGATACATAAATGTATGTATGAGAATTATAGCATTGGCTATTATTCCCAAAGATTTTTTCCATTGAATCCTACTTGCTCATTTGCAATAGCTGGTTATGTATACATATGTGTTTGTTTAAGATAAACAGAAATAAATAGAAAACTTTTTGAAATACAAAAAAAAAAAAATAGCTGTAAGTGGTAAACATCATCAATAAATTTTGTAGTTCAAAACCATTTTGAAAGAGAAGGACTTGCAATTAATTCAATATACCAGTTTGTTTGCACTTCTTGGATGCCAAAAAGCTAATATAAAAAAAAAATACTATGCTATAAGGCATAATTATCTAACCTCCAAATTACCTGCCCAGCTATGCATTTTAAAGAATGGATATGAAATAGCCACCATCTCTTGGATCTAATGTCTTATAAACCATTAACAATGTCATCATGCTGTTGTTCTGCTTATTTTAAATTCTCCCGCACTTCCCTCAGGTTTGGGCAACCATGTATTTCCTTTGCGGCAGTGCATCTGTTTCTGTCTTCATTCCTGATCTCTCTCTTTCTCTGGCTGGGTAACCTTGTACCTCCTCTGCAGCAAGACGCCTGTTTCTGTCTCTCTGCCTCAGTGTAGCCTTTCATCATCCAACACAAAGACCTTTTGTCTATTGTGTATTCATTATCACTTGTCTCTATACCCATCTGCAATTCCAACCCCTGTCCCATCTCTACTCTATAAACAATATATTAGAGATGTCTCTTCTCTAAATTCTATTCAGCTTTCTTTAAATTTGTTTTTCTAAACTCTAAAGTCTTCTTCACTGAACTCTTTCTCTTGTTCTCTGGAAGCTATACACAAATCTTAATGTCATTCATTAACTTAGTTGTTACAAGTGTTCTCCATCTCAAACTGTTTATATGTTTAAATGCACCCGTGCATTATTATTATTATTGTTGTTTGATTAGTTGTTTAAATAAATTCTACCAGTTTGACTGTTGATTTTTCTTTTTCCAGGAGTTTTAAGAACCATCAAGATATTTTCCATTTCTTGTTTATCTAACCAAAACTGGCACTCTTCAGATATCATTACACTACAATGTTCCTTAACACTGTATTATGCAGGGGAGCAGCATCTAGATCTTGTTCATTCAGGGGCTTAGGTAACCATAATTACGTAATTTAGATTAAGTATTAGTTTGAATTAATTAGTATTCACAACTTTAAACTCCCCCATTCACCTAATCCCAGTATCATTAACTAATTAGTATATTTGAAGTATTGAAAGTAATCAACATTTGAAAACATATATTGCCATTAACGAATACTTTATTAATCTAAAATTTGTATAGTAAAGCATAGTAAATAGGATCTTTGTGCAGGATGTGTAATATTATTTTAAATGAAACTTATTTTGCATTGTTATTTATTTCTGACCAATCAAATTGTTTTTGTATCATCTCTTTTCTTTCGGACATTTCCAAAGCAAAAATCTGTCCAAGAATTCCAATAACCACTCTCGTAATAGTTTAACTTTTTCTTTTACTGGTGTCAGTCAGAGGCTGTGACCATATTGGGGCACCACCATTTGTGTAATTACTAGTTGACTTCAAACTCATTTCCCAGCCTTCACTCCAGATTTGGTTCTGGTGAAGCTGTAAGTTGGACAAAACTGCCCTTCTTTGCATTTCTTGCTGCAGTGTGGGTTCATCTGGTATCTCAGATAAAAATTTGTCTAAATGTTTTTTGAGCACATCTACATCTATGTTTTGTAGATCTCTGAGATTCTGGAGGGGCAAGGTATTGAAGAGCTGTGGACCTTTGAACACTAAGCTGTTATAGTATTGGGTCTTTATTCTAGATGGAGAGGGCAGGATCTTTGGTACTATGCAGTAATATCTAATTCAGGGATTGGTATAGCTTTAAATTCCAAAGTTAGGTGTTGCATCCTTAATATTAGTTAAGTGCTGGATTCTTAAAATTTATCTACAAAATATGTGAATTATTATATAGAAGTTCATTGTAAAATATTGTAAAATAATTTTATTTTATTTTTAACTAATTTCTATCACTAAAAGACATAATTCTGAAAACCTTTAAAATCTATTAAAAATCATTTCATGAAAATTTATTTAGTAGGGGTTCAACACTGACTATTCATTTTATATAGTTATAATTTCTCTCACAATTAGTAACCACTAGTATCATTGGTTACACGTGTCCAATGGGTTAATCATAAATTCATTGCATTTCTTAGAGTGACATTGACAAAAGTGTACCACCAGCTTGTCAGTTTCTCACTAGTCAGTGTATCCGTTGTTGATAGACACTGCTCCAGATTCCATTTACAACGAATTGATCAGCCGAAAGTTAAGTGAGATACTATCCAGAAACACACAATTGTAGTGGAGGAGCCAACTTGTTAAACCATACAACTTCACTTTTTGGTTAATTAAGTTTTATAGTCAAACACATTCTACTTTTCTAATTCTAGATTAACAGTGTTGTTGTTGACTGTACTTTCATCAAAGTAATCAATAGTTGATCTATTCCATTGTGTTTTGTCTATATGATGTTTTATATTAAAATGTCTTTTGTTTCAGCACTGTTCATTGTTTTCTCATATTGTTTTCACTTCATCTATTCAATATGTTCTTGTATTCTATATATTGTCTTACTTTATTCACTATTGTCTTACTATTAACAACAGTAGTTAGTTTGTTGTTTTTTATTTTTTTTCCTTATTGTTATTATTTGTTTACTTCTCTCCTCTCTTTGTTTTCTTTCTTGTTGTTGTTGTTTTTATTTTGGTCACCATTTCCTGTGAATGTAATCCAGTAGCAGTCCCACATGTTATTTCATGCAGTATTTTCCTTCACTCTGTTTCTTTTCTGTATATCTTACAAATCTGTTTTGTCTTTTCTTTATTAGTTTGTTTATTTAGAATGTCAACACTCTCCTTTAGTTAGTGGATGTTAACAAAATCCGCCCCCCCCCACACACACAAACAAATCAATTTTTTATTTCATCTTAAACACCTTAAGACTTAGGCAGGGTTGTCAAAGACTTACAATCCAGCAGACAAGCTATTTTTATAAATATAAATATCTATACTACCTCAAGATTGTAATTAAACATGAAAGTACTTGTAATATTGTTACATGTAATATCATAAAATTATAAAGATAAAACATGAAAACTCGACTGTGTTGGAATTTGAATGACCAGTATATAGGAATTTATCTGTAATATAATATGTGACAATTATTCGGTTGCCATAATAAAACTCTGAGTTTCGGATGTCAGGGCGGAAATCTGTGCCAGCATCTCGTCAGTTATTAAGAAAAACAAAAATGCTATGAAAATGACTGTTAAACAAAGAGAAATTATTATGTAGATGACTGTTATTAAGATAAGCAAAAGGGCCATTAGAATGACCGTTAAATAAAGGGAAAAAAACCCAAAGGGGAGAAAGTAAAAAAATGCTCATAGAATTTGCATATGCACACATGTACATACATACACATGTGCGCACACCCATGTACATGTGCAAATATGCTCACTCACACTCGCATGAAACATACATGCATACTCACACATCTATATGTGCACATATATATGCAACCATACACATGTACACCTACATATCCGTACACATGCACACGCACATACACATACCCATACATGCACAATTATATTCATATGCATGTCTAAAATCACATATGCTGTATATGCATATGCTCACTCACACTTGCATGAAACACATACCTGCACACCTACAAACACACCTATATGTATACATATATATGCAACAATACACATGTACACATACATACCCCCACACACACACACACACGTATACCCATACGCGCACAAATATGTTCATATACATGTCTATATATGCACATGCACAAGAAAATGCAGGGTGAAAGGTAATATACAGAAAAAATATATAAAGCAATAAAATTTCCTAGATGTACCTTAGATCTAAATAAGAATATTTACAAACCTTATAGGAAGCCCAACGATAGATTTAGTTACATTAATGTGGGTTCCTGCCATCCCCCCATAGTGTTTAAGAATTTAGTTAAAAACATTAGCAAAAGAATTTCTAGCCTCTCCTCCGATAGGGACATTCTTAATAGTGTTGCCCCAGTATATAATAATGCTCTAAAAGATAGTTGATTTAGTGAGGAAATAACCTGTACACCTGTTTCCAGTCCAATAATAATGAAAAGGAAACATAGGAATAGGAAAACTATCTGGTTCACAACCCCTTACTCCTCCGAAGCGACCTTTAATGTAGTTAAATAGTTTTTATCACTTATAGATAGACATTTTCCAATCAATCATAATTGCAGAAAGCTCTTCATTAGATATAACTTAAAAATCAGTTTTAGCTCAACTACTAATTTTAAAAATATAATCACACAAAAAAACAACAAAATGAAACCAACTGTTCATGCAGGGATAAAAATTTGTGCCTGCCAAATGGAGCTTGCATGTCCGAGACCATCATTTATGAAGCCACTGTAGACTCTACAACCACTAAGGACATAGTTTCGTCAAAGAAATATGTGGGTCTCACAGAGGGGATTTTAAGGCCAGGTTCAACAATCACACCTTGAGCTTCAGACACTGGGAAAAAAGAAAACAACCAGATTATCCAGTTATATATGGTCCTTAAAAGAAAAAGGTGTCAATTACAACATCCATTGGAAGATCTTAGCTAAGTGTCAGCCTTACACCAATGGCAGTGGAAAGTGCGGTCTTTGTGATATGGAAAGACGGCTCATCTCGAAAAGCAGCTTAGACCCCGCTACATGTCTCAATTCAAGAAGTGAAATTTTGAATCATGTCCACATATGGCTAAATATTTGTTATGTTTTTGGTCCCCCTAATCACAGATAGAACCTACTTTTCATATTGTGTTCACGTAGAAGCATTTTATCTCTATACATTTTTTATTGCTTTATATATTTTTTTCTGTATATTACCTTTCACCCTGCATTTTCGTGTGCATGTGCGTATATAGACGTGTATATGAACATATTTGTGTGTGTGTGTGTGTGTGCGGATATGTATATGTGTACATGTGTATGGTTGCATATATATGCATACATATAGGTGTGCATGTGTGTGTTTCACGCGAGTGTGAGCATATGCATATGTATGTGGGTGTGCGCACATACGCAAATTCTATGAGCGTGTTTTACTTTCTCCCCTTTGGGTTTTTTCCCTTTATTTAACGGTCATTCTAATGGCTCTTTTGTTTATCTTAATAACAGTCATCTACATAGTAATTTCCCTTTGTTTAACAGTCATTTTCATAGCATTTTTGTTAGTCTTAGTAACCGATGAGATGCCGGAGTAGATTTCCGCCCTGACATCCGAAACTCAGTTTTATTATGGCAACCGAATAATTGTCACATATTATATTACAGATAAATTCCTCTATTTACATAATATCGAGGTCTCATTCATTCTTTTGTTATCATACTATCACTATTAATAATATTGTGTGTGTGTATATATATATATATATATATTCTATATTTAAATAGTAAGGGTGAAAAATTGAATATTAATTTGATTCATATCAATTTAAAAACAGTGGCCTAGCATATTGAGAAATCTGAAGATTCAGAAAAATTATATTACATACATATAAGAGGGATGACCACTAAGTGGGCATCCATTATGCTAGAAGAAGACCACCTGTGGTCTGACCACTAAGAAAAGATTGTTCTGAAGAAAACGTTCTGGCGTTTGCTAAATTTTCTTGAGAACAAACTTTTCTTAGTGGTTAGGCCATAGGTGGTCTTCTAGCAAAATGGATGTCCACTTTGTGGTCATCCCTCTTATATGTATGTGATATATATTATATATATATATATTTTCTCTCTCTCTCTCTCTCT